>NC_081206.1:12381785-12692500 GCF_902713425.1 Acipenser ruthenus | reverse complement strand
CTGTCAACATGCCTGCCTAACAGTGAACTAACCAAATGAGTGAATTCTCGAGGGAGTGTACAAGCTTTAAGGCCCTATAGGTTATGGATTTGAGGAACTTTTTTGTGATCAAAATGAAGAAATGCCACATAATTCCAGGTTTTTCCTGTGTTGTCCTTATAAAAGTTTACTGTGTAAGATGCACGTGGTGCTGGCTCCGGCTGCTTGCAGAACATTTCACTTTGTTCTGCTCATGATTCGGAGGTGCCTTCAAGTTACGACTGAACTGCAGCTTCATGTGCCAAGCTCCGAAACCCCAGAGAGCTGTACTCATGGCAGGTCTTGCAGGTCTGTTTCATTGGAGCCAATTTCAGTTCAATCGGAAGTTAAAGGTAGAATAAATAAAAAACATTCTCCCGCCTCCCTGCGCCATTCTCCCGCCTTCTGCACCATGGTCTTTAGTTTCGTATTCTTTTGTTTCAGAAAATTGCTATGTGGTTCATAGCAATTTTCTTTACTAAAGACCATGACAAGATTCTTCTAGTTTTTGCAACATTAAGGGAGACTAAAGGTAAGAGTGAGACTGGTTGTATTATGGGCCTCATTGTATGTTAGCAGTAACTTGGCCAGTGCATCACAATGCACAGGGGTTGAAGGTGAGGCTCAAAATCGAATTAGTCTCACTGTCTCTTACCTCAAGTCAGACATTGATGCAAAAGCCCTTGTGAGGAACTTGTAAGTGTGTTTAGTAGATATTACTATGAACCTTGCTGATCTCCTGCTTTAAAAATAAGGATGTAATGAAGAACAAAAACTAAAAATTGAAAACCAGAAGTTCTATCTTTTTAAGGTGTTCTCACAGCCCGCTGCTGGTCAAGGTAGGGGTAGCAGTTTGTAGCCTGCAAATATAATAGTCTTGGCTCTATAAAACCTGTTCATGCTTCCTAAACAAGAAAATAGTTGAAATATCAGTCGGTGCTGGTCTAAGCCCCCATTACTGTGTGAGCCCTTATGGGTCTGAAACTAAGGGCTGATCTGGTAAAATCGCATACGCATAGTGTGCAGGGCGAGTCCTACAGTGCAGGTTCGCATCCTGGCTGTGTGGGTTCGGAAGGCAAAACCGTTTGTTTCTCCTCATCATGCTACAGCGAACCCTGCTTGCAATGTGCCCAGTGAGTTCAAAGGCAGACACCTGCAGTCTGGCCTTTGTCCTCCAGAGGTCGGTAGCTCACTGACATCCGCTCTCGAGTTCCTGGGTGTAAAAGAGAAAGCTGGATCGATCATGGGATCTGAGGACGCCCACTGAACCTTCAGTTCTCCTGAGCTGTGTGGGGAATTGCTGTGGCGAGGGGAAAACTTAATTGGACATTACAAATTGGGGGTAAAATAATTGGGCACAAATAACTGATTATGGTGTGATCAGAAACTGATGTACCTTCACCTTGGAGTTCAGCTTGTATGTCTTTGGCAGTTATCCTTGGTTCTTTTTCTACCATTCGCACTATCCTTCTGTTCAATCTGGGGTCGATAATCCTCTTGCAGCGGCGCCCAGGGAGGTTGGCTACAGTTCCATGGACCTTAAACTTCTTAATAATATTTGCAACTGTTGTCACAGGAACATCAAGCTGCTTGGAGATGGTCTTGTAGCCTTTACCTTTACCATGCTTGTCTATTATTTTCTTTCTGATCTCCTCAGACAACTCTCTCCTTTTGCTTTCTCTGGGCCATGTTCAGTGTGGTGCATACAATGATACCAAACAGCACAGTGACTACTTTTCTCCATTTAAATAGGCTGAATGACTGATTACAAGATTGGAGACATGTGTGATACTAATTAAAGAAACTAATTAGTTACCAACAAATGTGTCCAGGCCATTTTGGAATATCTTTGTAGAATAAGCAATAATTCATCTCTTTTCACAGCTTCTTTGCTTTATTCTATGACATACCAAAGGCATGCAAGTATACATGATAAAATAGCTTTTAATTTCATCACTTTTCAGGAGGAATGAAGCATTATTTCAATGAGCTGTAAGGGTACCAACAAATTTGAGCACGTCTGTGTGTGTGTGTGTGTATATATATATATATATATATATATATATATATATATATATATATATATATAATATAAAAAGGGGGGGGCTGATTTTGATTGGCCCCTGCCCACATAGCTGTGTGTCTGTGGTCTGGCACAGAGAGTCGGAAAAGAGGGGATGGGGGAGAAGGGATGCTGACAGTTCCAGGAAAAAAAGCATATTTAAATAAATACGCAGCCAAAAATAGCTTTAACTGCCTTGCGGGGGATTTCCATTCCTGGCCATGGAGATATAGAATGTGACACTTTTTCACTTTTTTCAGTGTAGCCAGAGCAGCGCATTAGACCAGTGTGATGAAGCTTGTCAAGCACACACTTCAGTACAAGCTGCTGGGGCTTCGACACGTACAGATATGGGAACTGTTTCCACTTCCCACGCTTCAAGATTGTGCCAAATTCACAATGAACAGTCCAAAGACCAGCTCATGAAAAAAGTTAAACATTCAGAAATGGTGTGATCAAACTCGCCGTGGCTTACAGTCTCCCTGTTTTATTATTATTTATTTTTCTTAGCAGACGTTATTAGAAGGATCAATCTTGGCGTGGCTCAGATAGTCGCCCTGTTTTTATTTGACAGTCGCCCTTTTTTTTAGAGGTCAGCAGCTGTTCATTTTTTCTATGTTACTGCTCCCTTGCACTCCTTGTGAGTGCTTCCACTGCAATTACTGTCCTTAATCTTTTTTTATTTATTTATTTTTTTTCCCCTTTCTGTGTTGGGTGTTTTCTGCTGAGTTCAGTAGCTGCTCTTCAGGTCTAGTTGTCTGACGTAGATATATTTATCACAGGCTAGATCAGCCAAGATATTTTTGTTTGTTAGTGGTGGCACCATCTGGGGGCAGGGGGGTGTTCTGAACCTTCGAAGGTCAAAATGTACTCTTCGTTGCAGCCCTACTGTTAGGACGGCTGGACCTGAGACTACTTTGCTTACATAAGAAAAAGAAAGTGGCTTGTGAAAACCGAGCATTAGAGAATCAGAATCTAGGGATGGTTTTACATGCATAGTGGGGGTGTAGGTCATGATAACCCTTTTTCATTATACTGTAATTGTGTATTTACAGTATATTTGAAATGACTTGTTATTGGCAATGCTTCTCTTGTTGTCTGAGAGACAGACCATGTAAAGCCATACTATGCAGATTCCTGCGTTGTGCGTGCCAGAGCAGCCTGTCTGATTTAGTGGTGGATGTGTGCTTGTGTTGAAGCCTGTCTCAGTGGTGGATGTGTGCTTGTGTTGAAGCCTGTCTCAGTGGTGGATGTGTGCTTGTGTTGAAGCCTGTCTCAGTGGTGGATGTGTGCTTGTGTTGAAGCCTGTCTCAGTGGTGGATGTGTGCTTGTGTTGCAGCCTGTCTGATCGTGGTGTGCTTGTGTTGCAGCCTGTCTGATCGTGGTGTGCTTGTGTTGCAGACGTTTACAGCCTGGTGTAACTCTCACCTGAGGAAAGCTGGGACTCAGATCGAGAACATTGAGGAGGACTTCAGGGATGGCCTCAAACTCATGTTGCTGCTGGAGGTCATATCAGGTACCTCCGCCCCCTCGTCTGTCTGTCTGTCCAAGATTTACCCATGGCTGGAGTTTAATAATGATAGTGGTCTGCAGTCTCTATGCAACTGTAACGTTTGCCGGTCGCTGTTACAAAAGCTCTACATTGAGACGTTCCAGTGCTTTGAAAAATAAACTCCAAGTAGAAGTTTCTCGTCAGGCAATGGAGAGGGCAGGTAAATGGGTAAGTAGAGACATGCAGCGGAAGCTTCACGTCAGGCAATGGAGAGGGCAGGTAAATGGGTTAGTAGAGACATGCAGAGGAAGATTCTCGTCAGGCAATGGAGAGGGCAGGTAAATGGGTCAGTAGAGACCATGCAGAGGAAGCTTCACGTCAGGCAATGGAGAGGGCAGGTAAATGGGTCAGTAGAGACATGCAGAGGTTTTGTTGAGCAGGTTTAAGTCACTGATAACAAAAAAGGAGGTACACCAGTCATATAGGTGAGGTGCAGGTTAACGAAAACAAGTCATTTCAAACAGAAAAGATGATAACCGCACACTCGATTTGCAATCCAAAAATAATTGATTAAAAGCAAAAAGAAAAGCCGACATTTCGCCAACCGAGTGTCTTCATCAGGGTAAAAGTGTGTACAAAACAGATCTATTTAAAGGGTTCAAGTAAAAAATCACAGGTGGAGAGAAGTCATTGCATTCACGTTTGACAAAACCAATTTTAAATTGAGAAATAAAGTAATGTATACAATTTTCACAAGAAGCGCTTATCAATTACCATATAGTTGTTGTACAAAAGTATAGACAATATAGAAATATTATAAAGAAATATACAATTGTTTAGGAGGCACATTACTCGAACAAAAAATGCTAATCTATATAATCATATGAAACATTTTTTTTAGATTAAGTCAATTGCCAATTAATGTCTCCTGATTTAAGATACATAGTTCAATTGTTCTATCTGAGTATAAAGTAAACAATTTAAAATCGAGTAACAGATGTTTTATATAGTTTTCACAAGAAGCACTTCAAATCAAATTCCACATTCATACCAAGGGGGGGGGGGGGGGGTTAATGTTCTCAAAAAATCAATCCAAAACAATTCTCTTTGTAAAAGTAAATTATCACTTCATATTTAACCTTTTCAATTCCTAAGTAATGAAGAGAGGAGCTAGGATGTTGCGCCTTAGTAAAGTAAGCAGCTACAGGATACACTGTATTTTGACATCTAATAGTACTACGATGTTCAGTTGTTCTGGATTTAAGAGAACGCATAGTTTTGACAATGTATGCTTTACCGCATGAACAAGATATCATTGAGATTACACAGCCGTTTTACATGCTATTACTCCTTTTATAGGAATGGCTTTACCAGTAAGTGGATGTGCAAAGAAGTGTGACTTAAATGTTGAGCACAGGAGCCACATGTGTAATTCCCATCTGATAGGGGGGGCAGAAGGGTCTGTTTTGATGCAGGGGGTAAATGTGCCTTAATTAGGGTATCTCTTAAATTACGCCCTTGTCTAAAAGTTAGACGGGGAGGGTCTAAAAATGATTTTGATATTGTAAGATCAGATTGTAAAATATGCCAGTGTCTATTGATTATACCTTCTATTTTTTCTCGCCATTTGTAATATTTAGTAATCAACGTGACTGGATTTGAGTTAGTGTTTAACGTGGAATATCATCTCCAGGATTTTAAAGACATTTTAGACACAGCAGCATTGAGGCACTTGGTTTTATATCCTCTATTTTCAAATCTGGCCCTCATATCAGACATGTTTTTTTCAAAGTCAGACCGTTTTGGAATTGTGTTTGATCCTACAAAATTGACTGTATGGTAAACTATTCTTTAAAGGTAAGGAATGGCAACTGTCTGCCCTTAACAGTGTGTTACGATCAGTAGGTTTACGATAAAGATTAGTGTACAAGCAATCTTTGGCAATCCACAAATCCAGAAAGTTAATACATTTATGATCAAATTGAGATGTAAATTTGAGATGTTCATTACAAGAATTCAGGAAGTGGTGAAATTGTTCAAGCTCTTGAACATTACCTTTCCATAAAACAAAAACATAATCAGTGTATTTTTTCCAAGTCCCTATATGTTTTAAGAAATGGTTAAACTGGGGATTCAAATTTAATCATTCTTCCAAATATCCAACATATAGATTTGCATAATTAGGGGCTAACGGAGCACCCATAGCAGTACATTTAGTTTGAAGATAAAAATCTGATTGAAAAGCAAAATAATTTTTAGTTAATACTAATCTCACTCACTCTCTCTCTCTCTCTCTCTCTCTCTCTCTCTTTTGATATTGTAAGATCAGATTGTAAAATATGCCAGTGTCTATTGATTATACCTTCTATTTTTTCTCGCCATTTGTAATATTTAGTAATCACTCTCTCTCTCTCCAGGCGAGCGCCTGGCCAAGCCAGAGCGAGGGAAGATGCGGGTTCACAAGATCTCCAATGTGAACAAGGCCCTGGACTACATCGCCAGTAAAGGGGTGAGGCTGGTGTCCATCGGGGCTGAAGGTGAGAAATAAACTTCCTGTGTAATCCTTGTACCAACCACAGGGGGTTCAGCACACAGCAGTGGCTACATTCATCTAAACACATGGAGGTGATGAGGTCTTCAATGATGCACGTGATTCTACATCAGCAACATGACTAGATAGCCCATTCCATCCCCTCACCACTCTGTGTGAACTGCTGTCTACTACCCTCAGGTCTTAGTTTACTTTAGAAGGGACCAAGCAGGCACTATGATGGCTGTGTCTATGCTTGTGTGTGGGTGTTAGTGAGGCCCATGCTGTGTGTGAGTCTGTGTGTGAGAGTGGAGGGGGAGATGTGTTCGTTTGTTAAGGTGTGTGAGAGTGGCGGGGGCGGGGGCGGGGGCGGGGGCGGGGGGGGGGGGGGGGGTCGGTCGGGGTTGATTCATCTCTTGCCCCAGTCGGTTATTGTATACAGCTGATACAGTTATTGTATAATCAGCTATATGATAGACAAATCCCATCTGAGATATCGCTCTTTTCCCAACCCAGTTCTCAGTTGTCCTCTAACAGCCGGTTGTGCTGAATTGTCCTCTCTGTGCTGCAGCTCTGCAGAGGCAGTGAAAGCAGGCATGGCTCTGACAGAGCACAAACGGGAATGGGGCTGAATGCATCTCTTTAAGCAAAGTGAGTTTGGATGGAGCAGATGAATCCATGCAGAACCGAGCGGGTGAAACATTTACACTGTAAACACAAATACAAATAAAAACCACATTGGATTTTACTAAGTTACCTGAAAATGTTCTCTTTCTTATTAGGATGTTGCATTCCTTTTTTCCCAGCGTGTTTCCTCAGTTTGTATCTTGATGCATTGTAAGCCACTTTGATAGAATTGTCAATGTGCAAATCAGTGTGAGAATGTGATCAATACAATCGAAGAAACGGGGCTCCCCTTTCTGAATGCCTGCCTGTGTGTCCACAGAGATCGTGGATGGCAACGCGAAGATGACCCTGGGAATGATCTGGACCATCATCCTCCGCTTTGCTATTCAGGACATCTCCGTCGAGGGTAGGTCTGATTCTCCCCAGCTTTCCAATATCTATGCTTCTGAACATAACCTAATTTACTGCACAATCAAGGGGGCGCCATCTGGGGCTTGTTAGTTTTCCAGGCACTTACTAAATGCCGTAATAAATCATTCACCTGTTCATTGTACCATAGGTTTGGCCCCTTTCAGTTTATGAGTGGTTTGGGCCCAGCTGAGCTGATGACAGTCAGTGATAGAGTGGGGCGCCGGACCGGTATTCAGAACAACAGGAAAGCATTTAGATGGGCCCGGCACGCGCTCTGTTTTCAGATGGGCCCGGCACGCGCTCTGTTTTCAGATGGGCCCGGCACGCGCTCTGTTTTCAGATGGGCTGTGTTTTCAGATGGGCCAGGCACGCGCTCTGTTTTCAGATGGGCCCGGCACACGCTCTGTTTTCAGATGGGCTGTGATTTCAGATGGGCCCGGCACATGCTCTGTTTTCAGATGGGCCCGGCACGCGCTCTGTTTTCAGATGGGCTGTGTTTTCAGATGGGCCAGGCACGCGCTCTGTTTTCAGATGGGCTGTGTTTTCAGATGGGCCAGGCACGCGCTCTGTTTTCAGATGGGCCCGGCACGCGCTCTGTTTTCAGATGGGCTGTGATTTCAGATGGGCCCGGCACGTGCTCTGTTTGTTTCTTTTGTAAAATATTTCTCAAGTGCTCATTCATAGGCTGCTAGCTCTTTTGAAATTGGGCAGAGACTGTGCTGGATGGGGATGGCAGTTCTTCTGTAGGGAACACAGACCCATACCTGCTGTCAGGACTGCAGAGCCCAGTATAAAGCTGCCTGAGGTCAATCGGGAAGCAGCTTCATTCCAAGTAATCACTGTAATGGACTGAGACAGCTTTTAGTTGCAGAAAGACATTTTTTAAGTGAAGGTCCTTGAAAAGACATTTTGTAAATAGGGTGATGTGTTCTTGTTGAGGTTGTAAGCTGTATGATGCAGTCGCGCTCTGATGCATACATGTGGATGTGCTGCAGTTGTGGAGGCACAGTACTAGGTGCTCTAAAGAGTGTTTCTATTAAAACATACAGATTTAGGTTGAAATGTAGGTCTCTGTGGCAAAGTGGTGAGTGAATACAGGTGAGTGCAGTGTAGAGCGAATATAAAAGACAGACAATGATTTCCAGGTGCAAGGGTGTTTTATTGATGTAATTAACAATGTCCAGAGCCTTATGGCAAACACCTGTAAATAATAATGATGGAGTGATACAGCGGTGTGTATCACTCGGTATTTGTAATTCCCCGGGTTTGACCCGTAACCAAAAAGTCCAGTTTTACACACCAACACTAAACACAAAACACAAACACAGTTCTCTGTGATAGTGAATACATGCAAGTGGTGTAACACAGTTCTCCGTGAAATGCAGGGGTGAAAGTGATGTCCGGGTTTATGCTGGCTTTCGCTACAGCTCCGGATCGTGCAACTTGTAGTCTCTTAAAAACAGACGACAGTTAACAAAACACTAACAAACACAAGATAAAACTCACGGTTCACGAAACAGCACACAGACTCCTTGTAGGTTTTTAGCTCTAACCATTTACCAAGGAACAGATCACGTCAGCTATGACACCTATTTATATCCTCGCTCATGATCCCTAGTTTAACAAGCGCATCCGCTCCTCCAATCCTCAGATGCCACACCGTTTACCGTCTGGGTCACTGAGTTTGGATACCGTAGCTGCACCCCTTTCCTAAATGACCAACTTCCACCTACCCTACGAAATAAATTGTCGTGCCATTTATTTAAGGGTACTCTGTTCCCGTTACACAGTGCCCTCACAGGTCGAGAAGGAGATCTAACACCAAGCACCATTCGATCTCTGTCACAGTCTCACAGACTAGACCATTTCTCCTTTTCTTTTTTTTTCTTTTCAGTTAACAAGGTTAAAAGTGTAATGCATTTTTAATAATAATAATTATTATTTATTATTATTATTATTATTATTATTATTATTATTATTATTATTATTATTATTATTATTATTATTCCATTATGTGTGTTTTTTTTTTTTTACTCAGTTATGAACCTGTTCTCAATATTGAACAAGAAATGCTAAATATTTCCAGGACTCTAGTTCCTGCTGCAGTCTACTGGCATTTTCTATCTGAACGTTAATCATTGAACACTCTTTTTATAGTGCTGTTGTTGTTTAATTGGTTAACCATAAAATTGTAAAATCTAGAAAACTGTTTTAAACATAAATGTTGTCTGAATCTTTATTAACCTACAGACATACATCACATTGTTTTAATAACACTTTTTATGACCTACCGTTAAATTCATTCATATAATAGACTCTTTTTGTTATTATCAATTATTGTTTAATTATAGTGGCTAACTTCACCTTCACTACCCTTTTTACAAAGGCTTATTTCTGAAAAACAATTAATGCTGTTTTGGTCCTTTTATTGAATTGACTACAAGCCTCCCGTTTTGAAATTCAGAAATTCACATGCCAGTATAGGAGATATCACCAAAACAAGAGTGACAGATTAAGAACCTGTCTGCCAGTGGATATCTCCAGTTCATTACTGTGTTCTGTCCATAGTGAAAGTCGCCCTCCTGAATTCATGATGCTGTACACACACTGTGCTACACCATATCTATTTAACCTTTTTAAATTTCACCAAATAGCCCTGGAGTGGAACAGTCCACCAGTACTGCACTAAGTACTATACTGGATTGAATTTAGACATTTTTGAGGTATCTGACATTGTGACCAAATCTCTGTCTGTATGTGTGCTTGTTCACTGTTTTGTGTAACAGATATAACTGTAGCTGGCTTTTCTTCTGGCTGACTGTACGCACGTAGCACCCCCACACGCAAGACAGTCGCAGATCCACATTGATGTTGATATACATAGAATCGTGGGTTATATCTTGTGGTTCTGAATGAGAGATCACATATCTGTACAGATCCGATTAGCTATCGGCTAAATAGAGACTGGAATACGTTTTGTAAAGACGTGGACTTGATGAGAATAGAGAGCATGTTTGGGAGGGGGAGTGTAACATTTTCCACCATCACAGTGGGAACAAAAGCTGTT
Organism: Acipenser ruthenus; assembly: GCF_902713425.1. Taxonomy (NCBI): domain Eukaryota; kingdom Metazoa; phylum Chordata; class Actinopteri; order Acipenseriformes; family Acipenseridae; genus Acipenser; species Acipenser ruthenus. The sequence continues at coordinate 12,682,293 of NC_081206.1, read as the reverse complement.
TTTTTTTCCAGATCTGTGTAAACCGTGAACCTTTGTGCATTACTGTTAATTGATCTAGCTGTGGTTTGTTACTGTTAATTTGGTCTCACCCAGTCCTCTTTCCCCCTCCACCCAGAGACCTCAGCCAAAGAAGGCCTGCTGCTGTGGTGCCAGCGAAAGACAGCGCCCTACAAGAATGTCAACATACAGAACTTCCATATAAGGTAAAAGTGTGACTGTGTGTCTGTCTGTCTGCGTGTGTGTTGGTGGGGGTGGGGGGGGGGTGGGGGTGCACGGGTGTGTGTGTGTGTGTGTGTTTGTCTGGGGGGTGGGTGAGTGTCAGCCTGTTAATGCAAGTGTGTGGTATAGCACACTCAAGGGGGCATTTTCTTATCTCTTTATGGAAGACATTCCCACAAACTCGAAGAGCCTACTGTGGGGTAACACATCCATGGCTTCCTACAAAATTAAACCTAAAAGTGAAAAATTAAAATGTTTGGGAAGAAATTTAGGTCCAACTAAATCTGTCTAGGGATAACCATTGATTTAATGAAAACTCTTATGCCAAGTAGGGTTAGTTTTGGGTAAAGTTGAAAAATATTGATCTGGGTTTCTAGGGAAGTAAAAGATGCCTCATACACTAGGAGTTGCTGTGGTGATACTGCTGGGTGAGAGTGAGGTGCATCTTTCTGTGAATTGATTTGATGTTCATCTTCCCAGTCTCAGGGACTTGATTTGTATTTGCAGTAAACAGAATCCTTGCTGTCCTCAAGTTTTTCAATTCTCTCTCTCTCTCTCTCTCTCTCTCTCTCTCTCTCTCTCTCTCTTCCCTCCCCCCCCCCCCCCCCCCAGCTGGAAGGATGGCCTGGGATTCTGCGCTCTCATTCACAGACACCGCCCAGAGCTCATAGACTACGGCAAACTGCGCAAGGTAAGGGCCAGGACCCAGACCTGGAGAGCTTTACCTGAATCTCGTGTCTGTCTTCTGTTCACCTGCCCATATAGAGGTGGATAGGATACTGGTCAACGCTTCTTAAACTGGTGCTTGCTGATTCAATAATTCCATGCCTCACTCCAAATATCTTGCATGCAGTTTTGAAAGACACAGCCCTATATTTTCATTAAAGAAAAAATAATCCGGTGGGGAGGCAGAAAGCGCTCTGTTTTACATGCCTTACTTTCAGGTAGACTGTTTCACTTCCTAGATAACTTCTCCTCAGCTGTCTTCGGCTTCAAAGCATGTCACTGGCTGCCAAGCATGTCAGTCATCCATGTACATACTGGGGGGGTGCTGGAGATCTCGTCACACTGAGAGCTTGAATTTTAGATTTACATCACTGACGGGGCAATGTACACTTGTTTATATTTCATTTCATTCCTGTCCTAATATGAATCCGTCCCAGCTCAGAGTTTCTTTCCCTCTGAGTGCAAATGCTGTCACAGGCCGTTGCATGCCGACTGTTCCTCCCTCCCTCCCTCCCTCAACACTACAGTTTAATAACAGGTTTGAGTGCTGATCTGAATCCACAGGGAAAAGCAGCATCTTTCATAGAGGTGTCCTGACCCTGACCCCTCTAGCTGGGCCTGTCCTTGATACCTAAACCTGACCCCTCTAGCTGGGCCTGTCCTTGATACATGACCCTGACCCCTCTAACAGGGCCTGTCCTTGATACCTGACCCTGACCCCTCTAGCTGGGCCTGTCCTTGATACCTGACCCTGACCCCTCCAGCTGGGCCTGTTCTTTGATACCTGACCCCTCTAACAGGGCCTGTCCTTGATACCTGACCCTGACCCCTCTAGCTGGCCCTGTCCTTGATACCTGACCCCTCTAGCTGGGCCTGTCCTTGATACATGACCCTGACCCCTCTAGCAGGGCCTGTCCTTGATACCTGACCCCTCCAGCTGGGCCTGTTCTTTGATACCTGACCCCTCTAGCAGGGCCTGTCCTTGATACCTAACCCTGACCCCTCTAGCTGGGCCTGTCCTTCATACCTGACCCTGACCCCTCTAGCTGGGCCTGTCCTTCATACCTGACCCTGACCCCTCTAGCTGGGCCTGTCCTTGATACCTGACCCCTCTAGCAGGGCCTGTCCTTGATACCTGACTTAACTGCTGATCTTATTAATTCTCAGTTTTCAGTGTTTTTTTTTTTTTTTTTAGTTGGTGTAACTTTTTTCTTTCTGAGAACCTGTAGAACTGTATTTTATGGGCACTTTTTAGTTTATTAACTGATTCTAGCTTGTAACATCCCCTAGTCAATCATAGCAGTGGCGTAGGTTTTCATTTGTTCAACAGTAGTTTTAATGATAACAGAATTGAATAGTTCACAAGAATAGATTGTGATTCATGAACTAACCATGAACAAAAAATAAACCAGTAAGCTAGCTGTAAACAGTTAAACAGAACTGACCACTGAAAAAGCATCAGACCAACTGTTCTGTATCAGAAGAGTAGCGGTTGTTCAATATAGTGTGCTAAAGCATGGCCTTAAAAGCACATATTAAAACCCTGGAGATATAACTTGCAAACATGTCTTCTCTCTAAGGTCTGCTGGTAAGCCAGAGCTTAACTATTAACCTGTCCCCCTGCAACACTCTGCCTCCAGTGGATGTAAGAAATATTACTTGGAACTATTGCTGTTGCTTGCATCCACTGTAACACTCTGTATGTAGAGGGAAGACATGTTTTGAGACCACAGGGGCGTTTTGAAATTCAGACTTTTTTAAAGTCAACAGAATGTATTGAATGAAACTGAGAAATGCTATTGAACCCCTGCAGTGGAACAAGACTATTGAATCAATGCATTGGTAAAGATAACTGTGATATTCCACACCCGTACCTAGTTGCTTTTCAAATTTCAAGAAAATCTTAAATGAAACAAAAGATAACGTAGTTGAGCACAGGCCTTGGCAATGTCGCTGTGATCTCTGCTGGATATTTGTGCTGATTCAGTGACCTCTGACCCCCCCCCCCCCCCCCCCCCCCCGGATCTCTCCAGGATGACCCCATGACCAACCTGAACACAGCCTTCGATGTTGCTGAGAAGTACCTGGACATTCCTAAGATGTTGGATGCTGAGGGTAAGAGTGTGACCAGGGTTTTCCCTGCCTTTACAATAAACTTTAGTCACTGGAGAAATTCAGTCGTCGCTACTGGTACAAAACTCCAGTCCGGGGGGTGGGGCCGGACGACGACTCTGTATTTTGCCCGTCCACTTTTTTGCTCTGTGTATATGCACTGTTATTCTGTGTTTTGTTATGCCTTGGCATTCAAACGGTTTAAAATGAAATAAGTGACTCAAATGCCTTCATCTAGACAATGTGGGGAAGCTATAAAAAAAGGCCAACAGGATGCTCGGATATGTAGTGAAATTAAATCAAGAAAAATAATGTTAAAACTTTACAATGCATTAGTAAGACCTCATCTAGAATATTGTGTTCAGTTCTGGTCACCTCGCTACAAAAAGGATATTGCTGCTCTAGAAAGAGTGCAAAGAAGAGCAACCAGAATTATCCCGGGTTTAAAAGGCATGTCGTATGCAGACAGACTAAAATAATTGAATCCATTCAGTCTTGAACAAAGAAGATTACGCGGTGATCTGATTCAAGCATTCAGAATTCTAAAAGGTATTGACAATGTTGACCCAGGGGACTTTTTCGACCTGAAAAAAGAAACAAGGACCAGGGGTCACAAATGGAGATTAGATAAAGGGGCATTCAGAACAGAAAATAGGAGGCACTTTTTTACACAGAGAATTGTGAGGGTCTGGCACCAACTCCCCAGTAATGTTGTTGAAGCTGACACTCTGGGATCCTTCAAGAAGCTGCTTAATGAAATTCTGGGATCAATAAGCTACTAACAACCAAACAAGCAAGATGGGCCGAATGGCCTCCTCTCGTTTTGTAAACTTTATGTTCTAAATACTTTTAGTGTCATTAACTTGAACGAAACAGTTTGTTATTATCTAAAAAAGGCATGAATTGTCGACTGATGGGAGCTATCAATTAGGCGTTGCACTTGGTGGGGTTTTTTTGTGTTAAAGAAAGATTTGGTGACGTTGGTGTTTCTTTCTTATGTTCTTAAAGTGGCATTCAGATGACGCCAGAAGGCCGACATTGATAAAAAAAAAGAAAGAAATTAAAAAATACACTGCACCTTTACACAAACATTGGTTTGACCCGTGCTCCGCACTATAGTAATATCGAGCTATATCTAACATTTATCAGCGCTATGAATGCAATAGAAGCCAAAGTTAGTGGAGGTTGCAACAACAAAAAAATTCTATTTAGGCTAGATAGTTGTTAGCTTGGTTTGTTTTTATTCTCTTAATTCAATTCTATTCATTTGAAGACAGAAGAGATTTTGCTTTTATATACACAAATTAAATTAAATGTTTCAAAGTCTGAATTCGGATTGTTCTTCTTGGCAAGGCAATGTGCAGGTATTGACGATGGCTCTGTACACGGCTCTATAGCTCTTGCTTAAGTCGTCATTTTGCACTGCCGTCTTTTGTTAAATTCTTTTACAAAATCTCGACAGCCTTTTGGAAATGCAGTATTTCTTTCGTGCGATGCAATAATATTTTCTGAATCAGACAAACCATGGGAATCGAGATTTCCAGTATGTCAAGCGTTGCTGTTTCATTTCTTTTGTCCAACGCATTTCTTTTTTTTTTTTTTCTGCGCTGGGTTGCATTGCCCCTGTAATTCCAAGTCTGCATATTTTTAGGTTCTTGAACATGATCACTGGCACACTTAAGAGTAATTTTCCCAGTGACATTTTTTAGAAAGTGCGAACTGTCTGCCTCATAATTTGACTGTCTGCTGTGCGTGTTTCCCAAGACAGAGATAAAAAAGAAACCACTGAGATCTGCAGAGCGCTTGTAGTAACATTTCAAATTCTTCCATTTGAGATTAATTAATACAAAAATAAAATAAAATCCCTAGAAAATTAAAAGCATCATTGTAGCTGTTTAAGCTACAAACAGATGATGCATATTTTTAAAAAATGAAACAAACTAACATACAAACAGAAGCAGTCATAACTAGTGACTACTGGACTAATTTTTTTTTTGTCACTTTCAAAAAACATTCATAATTGACGAGCGACAGCGAAAACACTGAGCGTGACGGGAGAGGGGTCCATATTTGAGGAATATTTGAAAGTGAAGTCACAGTTTACCAAGGGGTGTTGCTGCTGTGTATCCATCTACCCTGAACATTCTAAACTGCTTGATAAGAGGCAGCGACATCTAGTTTTATACTTGTGCATTGCGAGCAATGCAAAAAGAAGCATCGTACCGGTGTCGCAGGAAACTGGTAGACCGGGAAACAAGTCGATCTCGCCTTTTTACTGTGCATGCACAGGTTTCTGACTTGAAAGGGAGGTTTCGCCGAGTCGCTTTTCTATCGGGACTTTTTATCACCCAGGCTGTATCGATTTGTGGATAATTGCTGGTTTTGTTTTAATATTGCTTAGATAAAATTGTAAAGTATTAAACTGCCGCATGCAGACAGGGTGAGCAGTAGGTGCAGCATGCAGACAGGGTGAGCAGTAGGTGCAGCATGCAGACAGGGTGAGCAGTAGGTGTAGCATGCTGACAGGGTGTGCAGTAGGTGCAGCATGCTGACGGGGTGTGCAGTAGGTGCAGCATGCTGACGGGGTGTGCAGTAGGTGCAGCATGCTGACGGGGTGAGCAGTAGGTGCAGCATGCTGACGGGGTGTGCAGTAGGTGCAGCATGCTGACGGGGTGTGCAGTAGGTGCAGCATGCTGACGGGGTGTGCAGTAGGTGCAGCATGCTGACGGGGTGTGCAGTAGGTGCAGCATGCTGACGGGGTGTGCAGTAGGTGCAGCATGCTGACGGGGTGTGCAGTAGGTGCAGCATGCTGACGGGGTGTGCAGTAGGTGCAGCATGCTGACAGGGTGTGCAGTAGGTGCAGCATGCTGACAGGGTCTGCAGTAGGTGCAGCATGCTGACAGGGTCTGCAGTAGGTGCAGCATGCTGACGGGGTGAGCAGTAGGTGCAGCATGCTGACGGGGTGTGCAGTAGGTGCAGCATGCTGACGGGGTGTGCAGTAGGTGCAGCATGCTGACGGGGTGTGCAGTAGGTGCAGCATGCTGACAGGGTGTGCAGTAGGTGCAGCATGCTGACAGGGTCTGCAGTAGGTGCAGCATGCTGACAGGGTGTGCAGTAGGTGCAGCATGCTGACAGGGTGTGCAGTAGGTGCAGCATGCTGACAGGGTGTGCAGTAGGTGCAGCATGCTGACGGTGTGCAGTAGGTGCAGCATGCTGACAGGGTGAGCAGTAGGTGTAGCATGCTGACAGGGTGTGCAGCATGCTGACGGGGTGTGCAGTAGGTGCAGCATGCTGACGGGTTGAGCAGTAGGTGCAGCATGCTGACGGGGTGAGCAGTAGGTGCAGCATGCAGACAGGGTGTGCAGTAGGTGCAGCATGCTGACGGGGTGTGCAGTAGGTGCAGCATGCTGACGGGGTGTGCAGTAGGTGCAGCATGCTGACGGGGTGTGCAGTAGGTGCAGCATGCTGACGGGGTGTGCAGTAGGTGCAGCATGCTGACGGGGTGTGCAGTAGGTGCAGCATGCTGACGGGGTGTGCAGTAGGTGCAGCATGCTGACGGGGTGTGCAGTAGGTGCAGCATGCTGACAGGGTGTGCAGTAGGTGCAGCATGCTGACAGGGTGTGCAGTAGGTGCAGCATGCTGACAGGGTGTGCAGTAGGTGCAGCATGCTGACAGGGTGTGCAGTAGGTGCAGCATGCTGACAGGGTGTGCAGTAGGTGCAGCATGCTGACAGTGTGTGCAGCATGCTGAAAGGGTGAGCAGTAGGTGCAGCATGCTGACGGGGTGTGCAGTAGGTGCAGCATGCTGACAGGGTGTGCAGTAGGTGCAGCATGCTGACAGTGTGTGCAGCATGCTGAAAGGGTGAGCAGTAGGTGCAGCATGCTGACGGGGTGTGCAGTAGGTGCAGCATGCTGACGGGGTGTGCAGTAGGTGCAGCATGCTGACGGGGTGAGCAGTAGGTGCAGCATGCTGACGGGGTGAGCAGTAGGTGCAGCATGCTGACGGGGTGTGCAGTAGGTGCAGCATGCTGACGGGGTGTGCAGTAGGTGCAGCATGCTGACGGGGTGTGCAGTAGGTGCAGCATGCTGACGGGGTGTGCAGTAGGTGCAGCATGCTGACGGGGTGTGCAGTAGGTGCAGCATGCTGACGGGGTGTGCAGTAGGGTTCATTGTAAAATCTATTAAACTGCAGAATGCTGACAGCTTTTTATGTGTGTGACATGGAGATGCTTCACAAAGTATGTTTTAATTAGAATTAAAACAATTTTAATGTGACAGTATTACATTTAATGCCAATAATATCCGTTGAATATATCTTCTCTATTGTGCTCATTTAATCATTTTAGTTACCTTGACACCTGTTTGCAAAACAGAAGTGGTAAACACTTGCACCACAGTTTAGTAATACAACAAACAAAGCATGGTGAAAACGTTCAAAAGAATGGAAACAATCGTAAGAAGCATAGTGCATTCTGGGACCTCTGGGTTCAACTGTGCACTTTAGTTATTTAACTTAAACGTTGGTTCTTTATTTACTCAAGCATTGTATATTTATTTAATGCACAAGCTCAAAAACAGCACTTTACTACATACAGATGTAGTCAAAAGTTGACATACCCCATGGAAATTTTAATTTTTAGAAATCTCTTAAAGAATTTTAGGAAAAATCTTTTGTAGCAAAAGTTTTACTTTTGTGGTGAGGAAAAAAAAGTTACAAGAAATAGATGTCTACAATCATTTATTTCAGCAATTTTTTTTGCTAAACTCCAAAAATGCTAATTCAAAAGTATTCATACCCTGACAAGGAAAATAACATTAATGTCTAGTTGAGGCACCTTTAGCAATAGCAACCTCTTTTAAATGATTAGGGTCAGTGAGCTTTTTGCTTGGCCAGAAAGAATCACACACAGAGACAGTACTGGGGTTGAGACTGAGACGCAATTGCTGCACTCACTGTAAATGAAGCAAATAAAAAATTGAAACAAAAACAGCACACGGCACTTGACGCCAAAATGAACAGACAGATAACCAAAATGAACAGACACTAACACACAGGGACGACGTAGCAATTTCTTCTCCTTCTCCTTCTGCTTCTCCCTCTCCCCTCCTGTTCCTTCACCCTGAACACACAACCCCAGAGTGAGTAAAACATGCATCTATATATGCTGTTGTGCCAGGATTCAATTACTAATTACTTATTCATTTGAATCCCAGCACGTGAACTGATTTGTGCAATACCGTGCTCACATATTATTACATACTTTATCTGCATGTGAAGTAATTGTGCAATTCCTGTGCCTAAATACAACTATATATTTTAAATCACTCGTGCTACACAGACCCATTTATATCCCATGCACCAATATCTATACACTAACATTAACACACCACACGCAACATATAACACACAAATACACACAGGGGCGGGGCACATTGCCACAGGGACTCATCCACAAAAGCAAAACTTTTGCTACAAAATTTTCTAGAAATTATACATTATAGTGGTCAAAATTGAGGTAGGGTGACGTATCGCTCCAGATCAATCTGAACCCCTTGCACATCTACATCATGTTGAATCAGTCCTAGCTGGCCAAACGAGAGGAGGCCATTCAGCCCATCTTGCTCGTTTTGGTTGTTAGTAGCAGTAACATTACTGGGGAGTTGGTTCCAGACCCTCAATTCTCTGTGTAAAAAAGTGCCTCCTATTTTCTGTTCTGAATCCCCCTTTATCTAATCTCCATTTATGACCCCTGGTCCTTGTTTCTTTTTTCAGGTCAAAGAAGTCCCCTGGGTTGACATTGTCTATACCTTTTAGGATTTTGAATGTTTGAATCAGATCGCCGCATAGTCTTCTTTGTTCAAGACTGAATAGATTCAATTCTTTTAGCCTGCCTTTTAAACCCGGGATAATTCTGGTTGCTCTTCTTTGCACTCTTTCTAGAGCAGCAATATCCTTTTTGTAACGAGGTGACCCGAACTGAACACAATATTCTAGGTGAGGTCTTACTAATGCATTGTAGAGTTTTGACATTACTTCCCTTGATTTAAATTCAACACTTCTCACAATATATCCGAGCATTTTGTTGGCCTTTTTTATATTTCTGAGTCAACATAAACTCCTAGGTCTTCTTCATAGATTCCCTTCTTCAATTTCAGTATCTCCCATATGATATTTATAATGCACATGTTTAATGCCTGCATGCAATACTTTACACTTTTCTCTATTAAATTTCATTTGCCATGTGTCTGCCCAATTCTGAATGCTGTCTAGATCATTTTGAATGACCTTTGCTGCTTCAACGGTGTTTGCCACTCCTCCTATTTTTGTGTCGTCTGCAAATTTAATGAGTTTACTTACTATACCAGAATCTAAATCATTAATGTAGATTAGGAGTAGCAGAAGGCCTAATACTGATCCCTGTGGTACACTACTGGTTACCTCACTCCATTTTGAGGTTTCTCCTCTAATCAGTACTTTCTGTTTTCTACCTGTTAACCACTCCCTAATCCATGTGCATGCATTTCCTTGAATCCCTACTGCATTCAGTTTGAGAATTAATCTTTTATGTGGGACTTTGTCAAAAGCTTTCTGGAAATCTAAATAAACCATGTTGTATGCTTTGCAGTTATCCGTTTTCAATGTTGCATCCTCAAAAAAGTCAAGTAGGTTAGTTAAACACGATCTCCCTTTCCTAAAACCATGCTGGCTGTCTCCCAGGATATTGTTACCATATAGGTAATTTTCCATTTTGGATCTTATTATAGTTTCCATAAGTTTACATGTAATAGAAGTCAGGCTTATTGGTCTGTAGTTACCTGGTTCGATTTTGTCTCGATTTTTGTGGATCGGTATTACATTTGCTATTTTCCAGTCTGTCGGTACAACCCCTGTGTCAAGAGACTGTTGCATGATCTTGGTTAGCGGTTTGTAAATAACTTCTTTCATTTCTTTGAGTACTATTGGGAGGATCTCATCTGGCCCAGGTGATTTGTTTATTTTAAGAGCTCCTAGTCCCTTTAACACTTCTGCCTCTGTTATGCTAAAGTTATTTAAAATTGGATAGGAACAGGTCGACATGTTCCTATCCAATTTTACTTGGTCTAACAATAAAAATACATATTTTTATTTGCTTTATTGACCACAAACAAAATGATTGACAGGTAGGCTGTGTTGAGGGAGACAGTGCTGAAGAATCCAGTCGCTTATTCACCAACACAAACACTCATTGCAAGTGGATTCAACTGTACAGGGTTTTTTTTTTTATAAATGAAAACCCAAACTTATTGGTCCTTGTTTTTGGCAGTCCCAGATCCGTTCTCTAGCTACCGCATGCAGTATTTTAACAACCATTGAGACGCCGGAATAAACGAAGTTCAAGAAGCTTGGTAACATGCAAACTCAAGCTGTGCAGCAAAATTGCAATGAGTATTCTTTACACTTTACATGTAAATAGCATGCATAATTCAGATTAGAATCACCCAGAATGCAGTTCATGTTTTTTCTGTGTATAATCACCCAGTCTGCATCTTATTTGCAGCACTGCACAGTATGACAGGAATGATATTGTTTTTGGTTTTTAAGAGGAAGTGTTTGTCATACTGGCAATAATGTGTTCCTGTTTTCAACCACATAGCTATTCCAGATCTAAATGAGAACCCCCAGCACCCAATCTGCTTTTTCTTATACCTCAAGCTTACCACAGGGTATTTGCACATCATTTTGTAGCTTTCCTGTGGTTTTCATCTGGTTATACTAAGCGTTTTTATGTTGGTTTATTATACTTGTTGATTTATACTTGTTGTAAAACACAATGCTATGCATATTCAAATAGTAATTTTGAATGATTTTTTGTTTTTGAAAATAACTAACAGCGCTTTGGTTCTGCAGTCTTCATTAATTTCCCAATGAACCCTCCCTTTTTAAATGGAGAAATGCTCTCATGTGCAGTAATGGTGCTATCTACCAATCCCCTGTGACCCTGACGCTCGCTCTTCTAAAAAGACACTTCGGCAATTTAGAACAGAAGAGCAGCTCCTCAGCCCCGAGTTGCTCACCTGGTAACGGCACAGCTGTGTGCAGAGCCGGGGAGTCATACAGCCAGGGGAGCGTCACCTGGTAACAGCACAGCTGTGTGCGGAGCCGGGGAGTCATACAGCCAGGGGAGCGTCACCTGGTAACAGCACAGCTGTGTGCAGAGCTGGGGAGTCATACAGTCAGGGGAGCGTCACCTGGTAACAGCACAGCTGTGGGCGGAGCCGGGGAGTCGTACAGCCAGGGGAGCGTCACCTGGTAACAGCACAGCTGTGTGCAGAGCCGGGGAGTCGTACAGCCAGGGGAGCGTCACCTGGTAACAGCACAGCTGTGTGCAGAGCCGGGGAGTCGTACAGCCAGGGGAGTGTCATCTGGTATCAGCACAGCTGTGTGCAGAGCTGGGGAGTCATACAGCCAGGGGAGCGCGTTCTGCAATGGCTGTGGCGCTACCGTGGATTAGAGGCGCATAAAACCGGCAGGGACAGCTTCTCCTGACCCTGCTACAGTGGCCAGATGCCGAGTGACCTTAAGCGGACACCTGCAGGGCTGGCCTTTGTACTTCAGGGGCCGGCAGCTCACCAACATCAACTAACAAGCTTGTGGGTGTAGGGAGGCAATAGGCTTGGTGTGGGGTCGGAGGACACCCACTGACCTGCAGTTCTGAGCTGCTGTGGGGAATTACTGCAGTGAGGGCGCGTAATGGTGGATTCTAAATTGGGAGGGAGGACATTTATAATAGAAAGGCAAAACTCTGGTGAAAGACCACCATATAAAGTGGTGGAGAAACAACAAACATTAAACAAAAAATAAATATGAACATGTCATTTGAAACTACAGCACTTCCTCCTCAGTACCTTATTGGGGTCTTATCATCCCCTTTTAACCTGCCGCCTCTTTCTCTTGACAGACATCGTTGGCACGGTCCGCCCAGACGAGAAGGCCATCATGACCTACGTCTCCAGCTTCTATCACGCCTTCTCCGGCGCCCAGAAGGTATCCAAGATGCTCTGCTCTCTCCCAGCAGCCCCTTTCTCTATCTCTCTCATTCTTGCTCTGTCTCTCCCTTTCTCTTGATTTCTAATGGTCTCGTTCCTCCCTCCAGCTCTGAATTCCTTCCCTACAGGGCTCTCAGAGTGGGCCTTTCTGCCAGCTGCATGATGGGAAAATTCTACTTCCTCTAGACTGGGAAAAGCAGTCTCCAGTTTCACTGCCCTGCCCCCACCATCCACCCATAACCAGCAAACCAAGCTTTAGGCAGGAGTGCATATTCATGTGTACAGTATCTGTGAGGATGTGAAGGATTCATGGAGGGCCTGTTCCTTCTGTAGGTATGAGATTGTTGGGTTTGAAGAGAAGTAATGTCATGCAAACGCTGGTTTTGGTTTAAACAATTTGGATGTAATATGATGTTTTCAGCATGAAACTGCAATCATTTCCTTAGTAGTCTAAGAGTTTGGACAGAAAGTTGCATACAGTAGCAAGTAGTTTAGCTCACTCTAAATCAAGTCTTTTGTTGATAAAGCAAAAAGCAAAGTTGCTGTATTAAAGATTTTTGTGCTTGGAAAGAGAGAGAGCGAGATTTGAAGTGCTGAGAATGCCTTATCTTTTGGTGTCTAATTGCAAAGCTGAAATAAAAAAAAAAACCTGCTGTTACAATATTGGGGGGAGAAATAATACTGCAGTTTGTGTGGCAGGAAATACTCCCATTGTATAGCAGTTTCAGCCATTCCATAGTGCAACATTTTTTTTCACAAAAAAAGGATAATCCAGGGCATGTTTTTAAAGTGTTTTATTCCAGTGTTTAATCATCTTTTTAATGAACTTCTATTTTTTTGGAAAGGAGAAAAAGAGCTGTTAATTTCACCAAGATCAAATATTGTAATGATCTGAACCTGGGGATCCCAAGCTGGGGGCCGAAGGATGGTTTCAGTTCTCATGACCCTGACTAAGCAATGCTCCCTAGACCAGGGCTCGGTCATCCCATAATGTGTATGTATGACCCAGACCAGGGCTCAGTCATTCCGTAATGTGCATGTATGACCCAGACCAGGGCTCAGTCATTCCGTAATGTACATGCATGACCCACACCAGGGCTCAGTCATTCCGTAATGTACATGCATGACCCACACCAGGGCTCAGTCATTCCGTAATGTACATGCATGACCCACACCAGGGCTAAGTCATTCCGTAATGTATATGCATGACCCACACCAGGGCTCAGTCATCCTTTTAATGCAGGGTTTCCCAATCCTGGTCGTGGGGACCCCCTGTGGCTGCTGGTTTTCATTCCAACTGAGCTCTCAATTACTTAATTGAACCCTTAATTGAACTATTCATATCTTAATTAGACCTTTTAAATTGTTTTCAGCTTTTAAACAGTTGGAGATTTCAAGTTTAATGATACAATTTTATAAGTAACTTGAAATCGGCAACTTTTTAGGAGCTGAGAACAATTAAAGGTCTAATGAAGTAATAATGAGCTTAATTAGACCTTTAATTGTTCTTGGGATTATTTCCAGCGCAACGTGGACTTCAGCAGTATGTACCATTATAGAACAAAAGGGAGAATAAAGTAGACAGTTATATGAATGTGCTTAATAATTACAACATACATTTTTTAAATTAAAAATAATAAATGCAGGATTTCTGCCAATGTGTTTTTTGTGGGGGTAAAATTTTTATTTTCTCCCAATAACCCACACTGCCCCCGCTTACCTTTACAGGCAGGTTTATGTTTTTTACAATTAAAACCACTTCTTTTCAATCGCTTTAACTGCTGTTTTCAAAATATTCTTCATTAGACTTTTTGGTCTAATGGTTGGCATTTTTGTGTATGTGACCTGCCTTGGAATCCTTATATAATGTATTATTGTGATTTGGCTTTGTATTGTACAGTGCTTTGTATGAAAGGCGTTATATAAATTACATTTGATTTGATGTTGCATTTGCAGTCTGCCAGTGTACAACTGAGTACAGTAGTAATGGAGCGGTTTCTCAAATGTCCTGAGCTCTATTAATCCAGCAGGGAGCTTGCATTGACTCTTATTAACATCACATGTCTACACAAATGTATAATGAGGTCAAACGAAGTTAAAAACGTTGAATGTGCTTCTCTGTGTTATTGTTTGAGCAATCCTAAAATTAATGGTGTAGCACATCCCTGATTTATTTATTTTTTTTTGTTTGTTTTTTGTTTCCAAAATCATTTCACTCCCCTCAACTCTTACTCTGAGAACATTGTAACAATAATCTATTCTAGTGTGATTTTTAAACCAAGATAAAGGCTTTGGTTTAGACTGAAGCACACTGTGTTGTCTGTTTTTCAGATGGCAAAACAAAGCAGTTCAAATACTCCCACTTGAATTCTTATTGGATACAGGATCAGGAAATGCTGACAGTGTTCCTCTTTGCCCAAACCGCATGGAGTTGTTATAGTGAAAGTTAGTAAGCGTTGATTCTCTGTAAAGGACAGTTTATCACTAGTTTGGGCGATTTTACTAGTTGTTGTCCACGTGTGTTTTTAAATGTCATAGTTACATTTATAAATGATACAAATCGTGGCAACTTCAGATTGTTTTTAAAAATATGGAGTGGATTAAATGCCAATTTCTATTTTAATGCTGTGCAAGGTGGGTATTCGCTTAGTTGGTAAGACACCCTCCCCTCTGCTCCTTCCCCAGTGACACTTGTACCAGGAGACTGGAGACTGGTTCATCCCCTCTGCTCCCTCCTCCATGCTTGTTGTTGTACTATCTTTCTGACCTCACTATTACTCTATGTATTTTCCTCCCCCTCCTGGTCACAGATATTATTAGCACACTGCGCGCTGATGAGAAGGCCCTCATGACCTCTTGTTACTGCCACGCCTTTTCAGGTGCGCAGGAGGTAAGGTTCCCCTTCCTCAGGGCTACACAGAGCCAGGCACAGATGCAGAGAGATGGACGCGTACACACAGAGACACACAGGCACAGAGAGAAACTCAGACACACAAGCATAGAGACCGAGAGACACACACACACACACACACACACACATCTCCACAGTAAGTGTAAGCAACTTCATTTTATATATATATATATAATATATATATATATATATATATATATATATATATATATATAATATATATATAATATATATATAAAATAATATTGCATTCCTAAATAAAATCTTCATTGCTATAAATGAGCTGGTAAGAAACCAGTAAATATGCTTTCCAATTCCCATTTCTTGCTGGTCTCCAGCTAAACAGCAGTTGCTGGGATAAGAACATAAGAAAGTTTATAAACCAGAGGAGGCCATTCGGTCCATCTTGCTTGTTTGGTTGTTAGTAGCTTACTGATCCCAGAATCTCATCAAGCAGCTTCTTGAAGGATCCCAGGGTGTCGGCTTCAACAACATTTACTGGGATACTTGCAATGTCAAGACCTCCCACATATTTCACGCATTCTGTACCTGAGTTTGAGATGTCAGAGTTGCTTACAGATCCCCCCTGTATGAATGCATGAGATTACAACGCATATGGGTCAGGCGTTCCCCTGGTAAATGCTTAGCATAACCAGGGGGGAAAAACTGCAAATGTACAGCGAAACAATACTGTGGTAAAAAAAAATGTGCCCATTGGGAAAATGTAGGCCAATTTCATTTAATCTCTGCCTGAATGTGAAATGGTGTGCGAGAGGGTTCGGGTTAGGAATGGCGTGAGATAGGGTTAGGGTTAGGAATAGTGTGTTTGTTACACTGAGTCAGGTAGACTAATGGCATGACTGAGCAGCAGGGATCAGTGTTACACTGAGTCAGATAGACTAATGGCATGACTGAGCAGCAGGGATCAGTGTTACACTGAGTCAGATAGACTAATGGCATGACTGAGCAGCAGGGTTCAGTGTTACACTGAGTCAGATAGACTAATGGCATGACTGAGCAACAGGGATCAGTGTTGCTCATGTGTTTTGAATATTGTATTGGTTGCTGTACAATACAAGCGAATATCCACCCCACCAGCAAATCAGCTTGTATCCTACACAGCATTCATATACATATAATATATATATATATAAATTATACATACATATACTGAGTGTACAAAACATTAGGAACACCTTCCTAATATTGAGTTGCACCCGCTTTTGCCCTCAGAACAGCCTCAATTTGTCGGGGCATGGACTCTACAAGGTGTTGAAAGCGTTCCACAGGGATGCTGGCCCATGTTGACTCTAATGCTTCCCACAGTTGTGTCAAGTTGGCTGGTAGTGGATCTCTACTCCGAATAGCTCGTTCCATCTCATCCCACAGATGCTCAATTGGATTGAGATCTGGTGACTGGGCAGGCCACTGCAGTAAGCTGAATTCACTGTCATGTTCGTGGAACCATTCCTGGACAATCCTAGCCTTGTGGCATGGGGCATTATCCTGCTGAAAAAATCCATTAGCAGATGGATACACTGCTGCCATGAAGGGATGCACCTGATTGACAATGATGTTCAGATATCCTGTGGCATTCAAACGTTGCTCCACTTTTATCAAGGGGCCCAATGTATGCCATGAAAACACACCCCACACCATCACACCACCACCACCAGCCTGCAATGTTGACACGCAGTATGATGGATGCATGTACTCATGTGGTTTTCTCCATACCCTAGTCCTCCCATCAGCGTGAAACAGCAGGAACCGGGATTCATCAGACCAGGCAATGTTTTTCCAGTATTCTAGTGTCCAGTGTTTTCGTTCCTTAGCCCACTGCAACCGGAGTATTCTTGTGTTTTGCTGAAAGAAGTGGAACTCTGTTAGGTCGTCGGCTGCCATACCCCATTCGTGTCAAGGTACGACGAGTTGTGCACTCTTTTATGGGTCTTTTGGCACCAATGTTGTACTGGACTGTCAGTTGACTAACTGTAGCCCGTCTGTTGCTCTGCACAATTCGTGTCAGCCTCCTTTGGCCTCTTTCATCTGGATGTTGGCTGGATGTCCTTTGGGTGGTGGACCAGCGTGAAAAACCCAGCAGTGTCGCAGTTCTTGACCCACTCAAACCGGCACACCTGGCACCTACTCCCATACCCCGTTCAAAGGGACTTACTGTATTATTTATTATTTGTTTATTTAGCAGACACCTTTATCCAAGGCGACTTACAGAGACCTAGGGTGTGAACTATGCATCAGCTGCAGAGTCACTTACAATTACATCTCACCCGAAAGACGGAGCACAAGGAGGTTAAGTGACTTGCTCAGGGTCACACAATGAGTCAGTGGCTGAGGTGGAATTTGAACCGGGGACCTCCTGGTTACAAGCCCTTTTCTTTAACCACTGGACCACACAGCCTCCTATACTGTAAATCTTTTGTCTTGCCCATTTACCCTCTGAATGGCACACATACACAATCTATGTCTCACTTGTGTCAAGGCTTAAAAATCCTTCTTTAACCTGTCTCTCCTTCATCTACACTGATTGAAGTGGATTTAACAGGTTACATCAATAAGGGATCATAGCTTTCACCTGGATTCACCTTGTCAGTCTATTTCATGGAAAGAGCAGGTGTTCTTAATGTTTTGTACACTCAGTGTGTGTGTGTGTGTGTGTGTGATATATATATTAGTGTATAACATATATTTAAATGGGAGGAATAATCAAACCATATAGCTAATTCATGTCATTTCCATGTGCTACAAGCTGTCTGAGTCAAAGACATTTTAGATTGCTGTATCACATGACTATCAGGGTGTACTACTGTGTGTGTGTTATATGATCACATTTTACAGTAAATTAAAAATGGAACTAAAATTGACGCCAGGGTTGGCTGTTTCCTCTATACCTCTAGTATTGTAGAGCTCTGAGCGCTCCTCCCTGACTCTCCCCACCTCAGGTCAGCCTCGACCTCCTCTACGCCTCCCTTCTCATGTGAGTGTGGAGGGTCTGTCTACTTGTGTGTGTGTTTTTCTTCTACACTATTGCCTGGCACGCAGTTTGGTTGCTTCTGTCCGCACTGCACCCCCCTCAGCTCCTCTCTACTCCTGCACTGCCTGGATTGGTAGATTTTGTCTTCTCACTGGGAGCTCTTGTATGTGTTTGGGTTGCTGTTTTAGGAAGCGCTTTCATTGAAGAGGATGTAGCTTCAAATGTCCGCCTCTTATTTAGTCACTGTTTTAGCATTGATGATGCTCACATGATGACCAGTTCTAACGTTCTGTTTGTCTGCCATTTGACCTATGCCATGTTGTCTTTATATTGGTGCAGCACCATCTATTGCACAGCTTGTGTATTTCTGCCAAATCAAAAGGAAACTTGAGTTAAAGTGGTAGATCACTGGATGGCGCCGGCTCTCATCACTTCTATAAGACACTTCAGCTGTTCTAGCTACATTACCAATATCTATGGCAGGCAACCTGAAGTGAAGGGAGCCGCCCCAGCTCAGATGAGAGCATCTTCAGTATTCAAGTAATTTCAGAAAATGACATTTGAAGCTGCTGAATGGATTTTATTATACATAGTAGTATTAGTTATTAGCAGTTCTAATAATTTTAATCAGAAATTGAACTTCTGTATACATTTAATGAAATGTACATGCCTTTCTTAGTTAAGCTTTCATTTAATTGTGTTCTGAGAAATAGAATATTTCCATAGATTCTATTTTAAATGTCTTTCCTCTAACTTCTAAAACTGAAAACAAAGTAAAAACACCCATCAAAGTAAAAATTACTTGACAGACATAATGCAAATACTAAACCGTAAATCAATATTGTCATCCTTCAAAAAAAAAGTGTGTGTGTGTTTTATATATATATATATATATACAGCTCTGGAAAAAGTTAAGAGACCACTGCAAAATTATCAGTTTCTCTGGTTTTACTATTTATAGGTATGTGTTTGGGTAAAATGAACATTTTTGTTTTATTCTATAAACTACTGACAACATTTCTCCCAAATTCCAAATAAAAATATTGTCATTTAGAGCATTTATTTGCAGAAAATGACAACTGGTCAAAATAACAAAAAAGATGCAGTGTTGTCAGACCTCGTATAATGCAAAGAAAATAAGTTCATATTCATTTTTAAACAACACAATACTAATGTTTTAACTTAGGAAGGGTTCAGAAATCAATATTTGGTGGAATAACCCTGATTTTCAAGCACAGCTTTCATGGGTCTTGGCATGCTCTGTGTGGCATGGAGCATTGTCCTGCTGGAAAAACCAATCCTCAGAGTTGGGGAACATTGTCAGAGCAGAAGGAAGCAAGTTTTCTTCCAGGACAACCTTGTACTTGGCTTGATTCATGCGTCCTTCACAAAGACAAATCTGCCCGATTCCAGCCTTGCTGAAGCACCCCCAGATGAGTCCAATTTTCAGCTTTGCCCAACACCTGGTCATCTAATGGTTAGACGGAGACATGGAGAGGCCTACAAGCCACAGTGTCTCGCACCCACTGTGAAATGTGGTGGAGGATCGGTGATGATCTGGGGGTGCTTCAGCAAGGCTGGAATCGGGCAGCTTTGGCATGAATCAAGCCAAGTACAAGGTTGTCCTGGAAGAAAACCTGCAAGACCCTGTCATGGCCAGCCCAATCTCCAGACCTGAACCCCATTGAAAACCTCTGGAATGTGATCAAGAGGAAGATGGATGGTCACAAGCCATCAAACGAAGCCGAGCTGCTTGAATTTTTGCGCCAGGAGTGGCATAAAGTCACCCAACATCAATGTGAAAGACTGGTGGAGAGCATGCCAAGACGTATGAAAGCTGTGCTTGAAAATCAGGGTTATTCCACCAAATATTGATTTCTGAACTCTTCCTAAGTTAAAACATTAGTATTGTGTTGTTTAAAAATGAATATGAACTTATTTTCTTTGCATTATTCGAGGTCTGACAACACTGCATCTTTTTTGTTATTTTGACCAGTTGTCATTTTCTGCAAATAAATGCTCTAAATGAATATTTTTATTTGGAATTTGGGAGAAATGTTGTCAGTAGTTTATAGAATAAAACAAAAATGTTCACTTTACCCAAACACATACCTATAAATAGTAAAACCAGAGAAACTGATAATTTTGCAGTGGTCTCTTAATTTTTTCTCAGGTACCACAAACTGAAACCATGTCACAGAAAGGGATCCCTGGAAAGGGCTAATGAGCAGGGAGTTCTTACAGAGCCATACATAAAGTAACGAGGAAGAACAGCATCAAAGAAGGTCAGCTTTAATGAAACTCAATAGCTGACTAAATCCTACCATTTTTAAAAAGGGAGATTAGGTTTAACAACACTGCTAGTGACCCAGCGTCTGTGGAATGTTTGACAGCATTCTGATTGCACTTCAAACCCATGAAGAGAGCCATGCCTGAGATGGTCCTCTTCTAAATCAACAGTCATTGAGGGGCTCAGTCAGTCCATCCACTGGACAGCCCTGATTTACAAAACTAAAAGGACTTGAAATCCTGAATATCAGCAGCTGGGGATGCATGGAGGTGCTTGTCTCCTATGTATAGTACATATGTCACACTCGCATTTTTACATGTAGCTCATCGTTTCATTTTGTAACTGCAGCTGTGGTAGCAGGAATTACCAATACAGAGTAAGTGAATCATGCTTGAGGGATGGCTTAGTACACATAGTCAGTGTTATCATGCTTAAGGGATTGCCATTTCAATGTGATGGACCATGGTACACTGGTCTGTAGGTGAGTATTGCTCACAATGTAAATCTCCCCGGTGTTCTAGTGGGTACAGCCAGTATCAGTGTTGCACCGTGTTTTCCTGTCGTACTAACTATTCCAGAAGCGTGCTGTGCTGTGTTTTTTATGGAAGGATGACAATAACAACAGGATTGTGTCTTGGCATGTTCTGGTAAGGTGAGGTTTGAACAGACCACAACAGGAATGCTGCTTTGCAGTTTGGTATCAGCCCCTTATTTGTTCCCAATGTTTTATTTTTCGCTAGCTCGTTTTTCTTTCCACAACAAAGGTAAATGTTACAGGTAAAAGGACCCCATCTTAGCCTCACTAAAAACTGCGAGGGCCCCTGGGGCCCTGTTTCCAGTGGCACAGGAAGTGAATGTGGAATGGCAGGTGGTTGTTGTGGTAGGATAGCAAAAATGTCTGGAAACCAAAACCATGTAGAAATACTGACAAACTTTAGTTCAGCAAGTCACAGAGTATAGCACTGCTGAGTCTTTATAGTTAACAGATAACCAAAACTATGCACAACACATGAAGAGACTTGCGAAGAAGCAGTCTCAGCTCCTGAGAGTTAAGGATGTTTTGAATGTTTGCATTTCCTTTAGGGAGACCCTGCATTGGGGGGTTCATCTAATGTATACTGTACAATAAACACGCACGTCAAACATATCCACAAATCTTGATCTTTAAGTCAAGCTAGACCACTGTTAGGAGTTGAATGTCAATGTGTTCATCTTACTTGCTACCACGCCTATTGAAATAGTCCTGTTTCATACGTAGGTACAATATACCATAAGGTTGGTGAAACACTGCCTAATAAAGCCATTGCTTTGAGCTGTAGCTGACCCCTGTGTTGGTCCCGTTCACAGGCAGAGACGGCAGCTAATCGGATCTGCAAGGTGCTGGCTGTCAACCAGGAGAACGAGCAGCTTATGGAGGACTATGAGAAGCTGGCTAGCGATGTGAGTGCAACTGTCCAGATTGGGGTCCCACATATATCCCACATACTGTAAATACGTAGACAAGTTTTTCTTATTGTCCTCACTGGAGATAAGATTTTATTTTTATTTTATTTTTTTACTGAATACTACCCTGCATAATTACTGTGGTAAACTTTTAGAAGGATACTTGCTGCCATTAATATTTTTCTAACTGTACTATATTGTACATTCTGTCCTCTGCCTACATGGTTATACTTGGTGATGTAATTGACCTATTTACTTTAGGAGTAGAACTATACTGTGAAGACATTGAGAGATAGTTGACAGACATTTTGAATACATGTATTAGTATTCCTTCTATTACACCACTGAGTGTTGTAGAGTAATGAATGGCCAGTCTCACTCGTCTCTGTAGCTGCTGGAGTGGATCCGCCGCACTGTCCCCTGGCTGGAGAACCGTGCCCCAGAGAACACAATGCAGGCCATGCAGCAGAAACTGGAGGACTTCCGTGACTACCGGCGCATGCACAAGCCCCCCAAGGTGCAGGAAAAGTGTCAGCTGGAGATCAACTTCAACACCCTGCAGACCAAGCTGAGGCTGAGCAACCGGCCCGCCTTCATGCCCTCCGAGGGGAGGATGGTCTCGGTAAGAGGAGGCCTTGCAGCCTGGAGTCAGGCTGTCTGTCACACTGCTCGCCCATTCCACAGCACGACTTGCTGAGGAATTTCAATCTAGCCTGTCTGTCACACTGCTCGCCCATTCCACAGCACGACTTGCTGAGGAATTTCAATCTAGGCTGTCTGTCACACCTTCCCTCTTCTCTCGCTCTCTCTCAGGACATCAACAATGCGTGGGGCGGGCTGGAGCATGCAGAGAAGGGCTACGAGGAGTGGCTGCTGAACGAGATCCGCAGACTCGAGAGACTCGACCACCTGGCTGAGAAATTTAGACAGAAAGCTGCCATCCACGAGGCCTGGACTGCGGGTAAGGGACACATACACAATCAATGAGGCCTGGACTGAGGGAGGGGAGAGGAGAGGTGGGTGAGGGAAAGCCTGGACAGAGCAGAGAATGGCCTCCCAGAGGAATATTTGACATTTTATGTACCATTTAGATTTCTGAATGTAGAAGACCAAATTGAGATACTTACTTACTACAGCTGTGTTCTGTTCAAGTTCAGAGTTGGTATTCTGCTGTGTTCTGTTCAAGTTCAGTTGTGGGTATTGTGCAAAAACAATGGGGAATCATCATTTGTGGTGTTGACCTTGACCACACCCCTAATCTGATGGTCGTGGTTTTTAGGTTTCCTGTTTATGTAGACCTCAGTAATTTCAGATATTAGCTTCTAGTTGTCCTGGGGAATCAATTCTCAAATCGGTTCTACAGATTTCTTGCCATATATGCCCCACTGAATGTGATGGTGGGATGAAATATGTATTGATTTATTTATTGTATAGAACAGTGGAATGGTTTTATCTTAGTCATCAAGCAAAAAGCAGACCAAGAAAAAGGTGAGTGAGGGGGAAAAAAATGACTAACTAGGAAGGAAGTCATAATTAATTAGTTAAAATAGGAGACTGGTAAATATTGTAATCGCAGGACTGAAATAGCATTTCTCTCCAACCCTGCTAGTGACCATACTCTAGTATATTGGCCAGTAAGGTTCAGTAAGAGAAGGGCTACTGGGGTGGGGGGTTACTGGTGGTCTGCTGTGATTGCACTTGAGAAACACTATTCTGTTGCTGCAACTTGTGGTTAAAGTCTGTACCGGCTGTACCCTCTGGCTCCCCCGCAGGCAAGGAGGGGATGCTGCAAGAGAAGGACTTTGAGACGGCCTCCCTGTCAGAGATCAAAGCCCTGCTGAAGAAACACGAGGCCTTCGAGAGCGACCTGGCAGCGCACCAGGACAGAGTGGAGCAGATCGCAGCCATCGCCCAGGAGCTCAAGTGAGGGAGGGGGGGGGGGGGGGGGGGGAGGTTTAGAGGAGTCACACTGCTGCCCCAGTGTTTCCACGAGTCAGTCCCTGACTCTGTCTGTTGTGTTCACAGTGAGCTGGATTACTACGACTCCCCCAGTGTGAACGCACGCTGCCAGTGCATCTGTGACCAGTGGGACGCCCTGGGAGCTCTAACACAGAAACGCAGTGAGGCCCTGGAGGTACGAAACCACACCCCCTTCACTGAAAATAAGAACATCCGCATCAGAGATGCTGCAGGAATGCACAGAAATCTGTCAACACATCATACTGCACTATATAAAACACTCAATCATAAACTAGAGCAAGTCAAGCAGGCAATCGCTTCATCTAATGCCTTCAGCAGTCACAATGGGAATTGGCTGAAACGTTTGCTATTTGACCTCATTTATTTGACGTCTTGTCTCAGATTGAGTATTTTCAGTTATGGATGACACAATTAGATACAATTGTCAGTCTAATTGAGAGGCCAGGTGTTCAGTTTATGATTGATGTTAAGTTGTTCACTTACAGCACTGATTAGGATATTATCTGAAACTTTGTCCAACTTGACTTGGTTTGAAATGTAATTGTGACCCCTTTGAGCTTACATTCGTTTAAATGAAAGCCTGAGTCAGAGTTTGTGCTTGTCTGTGTTTCAGAGAACAGAGAAGCTGCTGGAGACCATCGACCAGCTGTACTTGGAGTTCGCCAAGAGGGCGGCGCCCTTCAACAACTGGATGGAGGGGGCGATGGAGGACCTGCAGGACACCTTCATTGTCCACACCATCGAGGAGATCCAGGTACTCCAGAACAAGGACAAGGAGATTGGACAGGGGAGTCCGCAGTGCAAAGGCAACTTTGCACATTATAGGTTTGCTGTAACATATATTGTTCTTCCAAAACTGAAAAATAACAAAAAGAAATAGAGATGCAAACTTTGACAAAGTGTTTTACAAGGTCTTCAAAACTGGACATTTGGGATCTGTGTGCTAAAGATTTTGTTTGCTACAATTCCTTTAATCCAAAAGTTTGTCCAACCTATAGGAGGATTGATAAGAGGTTCAGGTTGATACAGGAGCCCTGTTCTCTCCATGGTATTTGAGGCTCCAGTGCTGTGATACATGTATGGAAATAGACTGTCCCTGCTGGGTTTTAATGTGTGTGGTTTTGTTCCACGGTGTAGGGGCTGAGCACGGCTCACGAGCAGTTCAAGGCCACCCTCCCCGAGGCAGACAAGGAGCGACAAGCCATCCTGGGCATCCACAACGAGATCACCAAGATCGTGCAGACCTACCACGTGAACATGGTCGGGACCAACCCCTACACCACCATCAACCCCCAGGAGATCAACGGCAAGTGGGACAAGGTACGACTCGTCCTAGCATTACAGAAAGCAAAGTAAAAAAACAACAGTGAGATAAACGGAGAATCTGTGAAAATAACTCAGTTACCAGAAACGGAGGATGATTTACATACACCGATTCAGCACTTTGGCCTACTTAAAACAACATTTCTAATTTGAAGCGTGTGTGTGTGTGTGTGTGTGTGTGTCTGTGAGCGAGTCCCTGATGCGTTTGCTCTCTCCAGGTCAGGCAGTTGGTGCCCCAGAGAGACCAGGCCCTGATGGAGGAGCATGCCAGGCAGCAGAACAACGAGCGGCTCCGGAAACAGTTTGCAGGCCAGGCCAACATCATCGGACCCTGGATACAGACCAAGATGGAGGTGAGAGGATGGGGTGGGGGGGGCGCCACCCTAACTGGAAGAGACCTTGCATTTTAGTGCTGCTCTTCTGTCCACATGC
The DNA here is from genome assembly GCF_902713425.1 of Acipenser ruthenus. Lineage (NCBI taxonomy): Eukaryota > Metazoa > Chordata > Actinopteri > Acipenseriformes > Acipenseridae > Acipenser > Acipenser ruthenus. The sequence continues at coordinate 12,656,842 of NC_081206.1, read as the reverse complement.
ACCCAAATTAAGGCTCAAGTGCAGGGCTCCAGATAAACTTTTTGCCTTGGGAGCCAATGGCTTCTGGGCCAAAAGAAATTGGTTGCAAAATAAAAATTGTTGGGTGCCACTTTAGGAGCAAGTTGGTTGCTACCATATTCAACTGATTAAAATGCACCAACTTCCTAAGACACTAAAGTGAAACTAAAACAGTAACTTATACCCCTTTCACACACACATGCCGCTACTGAGCCGTCTTAGAAACGTTTAAAAAAATTCACACAGCACGAAATTGCACAATCCATGCAGGTATAATACTGTCGCAATCCTTTCACACAGCCAAAGGGGTGGTGCGAGTTCAACTTTCAAACCTGACAGATCGTTTTCATGGCAACAGAAACCAAACAAAATGACAAAACAAAATGGCACATCGTTTTGCCGAAGTAAATTTGGCTGCATTTTGTTTGCTTTTTAATGTTCAGTTATATTGTACAATATAACAACATGTTAAGTGTTACATTGCAGGAGCTTCAGGCACAATGTAGGTTGTGTGTTTTTATTGCAAAGGCGGCGATACAGTATATTTAACCCTTTGCGGTCCATTTATTAACTGCGCGTCAGGCACGCCAGGTCTAATTAATTTTCACACGCGCAGTTAATTTTATACGCGCTGTTTAAAAGTATTTTTTTTCACAGTCAAACGGGTTTAAATGGCCCTGCATATCAACAAAGCACTCACTAGGCATCTCCAGCACCGCCCCACCCTTTTGTTTGCTATAGCGTTCACCTATGTAAGAAATTAATAATAATAATAGTCGTACATACCGATCGATCATCTCCGGATCACTCGTTTTATCACCAAACTCCTCAATAATGCGATCAAAGTCATTATTTTATTATTATAACATCTGAAAAAAGCTCTGTAAATGTCCATGATAGTCTCTGTGCGCTGACACACTCAGCCAGCTTGTTTACTATGAACGCCCCATTATCTGATACCTGATACCATGTATGACTATTCATGAGATACGTTTTTTTTTTTTTTTTTTTTCCCCCCCGACTTGTCTCGGCTCCTGTCGCTCCCACTCGGCAATTGAATGGTTTTCTCGGCTTTTTCCGGAGAAAAAACGACTAAACACCCGTTTATTGCGTTGCTATAATGATGTCGGACCCAGTCCGACAAAGGACCTGTGAGGAATAATTGCAATGTCGGACCCAGTCCGACAATGGACCGCAAAGGGTTAAAAGAAAGAGTCCAGCTCTACAGGCAAAAGCAGAGTGAAATTACGGTGGATGCTGGTATTGTATTTGCTGTATGTAAAGCATGCTCGTGTGAATGCTCCACTTGGGTAATGGAACGCCAGCATGGTGATGTAGTTTGGAACCAAACACACCCAACACGTATGGTATACATGCAGTCACGTGGGATGTTGACTTTCTGTACCGGCATAGCATTTCACACAGGATTTGAGACGGTTGTGATGGCTCTGTGATGGTATAGGCAATTCACACAGACCAAAATAGCGCATCAGTGCTGATTCTGAGCCGTCATCACTCGTCTGTGTGAAAGGGGTACTAGTTTGTACTCGCATGTTTGTTGCCTCATTTTGCTGAAATGGTTTATCTATGCAGCTGATGACTGCAATGAACTCAACAAGTTTGTGTTTTAGACATTATGAAAGCACATTTGTCATATTTCAGATATTTAGACCATTATTTTTCATTAGCAGTGAATGGCAGGTTTTCTACTGCAGTAAAGTAGGTGGCATTAAGAAATGTAATTCCCCAAATGTTTTTTTCTCAGCAGTTACTTCAGTAGCACATTGCTGTGACTACCGGTGACACGGAAGATGTTCACTTCCTGATTACACTCCCAAGTATTTCTATGTTTTCTGCTTTCTTCAAACTGTTAACTCCCGTTTCCCTACAACAGCTGACCCTGCTTTAGTACAAAACTCATCATCTAATAAGGGAAGCTGTTGCGCAATTAAATCATCCTCAAACTCCTGAGGGTAAACAATGTAAGCGAATCTATCCTCTGGGATAGGATGTAGCTGTTGAAGATGCAACAGATTTTTAAAAAAAAAACCTTAATCAGACATCCTATAATTTGAGTGGTGAAAAACAGCATTGGTTTATTGGATTCGAGAGCGACTCGCACAGGTTTGGTTTATTGGGTTCACAAGAGCGACTCGCAGAGGTTTGGTTTATTGGATTCACAAGAGCAACTCGCACAGGTTTGGTTTATTGGACTCCACAAGAGCAACTCGCACAGGTTTGGTTTATTGGACTCCACAAGAGCAACTCGCACAGGTTTGGTTTATTGGATTCGAGAGCGACTCGCACAGGTTTGGTTTATTGGATTCACAAGAGCGACTCGCACAGGTTAGGTCACCATCACTCCCCTTGCATGAAAGCTTAACTTCCCTCATGTTCTGCTGGTGATAATGCAGCACCTCTGCACTTCCACACATTGTATTCAATCAGATTGTTACCGTCCTTCTCGCACTGGAGTTCGTTTTTTAAATGTATTTACAGACCATTCATAAATATCCACGCATGTTTAACTCCAGTGCTTCAGTGACGGGGGGAGAGAAGAGGATCAATTAGTGTGTGGATCCCAGTCTGGAACCCTCAAGTGGGATGAATTGATGCACTTAAATATGTCCTTTTACATTTGCTAGCTAATGTCATAATTCCAAACATATGACTGTCGTGCACTTCCATTTGCTATGCAGGTCATTTTAAAGAAACAGTATCTGGTACTGTAGTGGTATTAGACTACAGAAAGCACTCGGCTTGCATGCCTATTACACTTTCACTTCCTAGGCATGAAGGGGTGGGGCAATTTCACTCTGCAGGTGAAAGGGCCAATGAAGGACTACCTGGAAGACTTTCATGCAAACAGAGATTTCTTTAACCTTTCTCAAATCATTCATTATGTAAGGAACTCCAGATACGAAGACCACACTTTGTAAAAGACTTCTAGAAATTCTGTTCAGTTCTCACCTGTATCGGATGGACCTTCATGCCGTCTTTAGAGCACATTTCTTGAACGGATGGTCCACTTGTGTTCATTGTCTGTGTGTCTGACGCCCCCTGCTGTTTTGTGCAGGAAATTGGCCGCATTTCCATCGAGATGCACGGCACCTTGGAGGACCAGCTGACTCACCTGCGGCAGTACGAGAAGAGCATCGTCAACTACAAGCCAAAGATTGATCAGCTGGAGGTGGACCACCAGCTCATCCAGGAGGAGCTCATCTTCGACAACAAGCACACCAACTACACCATGGAGGTATATACATATATATATAAAAATATTGTGTGTGTCTACACACACACACACACACACCCTCCCCTGCTTCAGCAAGCACACGCTACACCTTGGAGGTGAGGAGGAGACCTAAACTAGACTTTAAATGTGTAGAATTATGGTTATTATTTAACCAATGTCAAGCTGTAGTGCTTATGTAGCAGTGTGTTCCTGTACTGTAAACACATCAATGTTGTGCACTTGCAGTCTGATCCACATTGATGTAGTACATTTTTAAAAGTAACAGCACTCTAATCGGAAGGCTTCTCATGATGACTTTTCCAAATGTTAGTTTAAATGTTTTAAAGGATTTTAATCCTAAAGTTTAAACAGAATCGAACATTGCTAAACTAACACTATACACTCCCTACCAACCTCACTGTGCTTAAGCAAGCATACAAACTTCACCATGCAGGTGAGAGAATAACTGAATTACATATGTAGACACACACACAGTCCCACCCCTCACCCTCCTCTCTCTCTCTCTCTCTCTCTCTCTCTCTCTCTCTCTCTCTCTCTCTCTCTCTCTCTCTCTCTCTCTCTCTCTCTCTCTCTCTCTCTCTCTCTCTGTCTACCCCCCCCCCCCCCCCCACCAGCACATCCGTGTGGGCTGGGAGCAGCTCCTCACCACCATCGCCAGGACCATCAACGAGATTGAGAACCAGGTCCTGACCAGAGACGCCAAGGGCATCAGCCAGGACCAGATGAACGAGTTCCGAGCCTCTTTCAACCACTTTGACAGGGTGAGGGAGCTGTGTGTGTGATTGGACTGTACCATGTGTGTCTGTCCTTGAGAGAGAGCGGCGTGTGTGTCTGTCCTTGAGAGAGAGCGGCGTGTGTGAGACTGGACTACACCATGTGTGTCTGATCCTTACAAGTGTGTGTATAATCTGTGCTTTGTATTGGGGGGGGGGGGGGGGGGGGGGGGGGGTGCGACTGCGTGCTTGCTTGCCTGTGTTGATGTGCATGTGTTTACCATTCATACTGCTATCTCAGAGCTCTTCTTTTAATAAAAAAAGAGCAAAAACAACTGTCAAATGATGAGAGGCTGTTTCAGGAATTCACAACTTTGTTTTTCAAAGATGGGAATATAAATATACACCTTCTACAGAGGACTGTTCTCACCACTCAATTTTTTATTTTTTTAATTTAGTCATCACCAATGGTTTTTACCCTGGTTTTCTCCCCAATTTGGAATGCCCAATTATTATTTTTATCCCGGTTCACCGCTGCAACCCCCCAGCGACTCGGAATGGAGGCTGAAACGCACGTCCTCCGAAATGTGTTCCTGCCAATCCATCATTTTTCACACTGCATCCACAGCGAAGCCACCAGACCTATAGTGCTGGAGGACAACACAGATCTGAATGGCTCCATTGCAGACCCGCAGGCGCCCTATCAGCCACAGGGGTCGCTGGTGCACAGTGAACCGTGGATTGCCTGCCAACCAAAGCCCTCCCTACCCGGGCGGCGCTTGGCCAATTGTGCGGAACCCCCTAGAAACCCCCGGTCACGGATGGCAATGATATAGCCTGGATTCGAACCTGCAATCTCCAGGCTATAGGGCTCATCCTGCACTCCACGAGGAGCGCCTTTACTGGATGCACCACTCGGGAGCCCCCACCACTCCAATTTGTAAGCCTTCTGTTAGCCACAAGCAACTGTTTGGTACTGGTTTGTTTCAAAAGGAGGACTTCACAACACTGAATTGCCTGTAAGTGAAGTATGCATAGTCAAGTCACACAACTCTGGGTCCACTTCCTTCCTGTGTTGCAGGCAGTAGGACCTTTACCTCCTGAGACTGCGTGTGGGTCAGGAGCCTCCTTTTCATTGCAACACAGGGAGTGAATGCAGAAAGGACTTTAATAACAGAGGCTCAGTCAAATGAGAGATTGAGTTTGTTTACAAAAAAATGTAAACTACTTTACACTTGGACACTTCTACATTGTGCCAAACTCACAAAGGTACAATGAAAAAGTGCTGAGTTTTGAGAGTCCCCTAGAAACCTGTTCGAGGAATGTGTGCTGTGCTATCATAAAGGCTAAGGGAGGCCACGTCAGCTAATCCCTTCTAGAACTGCATTATGCAAGGCTGTGCTGATTTCCACTTGCTAGCTTACTTGCATTCAAACCATTCAACACACAGCGTTTACACAAGCTTCACTTTAATTAAAACACACCCAGTGTAAAATGGAAACTGTTCACAATGTACATCCTGTATGTACAAGCCAGTTGAACATTGCTGTTGCCTAGGTTTCTACTAAACCTCACCTTGCTATCAAAGGCAAGCCTCGGGTTACTTGCCCCTCTTTTTTTTTAATTGCTGTTTTGCTTTCCCAATGTTATTTAGCCCCTACTCACAGAGCTAGTTTCTGCACTCTATATAGTGCTCTACACTGGAAGAATGTAGTAAAAATACACCATTGTATTGTATTGTATTGTATTGTATTGTATTGTGAAACTGGTGGTTTTAAACCAGAACGTATTAACTATGCACACAGTCCTTCCTGCTAGTCACGGCATTGATTAACTCAGTAATAGACCTCACCATGGTATGACAGCACAGATTTGTATGTCCTTTGACAGTGTGCCAAGCCTAATGATTGTGCACTTTGTTTTGTTGTCTCTGCCCCTTGTGCATGCCCCTGTTCCCCTGTCCCTCTCTGCATGATGCACCCCCCTGCATGCTGGCCTCGTGACCTGACGGCACCTCTTCACTGCACCGCGTGGCCAGGATCACTCCGGGAAGATGGGGGCTGAAGAGTTCAAAGCCTGCCTCATCAGCCTGGGCTTCGATATCGCCAACGACGCACAGGTACTGCAGCGCCAGGCACTCACATTAAACTGCCTTCTCTTCTCTTCTTTTTTTGTTTTTCGTGTTGTCTGTTTTACCCTCTCGTGTGACCCTCCCTTCCTCCCATGTATGGCTGGGTGTCCATTTTTATACCATTCATTCCCTCGTCGATCGCAAACCTGCATTTCTTGCGATGCTTTCTTGCCCTCTTGTACTCCATTCTCATGTATCTTCTTTTTTCATTCTTACCATTATTTTTTTTCCTGTTCTTGTGTTCTGTCAATTATTCTTTCCCCTTCGTTATTTTCTTCCCCTTTTTATATTTGCTTTCCTTTAAACATGTTTCCGCTTGTAAATATGGTTGTGTGGTGCTTTCTGTACCCTTAAAAACCTGCTTCAATTCATAAATCATTCCTATCTTCCTCCCTCATTCACACGTTTTCCCTCCTGTCTCCCATCTTCCCTTCCTGAATCCTCTTGTACTTTTTCTAAACTCCTCTGACTTTCTCCTTTTCTGTGGTTTTACCTGCCCGCCTCCCCACCTCCCCCCTCTCAATGGTCTAATCTCCCCTTTATGTTGTGGTTGGTACATTCCCCACCCCACCCCACCCCCGTCCCCCTCTCTTGTCTGTGGCTCGTCGTCCCCCCCCTCCCCCCCCCCCCCGGTAGAAGAGAACAGGTATGATGGATGCTGAAGATTTCCGAACCTGCCTCATCTCCATGGGTTACAACATGGTAAAGTGCTGCCCTTCTTGTTCCTGTCTCTGAAGCTGTCCTCAGACACGTTGCCATTAGGGCTGGGTTGAAAGTATACTTCATACTTGACTAGGGCTCTAGCAGCATGTTCCCCTTGGTTTGTTAGGTTCCTTGTAAAACTTTGTAAAAAAACAAACTAACAAATTGTCTAGAGCTGGAAGCAAGACACAGCAGACATGGAGTTATTTCTGGTAATCCTTACCAGGGGCCCAATTCTGCCATGTATCCACCTGCACCATGAAACCAGTCTCTTAAACTCCATCTGCTCTCATTCCAATATAAAACTGGGTCTGCCACTGGTCCCGTCTGCAGATCCAATCTGCAACCAGACAAAGAGCACCTGTATATCACATTTGTGTACAATTTTCTAATCAAACACAGCCCTTATTTTGCTTCTGCAGTCTGTTAGTATTTCAAACCCTTCGCCCTGGACTCTCAGGTAACATCCACATCAGCGGGAGTTGGAAATACATAAGAAAGTTTACAAACGAGAGGAGGCCATTCGGCCTATCTTGCTCGTTTGGTTGTTAGTAGCTTATTGATCCCAGAATCTCATCAAGCAGCTTCTTGAAGGATCCCAGGGTGTCAGCTTCAACAACATTACTGGGGAGTTGCCACCCTGCAATCCTAGTCTGGTTTCAAATCCTGTTCAAACGGCATGAGACAATCCAAATATTAAAGTAAAATATAAGTGGACATCTGAATAATGAAAACATGAAATGGTACGCATCAGCCAGCCTCTATGATCACGGGTATACACGTTTTGATGCTTGTTTTACCAATGAGAATAACATTCTTTTTATAATTCACCTACATATAACATGTGGTGAGGTAGGAACACATGAACATGTTTCAGTACTTCGGGACAACATTAGTGTTACAAAGTACACAATACCGATAAATACTGGACTGAAGATCACAATAAAACATAGGCACACTTACACATTTTATAGAATTTTATGAATTTAGAAGCAACTTGAAAGTGGTGTTATTGACCCTACACAGGTCTGCTGTGCTTTAAACTGGTAGGGTTCATTTATATACCATAATGTTGCGTTCCACTGTAATGATGTATACTGATCCCCAATGCTTTCTGATGAAACACTCCTCGCTGCTCATTTATAACAAACAGTACTAGGAGATTTGTTATGACTAATTAGTTCCCCCAGAAAAACACATTTTTTATAGCAAAAAAAACTGAAAGGTTGTGAAATGTATCAGTGGTACCTACTGCTGCTGCTAGCTGGCACTAGAGTAGTGCATAAACACTATCTGTAGTGGCCGTACAACTATCTATGAGTCGTACAACCTCAAATTATAATATGACTTTAAATTAAACACTGATTGGCTGAACAAGATCACATGCCCATGCAGTAAGAATTGTCTTATGCATGGTTAAGGGAGAATCACCTCTGAAGATCAATCAATTTCCTTGAATTTTATTATAAAATTATAAAATCTCAATCTCGTCGGCCACAGCAGTACCTGTCAAGTTCGGACTGAAGTACCAAATTCCGCCAGCATGCAGGATCTAAAATCGGGTGGAGATGGGTTGCGCTGGATCTTAATGTGACAGCGTATAAAAAGTGAAATCCACTGTGGCAATTGCAGACATGGGTGTGTATTATCATGCAGCGGTTGATGTGTCTGATGTGACGTTCTGCATGACGGCCTCACTGACTATCTGGAGATTCGGGAGAAGAGACGTAGGCCGTGCATTTGGAGGAATATAAAAGTGCAGAGTGCGATTTACTGTACTCGAGGAAACCGTGATTTCAGACATCAACTACACTTACCAAAGGGCATAACACATGGAAATAAACAGTTAATATATTAGTTTTTGATGAATAAGGGTGGAGAGTCGATAATGGGCGCTATTTCGGGCATATACGGTACCTGACAATAAGTAAGAGTGCAAGGATCAGTACACCCCCAGTGACTGCACCCTGAGGAAAACTTTAGCCTAAATGTGGAGGCTTCACGTAAAGATAATGTGTAAAAGGCTGAAGATAATCTACATCCATCTCAATTGCAGAGTAATCTACACAACACAAGCTAAGCAATGACATCACAGCAAGAATCCCAGGAAAAATAGTGCCAGCAATGAGATCAGGACCTAGCTTCGTGCTCCTGCACTGTCCCCTGCAGCAGTCGGCATTGACAGAGAAAGAAGCCAAGTGTGTCTGCAGAGAGAGGCTGAGGGAGACACTGGGTGCTGAGTGTCTCTGCAGGGAGAGGCTGAGGGAGACACTGGGTGCTGAGTGTCTCTGCAGGGAGAGGCTGAGGGAGACACTGGGTGCTGTGTGTCTCTGCAGGGAGAGGCTTGGGAGACACTGGGTGCTGAAGTGAGTTGGTGGTTTTTGCAGGGAGAGGCTGAGTTTTCACGCATCATGAGCATCGTGGACCCGAACCGGCTTGGCGTGGTCACATTCCAGGCCTTCATCGACTTCATGTCCCGGGAGACAGCCGACACCGATACAGCAGACCAGGTCATGGCCTCCTTCAAAGTGCTGGCAGGAGACAAGGTACACCTCCAGGGGAGGAGGGGCTTGATAGTGTGTGAGAGGAGAAGGGGTTTTAGGAATGCGGGTGGGGTTAGGGATGGAGAGGAGGGGTTCTGGTAATGTGGGTGGGGTTAGGGATGGAGAGGAGGGGTTCTGGTAATGTGGGTAGGGTTAGAGGTGGACAGGAGGGGTTCTGGTAATGTGGGTGAGGTTAGGGATGTAGAGGAAGGGGTTCTGGTAATGTTGGTGGGGTTAGGGATGGAGAGGAGGGGGTTCTGGTAATGTGGGTGGGGTTAGGGATAGAGAGGAGGGGTTCTGGTAATGTGGGTGGGGTTAGGGGTGGAGAGGAAGGGGTTCTGGTAATGTGGGTGGGGTTAGGGATGGAGAGGAGGGGGTTCTGGTAATGTGGGTGAGGTTAGAGGTGGAGAGGAGGTGTTCTGGTAATGTGGGTGGGGTTAGAGGTGGAGAGGAGGGGTTCTGGTAATGTGGGTGGGGTTAGGGATGGAGAGGAGGGGTTCTGGTAATGTGGGTGAGGTTAGGGGTGGAGAGGAGGGGTTCTGGTAATGTGGGTGGGGTTAGGGGTGGAGAGGAGGGGTTCTGGTAATGTGGGTGGGGTTAGGGATGGAGAGGAGGGGTTCTGGTAATGTGGGTGAGGTTAGGGGTGGAGAGGAGGGGTTCTGGTAATGTGGGTGGGGTTAGGGGTGGAGAGGAGGGGTTCTGGTAATGTGGGTGGGGTTAGGGGTGTAGAGGAGAGGAGAGGTTTTGCTAATGTAATGGAGAAGTTGGGCACGAGAGGCTGATGCTTGGAGGGGGTCTGAAGTCAGTGACATGGTTAACCTTTGAGGCACTAGACAATACACTGCATGTAAACTGGTTGCCATTTAGACCAGGAATGTAACTTCAATCTTGGTGTCCGCCAGCTTTAAGGGATGATTACACAGGTAAATGAGAGCACAGTCACAGAGAGTAGTGTCCTTTGTAACTGATGATGATGAGGAGGATGATCATCCCTTTCTTTTTCTGCAGAATTACATCCTGGCTGACGAGCTTCGCCGTGAGCTGCCTCCAGACCAGGCTGAGTACTGCATCGCCCGCATGGCTCCGTACTGCGGCCCTGATGCTGTGCCTGGAGCCCTGGACTACATGTCCTTCTCCACGGCACTGTACGGAGAAAGTGACCTTTAAACCCTGACCCCAGCAAAGCCGGCACCTGTTTTTGTACGCAGCCAGCCTCCGTGCCCCCCCTCCCTCAGGACCTCCTGTCTGTCAGCCCTGTCATTACTGGCTTTGCACGCAGGAGTCCCCCGCCAGGCAGCCTGCTATCCCCGTTTACAAAAGGGGCAATGATTTTTTTTTTGTTTTTCTTCATTAAAAAAAAAAATAACATATTTTATTATACAGAACAAAAGGTATTTTTCTCCACCTGATTTAAAGAAAGAAAAAATAAAGAAAAAATTGCACCAAATAGTATTTAATTAAATTTGTTTAATTTTGTGTGTTTTTATTTTATTTTTTTATTTTTTTATTTTTTTTCAGACACCTGAAATGAAAAAAGAAAAAAAGAAATGAGCCCCATATTAAGCTGGTCATTTTTTTTTTTTTTCTTTTTTTATGTTTTGAAATTAGTTTAGTATCTGCTTTCAAAATATATTCCTCATTGGCCCAGGCCTTTCACTTCTGGGGCCCAGGGTTGAATCTCAATTTCCAGACAACAGCTGAATTCAGTTTAGTGGTCTTTAGCTAGCACTACAGCACAAAACTACCATACAATGAGGCATACCTAGCTAGAGAGAGATTCAAGACTGATACACTAGGAGGTGCTGTGGTGATACTGCTGGGTGAGAGTGAGGTGCATCTTTCTGTGAATTGATTTGATGTTCATCTTCCCAGTTTCAGGGACTTGATTTGTATTTCAGTAAACAGAATCCTTGCTGTTTCAAGTTTTTCAATTCTCATTCTCTCTCATTCTCTTTCTTTCTTTCTTCTCTCTCTCTCTCTCTCTCTCTCTCTCTCTCTCTCTCTCTCTCTCTCTCTGTGCCCTTCACCTTATGTTAAAAAAGCATTGACAGAACAGCATATGGTACATATCACAGATTGTTTCCAGTCTTGTACACACATACCTCTGTTTGAAAGAAAGAAACACACACACACGTATATCTCAGTCAAACCCATCTCCTTTGAGCTGTAACAGCTTTACCTCTTGAGTCAAGGTCATTTCAGAGTCTTCTGTTTACTTTAGTGTTGCGACTCAGCCAGCTAGAGGAGAAATATTCCACCCTGTAGCCAGTTTCCTTTGAATCGCCAGACCGTTGAATGAGTAGGGAGATTAGAACGGTCGCACCAATGAACTGTGAACCAGCCTTTCATGTACACTTCGCAGAACCACTTGGTCAGGTCAGAAGGCAATTATTGCTCATTTCTCGCTCACTACATTGGTATCCCTGAAATACACTGTAAACTAATGTAAATCTCCATTTAGATTTGTATCCCTGAAACACATTGTAAACTAATGTAAACCTCCAAGTACAGACAGTGTTTTGACAGTACTCATTTACAAATAGATTCTCTGCATCACTGTGTAAAAAGCATTGTGATTGGTGTTTTACAAAGAAATGTCACCAAATCAACCAATCGCAATGCTTTTACATCAACCTCAAACATTCCAGCTGACGAAACCATCAATCAATATCTTGCAATAATAATATAATAGTGTCACTCTGCTCACTCCTGCACATTAGAAATATTGGAATGTGAGAAACTAAATCCAGAATTCCAGAATGGGTTGAGAGAGGCAGACAGAAGGGCTCTATTATAATGATCTTAACTGGGGATGATCTGTTTTACTGCCAACATGAAATTTACCAGCCTGGTTTGGCAGCTGGAGTAATGCAGAGGTAAAGGGTGACAGTATTTCGATCTGCTGCTGTTTAGACTAGGGCTGTCCAGTAGAATGCTCGTGAGACATGGTTAAACTAACTTGAGTATGACTTTTGATTTCGTGGTTAAGGGACATGTTTTCAAGGCATTTACTGCAGTCTTTAATTAACTCCTGTTTTTTTAAGAGGTAAAAACTGGAACCAAACAACTAAAATATACATTTCAAGTCTTCTAATGCTTTCTCAGTGTGTTTTGTGTTTCATTTTGTTACATTAATATGATTTTTTTTTATCCGTTTAAAAAGCAGGAGTAAACAACTGGAAGAGCCGCTTGTGTCTTCAGACTTGTGTTAAAGAATTCAGGAGAAGTGAACGTGTAACTTGCAAAATGTTTAAGAAGCACATTAATACTGAAACCGTGTCTTAGTTTAGCTCCATTCCCATTCCCATGTATTCACTTCTCAATTCCTCTTCACAGCACATTGGTCTGCATGGCTTATTCACACTAAAAGGGTTCGCTCGTTTTATTCACCCCAAAGTTAGAAACCAATCACTGAAATCTAGTTGGTCTGCAAAGCTCAGCTAAATTTCAGCACCTGGGGCAAAAAAGCCATTATGAAAAAAACATGAACAAATAGTGTTGCAAAATATATCCCTGTATCTCGACACATTCCCAATGTGCAGCTCCAACAGAGGATGCTGATGTCCCAGGTAAGTTCTCAGTTCAGATGCTGATACAGTAGAAACATGCTGGTGGCACTGATGTTTTAGCTGTGGCCGGGGTGCTCCCCACCTCTGGGAATTGTTTTCTCTGTTAAAGTGATCAACTCTGAGACAGATCTTCCACTACTGGATTTACAATTATATAAATCTCGAAAGGAGGGGTAGTTCCTCGTGACAGCGAAGCACGAGAGCCAACAGTGACTATACAGCACAGATACTTCACGTGTTTTCAGGGTATTGGCGCAGGAGTATTGCCATGGCAAGAGTAAATCAGCCAAAAGCACCATTCCACTTTTAATTTGTAGTTCTCAACACTTTCGTGAAATGTAGAAAAAAAAAGTAAATACCTGCCATACAGTAAGAGAAATAAGTGGCCAAAGGAAGGTAGAAATGTCCTTTTTCTCCAGAAGTATTTTTTTGCAGATTTCTGCAGGCCCCAGGCACTTTCATCCACGCATATGTATATTACACGACATCCGGGTTTAATGACAATTAACGTATTTGTCAATATGGAAATATACCGGGGAGCGCACTTATTTTAACGTTTGTATCATGTATATTAGACGATTTATTGATGTTTTAAAATGGAATAGTCACATGCATCCCAGGCGCTTTTATCCACGCATATGTATGTGTATGTTACAAGACATTCTATTTTAATGACAACTTATTCCATCAACATGAAAATATACCAGGGAACGCATTTATTGTGATGTCTATATCATTTATATTAAATGATTTATTTCTGTTTTAAAATGCAACATTTGCCTGCAAAATATATATATATATATATATATATATATATATATATATATATATATATATATATATATAAATAAATAAATAAAATTTCTTTATATAAATAAATAAAAAGGTCTAATACACATGGGATTTGAACCTACAGTTTGCAAGCATGTTGTGTTAACTGTCAGTGCTATGTGATCAGCCATCAGCCATCATCATCCTCATTCTGAGATTGAGCTGGAGCTCTGATATTTGGTGTCCTGTGAGTGTAACAGTCATTGTGGTCCCTATTGGCACAAGGAAGTACGATTTCCTCACACTATACTGGTCGATGAGAGTAACGCTATTTGTGGTCCCTACTGGGTAAAAAAAGGAACATAATTTCTGTGAATTAGCTATGATGAAGGATTGCCTATATATTTGGTAAAACATAAATAAATACATTAATACAAATATTGAAATAAATGAATAGGTAAATGAATACATAGACATTTATTTATTTTGATATTTATTTTTCACTATCATAAACAATGACATTTAATACAAAATAAATATTCAACAGTTCTTGTTCAATTGTATATTAGTAAAGATTTTTGTATATAATGGTCGTCATACTTTCAAATTAAAAAATACATTGTAACAACCCAGACAATTGCTTTGTTGCGGGACTTGTCTGATCAGTTAGTCTCGTCTCATTTATATATGTTACATGTATTGTAAGGGGAACGGATCACGCTGTTAGCATGGGAAGGGGGAGTGAGTGAATGAGTGGGGAATGTGTTGTTGTTTAGGAGGTTGCAGAGCATTTTGTGAATTCAACACCGTCTCCTTGAGTTAGGGTTGCCACCGGTCCGGGTTTGACCAAACAGTCCTGGAATTGGCATCTGTGTCCATGTGGCAGGAATTTACAAGCCCGGACATCCTAACGTCTTCCTATAATATTTTTCTTTGACATACATTAGTTGCTTAAACGAGTTCCACTATCTTATTTAGAAAAAGGTATTGTTTAGTACTAGTCTGTACATTCTACTTTGTCCCCAGCATCTGAATAATGCTGAAGACAACAAACATATCCACATGATGTAAACAATCCCAGTGAGGGGTTGCAGTCACGTGACCCCAGCAGCCTACATACTGTCGGTATTTTGCAACCAGAGTATTTTTCTTCTACCTTCAGTCACAGGAATTAGAAAGATATAATTTATGATGTGCCAGGTACTTGTAAACCATGTACAATTAAAACAATGTATATGACATATTTGGTATAAGAGTATCATAACTTTGTACGGGGATTAAAAAAAAAAAAAACTTGTTTTACGAAGTGTCAGTAACATTAGGTTACTTACCATAACCCTGGTTCCCTGAAAGAGAAGACGACCACCAAAGACAATACGTATGGGATATGCCTGCCCATTGGGTAGGTATCGCTGATAGGCCCCTTCCTTGGATGATGCACTCGGTCCTGCCCACGAGGGGATAAAACTGCCATCCAAAGGAAGCCATTTCTCTTTTTACGTCGAACCTGTGAGGGCGTCCAATGCGTCCCCATGGTTGGTGGTCGTCTTCTCTTTCAGGGAACCAGGGTTACGGTAAGTAACCTAACGTTCCTTTTCAATTCAAAGACGTCCACCAAAGACATTACGTATGGGATCATGTATACCAGAGCCGTCACGAGGGAGAAGGAATGGCAGCATATGAGGGACTGTGATAGGAATGACTAAGTGGTGACGTCACGGCAGAAACAGGAACACAAACGACAGAGAGAGGTGGAGTTTGGTGGAGCTGAGCGAATGCTTTTGCTCAGCATTTAATGAATAAACATACAGAAAATAAACAGTTGTAACAAAAACAGGACACGGCACTATACGCCAAAATAAAGAGACAAACAAAACAAACTAAACAGTGAACAGACAAACGGACAAACACGGTGAGTGAAAACACTAATTACTTTACTTTGCTTTGTTTTCTTTTCTCCTCCCTCTCCCGTTCTCCACTCACCGAACACCAACCCCCAGTGAGTGAAAACATGCAGCTTTTATGCAGTTGTACCAAGACTCGATTGCTAGTCAATCATTCAATTGGAATCTCGGTACAACTGCACGTGAATTAATTAAAGTGCAATTCCCCGTGCTCACATATTACTTTTTACTTGCACGTGATGTGATGTGCCATCCCCGTGCCTAAATACAAATATACAATTTACACACACGTGAAACACAGACCCGCTTATATCCCGTGTACCAATGCTTATACACCAACATTTACACACAACACGTAACATATAACACACAGGGGGGGCACTTTGCCACAGGGACGCACAAGCACTGTCTAACCCAGAGGTTAGCGGTGTGAAGTTACACCTTGAAGGACCCTTGTGCCTACAGAAGGCAAGGCAGGGTCTACCGCATTAAGACTGTAGAACATGGAGAAAGTATGCAGCGTAGCCCAGCTAGCTGCAGTACAAATATCAGACATCGAGGCACCTCTGAAGAGGGCCCAAGGTGTAGCCAACCCTCTAGTGGAGTGTGCGGCTACCCTACCAGGTGGGGGCAAGCCAGCACTATTATATGCAGTCGAGACTGTATCCAGTGTGACAGACGCTGCTTAGAGAGGGGATGCCATAGGGTCTGTGTCCCGTGACAGACGTAGAGCTTGTCAGATTGATGCAGAGCTCTTGTCCTATGCACGTAGCATCTCAATGCCCACACTGGGCAGAGGAAATTCAATCTCTCATCCTCTGTTGAAGCAAACAGAGGTGGATGGAAGGACTCCAGTTCCACAGACTGATTAACGTGGAAGGCTGTCATCACCTTGGGGAGGAAAGCAGGGTTGGTGGCTTCTAACCAGACACCAAGCCTGGAAATGCCTCCACTTATAGATATACAAGGACCTAATGGAGTCTGCCCTAGCGTTCTGCAATGTACCCACAACCGCATTTCAGGGGCCAGACCCATAGCCGGAACCTGCCCGGGTGCCAAAGAGAGCCTGTCGCCTGACTGAGGAGATCCATATGAAGTGGAATCTCCCAGGGCTGGCACAGACTCAACTGGGCCACTTGGGGGCCACTAGGAGAACTGACGTTCTCTAACCTGACTTTTCCGAGCCGGGAGTAGCGGTATAGGCAGGAAAGTGTACAAAAACGCTTTGGGCCATTCGGGCTAGGGCGTCTATGCCGAGTGGACCGCCTAAACGGTGGAGGGAGTACCATAGGGGGCAATGTGTCGTCTCTGCCAAGGCAAAGAGATAAACCTGCGCCTTTCCGAACCATTCCCAAATGTGCTCCACTACCTGAGGGTGGAGTTGCCACTCTGACGGATGCGGATCTCTCCTGGAGAGGAGGTCCGCTGCCCAGTTCACTGCTCCGGGAATGTGCGTCGCCTGTAGGGACAGCAAGTTCCTCTGAGCCCATTTTAATAGCCTGAAGGCTATGCGATGCAACCCCGGGGACCGTAGGCCACCCTGGTGGTTGACATACACCACCAGTGTCGTGTTGTCCGTCCGGATCAACACTCAGCACTGGGAGAAAGTGGTGGAGAGCAAGAGATACTGCTTGCAACTCTGCATACCCGCGTACTCCTCTGCCTTCCCAGACCGCTCCCCAACCCAAGTTGGAGGCGTCTGTCGTCACCACTTGGCAGTTCAACACTACTCCTATTCGCACACCTTCGCGCAGGTGAGAGGAAGTCCTCCACCAGCGTAGGGCTGCCGAGCACGCGTGAGACACAGTCAGCTGATGGTGTCTGTCGTGTTTGGCATTGTAGCGGACGTATGCGAAGCAGACCGAGCTGAATGGCTGATGTGGTTGTGGCCATCAGACCCAATAGTTTCTGGCACAATAGGAGGGTAACCTGCAATCCCTGGGAGAGGCAACCTTGGATAGCTGCAACTCTGTCGTCCGACAGGTATGCGTGCATCGTAGTGGAGTCCAGCCGGAGCCCCAAGTATGTAGTGTACTGCACCGGTGTAAGCCAACTCTTTGCATCATTGATGGTGAGGCCCAGCCTCGCCAGATATTCTGTCACAACCGCCGTGTGGGCCACTGCTCCCTCCAGCGACTGGGAACAGATCAACCAGTCGTCGAGCCAGGATACCGTCCACGCACTTTGAGAACGTATGAGGAGCTAGGGAATGGCAGCACAGCAAAGTCATAAATGCTTCCCTGAAAGGAAAAGCAGAGATACTTTCTGTGCTCTGGACGAATGGGAACGTGAAATTATGCGTCCCGTAAGTCCACGGTGGTAAACAAGTCGCCCGGCTGGATGGCCTGGAGGATGTGACGGTGCGTCAGCACTTGGAACCTCCTTTCTTTTAAGAACCCGTTTAGGAGCCTCAGGTCTAAGATGGGGCGAAACCTGCCGTCCTTCTTGGGCACCAGAAAATACCTCGAGTAGTACCCATCTCCGTGGGAGGAGGGGTCTATGAGATGAATGGCTCGCTTGCACAGCAAGGTCAGTAACTTCCTTCTGAAGTACAGAGGCCTGGAGGGGGTCTGTCACGAAAGTATTTGTGATGCCTCAAAGGGGAGGAGGTCCCAAACGGAACTGAAGAGTGTAACCGTTTTGCAAGGTGGCGAGCACCCAGGAGTCTGAGGTGCAAGCGTGCCAGTACTGCAGCTGTTGTCCCGAAAAGGGGGTCTGAGGCCATCAGCCTTCAAGGGCCCTGCTCGGGCTGCCAAGGCTGAGACGGGGCAGTTTGGGGTGGCTGTTTAGGGTGCTGGCCCTGAAAACACCTCCTGTGACGCTGGTGTGTGGACTGGCCACGACCTGCGTTCCCTTGGGCCCGGTTGCTTACTGCTGATGTGCCCTGTAGGCGATGCCTTAGGTCACCCAGCAGAGCCGTGGGGACTGGAACTGTTTTGGTGACAGTCCGTGTCTGAGAAGCTTGCCAGAGGCTCGACCTGCCCCAGGCGGAGGCACGGAGAGGGAGCAACGCGGCCACCTGCCGGGACGCCTCACGTTCCTGGTGGGATTTCTGTAGGATCTCCTCCATGGCTGGCCCAAAGGTATATCCTGGGGATATAGGCGCGTCAAGGAGTGCGGCTTTTGACAGCCACAGCTGTCTCTACGAGCCACGATCAAGTTAACCAGGCTCCGGCCAAGAGCTTGCCCTTGGAGACCAGAGATCTGCAGCAGTGTGCTGGACAGGAGACGTAACTCCATGGCCACCAACTCTGGGTGCATGGCCTTGCGCAATACGTCATCCAAGTAAGCAGTAAGCACACTCACTGTATTAGACAGGCGAGTTGCCTGCGCCTCTGCTGGATATGCCTGCTTGAGATGCGTTTCTGTCACCTTACATTGAGGGTTCGGGCACGCCGGGTCTCTAGCCAATCCACCCACCGGCGGGGCCTTAACCAGGGTCGCGATGGTGGAGTCTACCGGGGGGATCCCCGCTAGGCCAAGCTTATCCGCGCCTTCTAAGGAGGACAAGTGGTGTGGCATGTTTTAGCATGCTAGGACCCGAGGCCGGACGATCTCCATGAAGTCTGGGAAGGCCGGGAACTTCTGAGAGCGAGGAGCCATGGACCGGCGTGGTTCCGCCGCTGGCGTCCAAGGGACCTGCAAGAAAGCTGCAGCGCGTCCCATAAGATCCGAAACTAAGCTGGACAATGGGGGGGCCAGGGTCTTCCTCAGCAGGGGTCTCGCCCACCTGCATGTCAGAGGAGAAGGAAGCCTCCTCCCCAGAGGCCGCTATGGAGAGCGTGTCCCCTTGCACCGGCTGAGATGCCTCTTCCCATCCACCCTGAACTCCCCTAGGGGAGGGGGTGGTATGGCAATTGGGGCTGCAACGCCTGTTTAGCCAAGAGCTCTAAGACCTGGGCCATCTGGGACTTAAGGTCCATAATATCCCTTGCCTGCTTGGAACACTTCACCCTTCTTGCTCGTGGCGATGGGGAGGGGCTGCAGGCGGCCTGCACATTGGAGATGTCAAGCAGGGGGTCCTGTGACAGGTCATGGAGGAGGGGCTCTGGGGCTCCAAGAGTCGCCAACGGTCAGGCCATAGAGAATGTGGAGCTCGCCCTCGTGGCCCTCCCCAAACAAGCTTTTTTCACCCGGGCTGGAAAGCCTCACAGATGTTACAGGCCACCTCCCTCTCGAGGGCCAAGGTGGCATGTTGAACGCCCAAGCATCGCACACAGCGGGTATGTTTGTCCTCTTGCGGGATATTGGAGTTGCAAGCCTTGCAGGGGTGGAACCCCGACTTGCCTGACATGGGCCTGGTGTTTTGCATGGCCCTTGCAGAAAACACCACTTGCACTGCGCTCAAGCACTGGTTAAGTTTGAACGGCGTGCGCTCACCCACTAGCGCTGTAGCAGAGGGTACCTAACACTGCGCACCGCACACTGAGTACCGTGGGCACCTTGTGCACCGCGTACCGTGCGGCACCGTATGCCCGTGCAGCAGTGTAGTACCGTACACAGCGTGCAGCATGTGTGGTGAGCCCATGCACCCGGAGCAGCATACAGCACTGTGAGCTGTTGCGCTAGGTCTAGGCAGTGGCCAAGCACCGCGTGCACCACGTACCGTGCATTATGTGCACCGCTTACCGTGCAGCACTGTGCGTGCCCGGACTAGCCTTGTACCAAGCACTGAGTGCACTGCATGCATCATTTAGTTTATTTTAGCCGACGCCTTTATCTAAGGCGACTTACAGAGACTAGGGTGTGTGAACTATGCATCAGTTGCAGAGTCACTTACAACTACATTTCACCCGAAAGACGGAGCTCAAGGAGGTTAAGTGACTTGCTCAGGATCACACAATGAGTCAGTGGCTGAAGTGGGATTTGAACCGGGGACCTCCTGGTTACAAGCCCTTTTCTTTAACCACTGGACCACACAGCCTCCTGACCACTGGACCACACAACATCATGCGGAGTACCGTGCATTCTCGCACTAGCATTGTGGCAGTGGGTATCAAGCACCGTGCATACCGCGCACCGAGTACCATGCAGTGCTGTGACCGTGCACTGATGCTGAGGTGCTGGGCACTGTGTGCCATATGCACTAAGCACCTGTGCATTGAGATACCCGAGTATCAAGGGCTATGCATGCGCCGCGGTACCGAAGCACTGGGGAGGCCGCTATGCAAGGTGCCTACCCTAACCGCGTGGTCAACACACCTGGTCAGCGCGTAGCTTGTACCAGGGGGACACAAGGCTGAAACCGAGGAGGGCGGGCCTATGCAGCCAGCAGGGTCTACTCGACAGCAGGGATGTGGCAAGGCCTAGCACCGTGGAGGAGAGCACGGCTAGAAGAGTCACTCAAAAACGGGGATACGGCTAGGCCTAGCCCCGTGGAGGAACTGTATACTCTCCAGAAGAATAGTCAACCATTCGCGGATGACTGCACAGGCAGTCATTCACACACAACAGACAGATAAAGAGCGGCCTACCATGCAAGTGAGGAGGCCGCTAAAAAAGAGAAAGGCAAAAAAGGCTCTGTCTTTTTCAAGTCGTTGATTCCGGGAAAGCAGCAAGCCAGCTTATAGCACGAATGCAAGGGAAATACAATCAACTCAATTCGACTCGAGAAGCTCTTTTCTATCAACACGCTTAGCTCAACACAGAGGTCTTACCGTACCGTCTTGAGAAGGAAAAAGAGAAATTGCCTCCTCTGGATGGCAATTTTATCCCCTCGGTGGGCGGGACCAAGTGCATCATCCAAGGAAGGGGCCTATCGGCAGCTCTGGTATAGAGCTCAGCGATACCTATCCAATGGGCAGGCATATCCCATACGTAGTGTCTTTGGTGGCCGTCTTCGAATTGAAAGGGAACTAGAATCTGTATGTTTCCTGTAAAATCAGCTTTAGCGAGTGACAACTGAATGTTTAAGCTGAGGAGACTGTACCATCACCCGCTGAATCAGACAGCCCCGCACCGGACAAGTGGGAGAGAGCGCAGCTGGGGGTGTGGTGCCAGGAGAAGCCGTGGCGCTCAGAGAGGGAGTGGGATGAGGTCATCCAGGTGGCCGTCGAGTCACTGCCGGAGAGAGTGCAGTCAGAGAGGGAGAGTACCCCATGCCGCCAAGGAGGGAGTGTCCTATGCTGCCAGCGCCAGAGCCCCAGAGAGAGAGCCCAGCATCGCCAGTGCCCAGCGCTATTACCTGAGAAAGAGAACCCCCCCTTTGCAGCTGCCGCCAGAGAGCTCCGCTCCACAACTGCTGTCTGAGAGAGTGTCCCGTGCCGCCCAAGAGAAAGTGCCCCACACTGCCATTGAGAGCACTGCCGGGACTAGGTCAGTGCTTCCTGAAGCGTTTGAGTGGGTGGCAGTGTAGCGGTGGGTCAATTTGGGACTGCTTGGGTCTGGACAATGGGGGGGGGGGGGGTACAGGAATGTTAGCATCAGTGTATTGCTATGAGTAGAAGCACGTTTTGTATCTAGTGCACTGCCTGGGGTGTCATGTGCACAGTGCAGCTGTATGTAGATGGGGTGTGTGTTGGCTGCACTGTGATTTGTGCTTGGTTCTGCCAACGAGCTGTTTGCGCGGGACCGAGGGTGTGAGCGATTGGACCGTGTGTATGTAAATGTACCCCTCTGTGTGTCAGCCGATAGGGCTCGGGGGGATCACTATTTAGTAGCTGCCTGCGTGCAGCTCGGGGCCGTGTTGTGGTTTTCATGTAGCTGTGTGTCCTGGAGCTGTCTATCTGCACTAAACCATTTAATAAGAGAGCGTCCATTTGTCTGCTGTTCCAACACTTCAATATAAAATGTGAAAATGCAGTAAAAGCCTGTGTGCAGTATCTTACACTTTTCTCTATTAAATGTTACTGCTTGCGTTAATTAAAATCATATCTTTTTGAGTGGCTGTTTAAACAGATTCTTAATCAGCTCATTTTGGCAATTTTAACTCAATTCAAATAACAAACACTGCAGTCAATTGATGTGCAGTTGCTCACCGCTCTTTCAAAGTCACTGAGGTCTCTTCTTGCAGCCATGTTAGCCATAATTATAGGCAACCGGGCCTGTCCAGCATTTTTATAAATGCCCCTAAGCATGCTAGGATGTTATTTGTTATTTAATCTGTAGTATTTTGTATTTAATTATATCCTGATGTAACTATCATTAACACTGTTATCTGCCGTATTATTGAATCGTATTTTGTCATACTTGTACTTGCTAGAACCAAAGTCATTGTATTTATCTTGCTCTTAATTGTATTATTACTTGTACTGTGATTCTTGAAATGTATTTGTTTATGACTGTAAGTCGCCCTGGATAAGGGCGTCTGCTAAGAAATAAATAATAATAATAATGAGCCACACCTGTGTGGAAGCCCTTGCTTTCAATATACTCGGTGTCCCTCATTTACCCAGGTGTTTCCATTTTTTTTGTCAACTACCTGTATCTGCTCACTATTTAAAATGCAAATAACATCATGTATGTGTCCAATGAGCTATTGATGTAAAACTTAGACTGTTGTGTTTTCATTGTACATCAGTATATATATATATATATATATATATATATATATATATATATATATATATATATATATATATATATACACACACATATACACACACATATATATATACAGTGCCTTGCGAAAGTATTCGGCCCCCTTGAACTTTGCGACCTTTTGCCACATTTCAGGCTTCAAACATAAAGATATGAAACTGTAATTTTTTGTGAAGAATCAACAACAAGTGGGACACAATCATGAAGTGGAACGAAATTTATTGGATATTTCAAACTTTTTTAACAAATAAAACTGGGCGTGCAAAATTATTCAGCCCCTTTACTTTCAGTGCAGCAAACTCTCTCCAGAAGTTCAGTGAGGATCTCTGAATGATCCAATGTTGACCTAAATGACTAATGATGATAAATAGAATCCACCTGTGTGTAATCAAGTCTCCGTATAAATGCACCTGCACTGTGATAGTCTCAGAGGTCCGTTTAAAGCGCAGAGAGCATCATGAAGAACAAGGAACACACCAGGCAGGTCCGAGATACTGTTGTGGAGAAGTTTAAAGCCGGATTTGGATACAAAAAGATTTCCCAAGCTTTAAACATCCCAAGGAGCACTGTGCAAGCGATAATATTGAAATGGAAGGAGTATCAGACCACTGCAAATCTACCAAGACCTGGCCGTCCCTCTAAACTTTCAGCTCATACAAGGAGAAGACTGATCAGAGATGCAGCCAAGAGGCCCATGATCACTCTGGATGAACTGCAGAGATCTACAGCTGAGGTGGGAGACTCTGTCCATAGGACAACAATCAGTCGTATACTGCACAAATCTGGCCTTTATGGAAGAGTGGCAAAAAGAAAGCCATTTATTAAAGATATCCATAAAAAGTGTCGTTTACAGTTTGCCACAAGCCACCTGGGAGACACACCAAACATGTGGAAAAAGGTGCTCTGGTCAGATGAAACCAAAATCGAACTTTTTGGCAACAATGCAAAACTTTATGTTTGGCGTAAAAGCAACACAGCTCATCACCCTGAACACACCATCCCCACTGTCAAACATGGTGTTGGCAGCATCATGGTTTGGGCCTGCTTTTCTTCAGCAGGGACAGGGAAGATGGTTAAAATTGATGGGAAGATGGATGGAGCCAAATACAGGACCATTCTGGAAGAAAACCTGATGGAGTCTGCAAAAGACCTGAGACTGGGACGGAGATTTGTCTACCAACAAGACAATGATCCAAAACATAAAGCAAAATCTACAATGGAATGGTTCACAAATAAACATATCCAGGTGTTAGAATGGCCAAGTCCAGACCTGAATCCAATCGAGAATCTGTGGAAAGAACTGAAAACTGCTGTTCACAAATGCTCTCCATCCAACCTCACTGAGCTCGAGCTGTTTTGCAAGGAGGAATGGGCAAAAATTTCAGTCTCTCGATGTGCAAAACTGATAGAGACATACCCCAAGCGACTTACAGCTGTAATCGCAGCAAAAGGTGGCGCTACAAAGTATTAACTTAAGGGGGCTGAATAATTTTGCCCGCCCAATTTTTCAGTTTTTTATTTGTTAAAAAAGTTTGAAATATCCAATAAATTTCGTTCCACTTCATGATTGTGTCCCACTTGTTGTTGATTCTTCACCAAAAATTACAGTTTCATATCTTTATGTTTGAAGCCTGAAATGTGGCAAAAGGTCGCAAAGTTCAAGGGGGCCGAATACTTTCGCAAGGCACTGTATATATATATATATATATATATATATATATATATATATATATATATATATATATATATATATATATATATATTGTGAGATAGCAGGGAGGGGGTTAAGGCCTCCCTGAAGAAAAAAAAAAAAACATGTGAAAATGCACATTGGTTTAGTTTAATTGTTTTATTGTTTGTACTGCTTTGTTTAATTTTATTTGTTAATTGTTTTATTATTAATTATCCCCTGCACCTGGTAGCTATTATTAAATTAAAACCAGGTGCAGGGTATTAAAAGAGAGCAGTCATTTTGCTAGGGGCGGCTGCTGAGGAGAAGGAGGCAGAAAGAGGAGCTCTGCTTCCTGGCAATTGTGAGTTAAAAAGTAAGTGCTGTATCAAACCAGTGACCCATGACCCGCGACCGAGACAGAGCTTTGAGACACTGGGCAGTATGTTTCGCTCCAGAAAGACTTGATAGTCTTGAGATTTCATTGTGCCCTGCACAGATTCAAGGCACCTTGTGCCAGGCGCAGCAAAGCAGCCCCAAAACATAACCGAGCCTCCTCCATGTTTCACTGTAGGTATGGTGTTCTTTTCTTTGAAAGCTTCATTTTTTCGTCTGTGAACATAGAGCTGATGTGACTTGCCAAAAAGCTCCAGTTTTGACTCATCTGTCCAAAGGACATTCTCCCAGAAGGATTGTGGCTTGTCAATATGCATTTTAGCAAATTCCAGTCTGGCTTTTTTATATTTTTCTTTCAAAAGTGGAGTCCTCCTGGGTCTTCTTCCATGGAGCCCACTTTCGCTCAAAAAGCGACAGATGGTGCGATCAGAAACTGACGTACCTTCACCTTGGAGTTCAGCTTGTATCTCTTTGGCAGTTATCCTTGGTTCTTTTTCTACCATTCGCACTATCCTTCTGTTCACTCTGGGGTCGATTTTCCTCTTGCGGCAGCGCCCAGGGAGGTTGGCTATAGTTCCATGGACCTTAAACTTCTTAATAATATTTGCAACTGTTGTCACAGGAACATCAAGCTGCTTGGAAATGGTCTTGTAGCCTTTACCTTTACCATGCTTGTCTATTATTTTCTTTCTGATCTCCTCAGACAACTCTCTCTTTTGCTTTCTCTGGTCCATGTTCAATGTGGTGCACACAATGATACCAAACAGCACAGTGACTACTTTTCTCCATTTAAATAGGCTGAATGACTGATTACAAGATTGGAGACATGTGTGATACTAATTAAAGAAACTAATTAGTTTGAAATATCACTATAATCCAATTATTTATTATCTTTTCTAAGGGGTACCAACAAATGTGTCCAGGCCATTTTAGAATATCTTTGTAGAATAAGCAATAATTCATCTCTTTTCACAGCTTCTTTGCTTTATTCTTATAAATAAAATCAAACAAAATTAAATCTGCATTAACATTCTACTTCTTTAAGTTAATCTCAGTCTTAAGGAACTGTATTGTGGCCTTCAATGGCTTCCTGTTTCACTGGGGTATAAAAATGAGGTAACAGGCATATGAAATTCATTTGTCATCCATCACCATGGGAAAAGGCAAAGAACTCACAAATGAAAAAGAGACAAATGGTTGTTGACCTTCATAAATCAGGCAATGGGTACAAAACAATAGCTCAAAAACTAAATATACCACTTACCACTATTAGGGCAATAATTAAGAAGTTCAAAACCACTGGAACAGTGGTAAACTTGCCTGGTAGAGGACGCAAGTGTATCTTGCCCCAACGCACAGTGAGGCAGATGGTTCGAGAGGCAAAGGGAAATCCAAGGGCCACAGTTGGAGAATTACAGAACTTGGTTGCATCTTGGGGTCACCAAGTCTCCAAATCTACAATTAGACGCCACCTCCATGCCAATAGGCTATTTGGAAGGGTTGCCAGAAAAAAAAGCCTTTATTGAGAGCAACCAACAAACGCAAGCGCCTGGAGTTTGCTAAACGGCATTGGCACTTTGATTGGAACCGGGTGCTATGGTCAGATGAGACAAAAATAGAGCTCTTTGGCCACACACACCAGCGGTGGGTTTGGGGTCGAAAGAAGGATGCGTGTGCAGAGAAGAACCTCATACCTACTGTAAAATAGGTATGAGGTATGATCTTTGATGTTATGGGGCTGTTTTGCTTCCACTGGTCCTGGGGCCCTTGTTAAAGTCAACGGCATCATGAACTCTACCCAGTACCAGGACATTTTAGCCAAAAACCTGGTTGCCTCTGCCAGGAGGCTGAAAAGATTCTGTATGGAGGAATGGTCTAAGATCCCTCCCAATGTGTTCTCCAATCTCATTAAACATTATAGAAAAAGACTCAGTGCCGTTATCCTTGCAAAGGGAGAGTGCCAATAATTGTGACAAATATATTCCACATGTTGGTTATAGGAGGCTGTGTGGTCCAGTGGTTAAAGAGGCTGGCTGTGTGGTCCTTGTGCTCCGTCTTTCGGGTGAGACGTAATTGTAAGTGACTCTGCAGCTGATGCATAGTTCACACACCCTAGTCTCTGTAAGTCGCCTTGGATAAAGGCGTCTACTAAATAAATAATAATAACAATAATAATAATACAATATAGCTTAGTACTGGTATTATTTATTTTATACAGTCTTTTTTGCTCATCTTTATCAAGGGTGCCAATAATTTTGGAGGTGACTGTATATGGCATGATTTGAGCTCTAACTAGTCATACTTTCACTCCAACTACATAACAGAAACAGAGACTAACTGAAGTAGATTGGAGTAAAATAGGGAAAACATCCACAAAAAAAGGATGGATGTTTTTTAAAAATGTAGTGCACACAACAATTACATCCCAAAAGTAGACAAATCTAAATCTAAAACAAAATGGCCAAAATGGTTTAATAGATCAATTTAAAAAAAAAAATTCTGCGAAAAAAGGCACCAAAAACAAAGTACACAGAAAGAGTACTTGGAACTGCAAACACAGGTCAAAAAGGAAGTTAGAAAGGCCAAGAGAGAGATAGAAATGAACATGAAAATGAGAAATGAAAATGTCTAAGAGATACAAATGAGATGAGTGGAAAGAGGTGAGAGTGGAAAGAGATGAGGTTGAAAAGAGGTGAGAGTGGAAAGAGGTGAGTGGAAAGAGATGAGAGTGGAAAGAGATGAGTGGAAAGAGGTGAGAGTGGAAAGAGATGAGAGTGGAAAGAGATGAGTGGAAAGAGGTGAGAGTGGAAAGAGATGAGTGTGGAAAGAGATGAGTGGAAAGAGGTGAGAGTGGAAAGAGATGAGAGTGGAAAGAGATGAGTGGAAAGAGGTGAGAGTGGAAAGAGATGAGTGTGGAAAGAGATGAGAGTGGAAAGAGGTGAGAGTGGAAAGAGGTGAGAGTGGATGAGAGGGAGACAGGTGTGTTGTAATGTTTGTGAACATTATTTACATTTATCTTAAACAAACATCGAGTCAGAATCATGTATTGATAGCTGAAAAAGAATTAGGTTTGTGTGTATATAAGAACGTTATATAGTTCATCCCTAACACAAAAAATATTACTATAAGATCCTATAGGATTTGTATAGTATTTATTTTTGTACTACTTCGTTCTGTAGTGTTGTATAATATTTACTATAGAATTCTATAGTATGTCCCAATTAACTAAATTGTACTATAAGATTCCTATAGCAAAACTAAGAATTCTTGTCATAAGGGATTATACGTTCATTTATTTTCCCCAAGTTCGCATTTTCTGTGTTTTCTCAACACTTGATCACATTAGTTTCTGGAGATTACCCAAAATTACATTCATGTTTTTATTACATACACCTGGACAAATCAGAACAGTACCATGTTGATAATGTGATCAATAAGCACAAAAAAGTCCTCAAGTAAAGTCTGAGCAATAACAGACATTCAAAAGGTTTTATTAAATTATCAAGCAGTATTTATGAATTGCTAGGGGTACAGCATGCCAAAAGTTTTCATTCAAATTAAGTTTCACTATAAAGCAAATTTATTTTCTATGTACTTTAAAAATGCAATAGTGTTCCAATGCAAGGTCTGTTGCTTTTTTAAATACAGGGAGAGTATCATAAATGAAAAGGTGAGATATTAATCTAATAACAGAACAAAGTCGTCTCGATTAAGAAAGTCATCACATCACTTCCCGTTGATCTGCATATATTGTAATATGCAAAAGTCATTTACATAGACAGCTAGCTGACTAATGTCTAAATGTTTGAAAATCACGCCCTTCTCTTGACGTCTAACTCCGATGATAACCTGTGAGAAGACTGGGCGTCGATGCCACGAATAGTAAACTCAAACGTCGCCGAATCTCATTCATCAAAGTCATTTTTGAAAATCTCGACGCAGATGTAGTCGTCTAAGAAGACGTATAACTTTGGACGTTTGACTAAACTTTTGTTACCTTTGAAAAACTACCCCTACATGTCTTTGCAATATACCTGCACAACGTATTCCTTGACACTCTATTCCCCTATGCAATCTGAGCAAGAATATCCTTTCTGGGCTCCAGGCACTCGCCCCTGTCTTAACTACGCCCATATGACATAAAAGGCATCCAGTGTCAGGTCACGACGGCTTCCGCTTCTTCTCCGTGTATTTAAAACTCAAATACGGTACAGTTACAAATTAGTTAAACAACCAAAAACGCCTATAAGCTTAAAATAGTTTGTTTACAAGTGCGATTTCTGTATATTTGACGACGCTGCCCCGAGCATTTCTGCTTTATTTTAGTGGCTTCCTGATAAAAAGAAAGACCAGTACCCATCACAGACGAAGCCGGCAGTATGAGAAATTTTAGCCAATAAGAGGCGAGAGTAGGCGGGTTTGAAACGCCTCAGCCAACGGAGGCGAGAGTAGGCGGGGTTCGGCTCTGCTCTGAGCTACACACAGAGAATGGTTTGCTGGTACGATAGTGCAGTAATGCGAGCGTTATTTCTGGATACAACTTTTATAAATGTATCAAAGGATAACTACTTTTAAGACCGACGTGAAAGAAGAACGCTACCATTTGCGACCCAGTTCATCGTTAATCGAGGTAAGCAATAACACAGACGCTATTTACAATAATATTCAATTTTATTCAACACATAATGTTTGTTTACTACATGCGTCCACTTTAGCCTGTGCGATATTCCCGGCTGCCAAACATGTCTTTCTGTCATATTCAGTGATATTCTCCAGAAAGATGTGAGTATTAAGTGCATTCTTCCAGTTTAACCTTCAGCGCTCCTCTCCGTTTCACTAAAGCATACGTTGTTTGCTTAACAGTTTATTGAAACTAGTTAGTAACTTCGAATCTGATTTTATTATCGCTTTTGTTACAGTGTCCTAACCTTTTCATGAAGTGTGCCATCATTCCGCAATTACTCAAATACTGTATGCAATGTGTTTATGTATGTGTAGTCTGTGCTTCTTTCACTGCAACACGTTCAGGAGCTGCGGTGTGTCTGTGGCTGGTAATTTGAACTGCTGGATCCAGATTTATCAATGCAGCAATAACAAGACCTGAGTCATTGCAATCAGATTGATTTGCTGGATCCAGATTTATCAATGCAGCAATAACAGGACCTGAGTCATTGCAATCAGAGTGATTTGCTGGATCCAGATTTATCAATGCAGCAATAACAGGACCTGAGTCATTGCAATCAGAGTGATTTGCTGGATCCAGATTTATCAATGCAGCAATAACAGGACCTGAGTCATTGCAATCAGAGTGATTTGCTGGATCCAGATTTATCAATGCAGCAATAACAAGACCTGAGTCATTGCAATCAGAGTGATTTGCTGGATCCAGATTTATCAATGCAGCAATAAAGGACTTCAGTGAGATCATAAAAAGGTCTAGACATTGGCCTCTGTGTTACACATCAGTCAGAGTACAGTGTGGGCCAGCACTTCATATTCAATATTTCTTTAAATAAATTAGTGCTAGGACAAATATTTGATATTTTTAGACATGTATTCGGATACAGAAATGAGATGTTCGTATTCGCTACAAGTGACAAAAATACTTTGTTTATACAAATTCCATATTTTGTTTCTAATGACGTGCATATACATTGACACATCAATCACCAAAACTACTACATCCATTTTTAAGAACATAAGAAAGTTTACAAACGAGAGGAGGCCACTCGGCCCATCTTGCTTGTTTGGTTGTTAGTAGCTTATTGATCCCAGAATCTCATCAAGCAGCTTCTTGAAGGATCCCAGGGTGTCAGCTTCAACAACATTACTGGGGAGTTGGTTCCAGACCCTCACAATTCTCTGTGTAAAAAAGTGCCTCCTATTTTCTGTTCTGAATGCCCCTTTATCTATCTCCATTTGTGACCCCTGGTCTTTGTTTCTTTTTTCAAGTCAAAAAAGTCCCCTGGGTCGACATTGTCTATACCTTTTAGAATTTTGAATGCTTGAATCAGATCGCCGCGTAGTCTTCTTTGCTCAAAACTGAAGAGATTCAATTCTTTGAGCCTGTCTGCATACGACATGCCTTTTAAACCTGTGATAATTCTGGTCGCTCTTCTTTGCACTCTTTCTAGAGCAGCAATATCCTTTTTATAACGAGGTGACCAGAACTGAATACAATATTCTAGGTGAGGTCTTACTAATGCATTGTAAAGTGTTAACATTACTTCCCTTGATTTAAATTCAACACTTTTCACAATATATCCGAGCATCTTGTTGGCCTTTTTTATAGCTTCCCCACATTGTCTAGATGAAGACATTTCTGAGTCAACATAAACTCCTAGGTCTTTTTCATAGATTCCTTCTTCAATTTCAGTATCTCCCATATGATATTTATAATGCACATTTTTATTTATTATTATTTATTATTATTTATTTCTTAGCAGACGCCCTTATCCAGGGCGACTTACAGTTGTAAAGAAAAATACATTGCCTGCGTGCAGTATCTTACACTTTTCTCTATTAACACTAGAACCGCCGGGTTTATGCTACTACCTAGAACCGCCAGCGGTAGTCATTTTGACGGGTACATTTTAAACAGCTTCGATATGAAAATGAAACACAATCTATCAGATACAACTCAAAGGTTTTATTTATGAACATCATAGCTAACATTTGCATAGCAGAAACATCGTATTTAAATGAAAAAAATAAACATAAAAGGCTTTATTTTCAAAATTAGCGCATATACAGTGGCTCTCAAAAGTATTCACCCCCCTTGGACTTTTCCACATTTTATTGTGTTACAACATGGAATCAAAATGGATTTAATTAGGAGTTTTTGCCACTGATCAACACAAAAAAGTCCATAATGTCAAAGTGAAAAATAAAATCTACAAATTGTTCTAAATTAATTACACATATACATCAGAAAATAATTGATTGCATAAGTATTCACCCCCTTTGCTATGACACACCTAAATAAACGCTGGTGCAACCAATTGTCTTTAGAAGTCACATAATTAGTTGAATGGAATCCACCTGTGTGCAATTAAGGTGTTTCACATGATATGATTTCAGGTTAAATACACCTGTCTCTGGGAGGTCCCACAGTTGGTTAGTACATTTCCTAACAAAAACTACATCATGAAGACGAAGGAACATTCAAAGCAAATCCGGAATAAGCTTCTTCAAAAGCACCAATCAGGGGTAGGATATAAGAACATTTCCAAGGCATTGAATATCCCCCGGAGCACAGTAAAGCCCATTATTAAGAAATGGAGAGAATATGGCACAACTGTGAATCTGTCTAGAACAGGCTGTCCTCAAAAACTGAGTATCCGGGCGAGAAAGGCACTAGTCAGGGAGGCCACCAAGAGGCCTATGGCAACTCTAAAGTAGTTACAGTCTTCCACGTCTGAGCTGGGAGACACTGTGCATATGGCAACAATAGCCCGGGTGCTTCACAAAACTGGCCTTTATGGGAGAGTGGCAAAAAGAAAGCCATTGTTGAAAAAAACTCAGAAGGCATGTGGGAGACTCTGAGACCAAGTGGAAGAAGATTCTATGGTCTGATGAGACCAAAATAGAGCTTTTTGGCCTCAACGCTAAGCGTTATGTTTGGCGCAAGCCTAACACCGCACATCATCCTGAGAACACCATCCCTACCATGAAGCATGGTGGTGGCAGCATCATGCTATGGGGGTGCTTCTCTGCGTCAGGGCCTGGAAAGCTCGTGAAGATAGAGGGCAAAATGGATGCAGCAAAGTACAGAGAAATCCTGGAGGAAAACCTGCTGAAGTCTGCAAGAGACCTGGGACTTGGGAGAAGATTCATCTTCCAGCAGGACAATGACCCCAAATATACAGCCAAAGCCACACTGGAGTGGCTTAAAAACAAAAAGTTAAATGTCCTGGAGTGACCCAGTCAAAGCCCGGACCTCAATCCAATTGAGAATATTTGGAAAGAGTTGAAAATTGCTGTTCACCAAAGGTCCCCATCCAACTTGACGGAGCTTGAGCAATTTTGCAAAGAAGAATGGCCAAAAATTGCAATGTCCAGTTGTGCAAAGCTGGTAGAGACTTATCCAAATAGACTCATGGCTGTAATTGCTGCCTCTACCAAATATTGACTCAAGGGAGTGAATACTTATGCAATCAATTATTTTCTGTTTTGTATTTGTAATTAATTTAGAACAATTTGTAGATTTTATTTTTCACGTTGACATTATGGACTTTTTTGTGTTGATCAGTGGCAAAAACTCCTAATTAAATCCATTTTGATTCCATGTTGTAACACAATAAAATGTGGAAAAGTCCAAGGGGGGGGGGGGGGTGAATACTTTTGAGAGCCACTGTAATGCATGACGTAAAAAAATGAAAAAGTGTAATAAAATAAACATTTCAAAAAAAGATATTGTGTAAACAGGTGTAAACTGCTGTATGCACATACAAAATTGTGAAAACGAAGTCATTATTTACAAAAATAACATAAAAGGCTTTTTTTCATATTAGCCTACTGAATCCCTACTAAACGCAGTAGGGATTCAAGGAAATGCATGCACATGGATTAGGGAGTGGTTAACATGTAGAAAACAGAAAGTACTGATTAGAGGAGAAACCTCAAAATGGAGTGAGGTAACCAGTGGTGTACCACAAGGATCAGTATTAGGTCCTCTGCTATTCCTAATCTACATTAATGATTTAGATTCTGGTATAGTAAGCAAACTTGTTAAATTTGCAGACGACACAAAAATAGGAGGAGTGGCAAACACTGTTGCAGCAGCAAAGGTCATTCAAAATGATCTAGACAGCGTTCAGAACTGGGCAGACACATGGCAAATGACATTTTAATAGAGAAAAGTGTAAAGAATTGCATGCAGGCAGTAAAATGTGCATTATAAATATCATATGGGAGATACTGAAATTGAAGAAGGTATCTATGAAAAAGACCTATGAGTTTTTATTGACTCGGAAATGTCTTCATCTAGACAATGTGGGGCAGCTATAAAAAAGGCCAACAAGATGCTCGGATATATTGTGAGAAGTGTTGAATTTAAATCAAGGGAAGTAATGTTAAAACTTTACAATGCATTAGTAAGACCTCACCTAGAATATTGTGTTCAGTTCTGGTCACCTCGTTACAAAAAGGATATTGCTGCTCTAGAAAGAGTGCAAAGAAGAGCAACCAGAATTATCCCGGGTTTAAAAGACATGTCGTATACAGACAGGCTCAAAGAATTTAATCTGTTCCGTCTTGAACAAAGAAGACTATGCGGTGATCTGATTCAAGCATTCAAAATTCAAAAAGGTATAGATAATGTCGACCCAGGGGACATTTTCGACCTAAAAAAACAAACAAGGACCAGGGGTCACAAATGGAGATTAGATAAAGGGGCATTCAGAACAGAAAATAGAAGGCACTTTTTTACACAGAGAATTGTGAGGGTCTGGAACCAACTTCCCAGTAATGTTATTGATGCTGACACCCTGGGATCCTTCAAGAAGCTGCTTGATGAGATTCTGGGATCAATAAGCTACTAATAACCAAATGAGCAAGATGGGCCTAATGGCCTCCTCTCGTTTGTAAATTTTCTTATGTTCTTATAGCACGACTTCAAAAAATGAATTGCACATTCCCATTGTGTAACGGGAATGTGCATTCAGGGAATCATACTTCAAAGTAGCCCCCATATTAGCACAGTGCACACAGATGTAACGCTTATTAACTTGTGTCAGTTACCACATACTGCTCTTTCACACTGGGCACAGATATCAGAAGTTTTATTTTTACTGCTTTTAGTTACCTGGCATTGTCTTCTGTTGTGGGTGTCACTTGATGCGCACTGTGTCCAGGTTGAGCAGCGTTTCCCTGCCGCTTTGCAGTTTTCTGATCGAAATGTTTCTGCCAAAGCTCCGTGGCTAGCATCATAAGAGATCTCTCCTACTGATATTTTCCCCGGAGCATTCATTGTACAAAACTAAGGAATTGATGGCTGCCATGTCCAGTACATTGTAAAATATAGCAACTGGACACTGGTGATTGCTGTCACAGAGTACTAAGTTTTGCGCAGATGGTGGAAACGCTTTTCTTCTTTGTTTAGTGTTGCAACCAGGCTGTTTTTTTTCTTCAACTGTTTTGCTAATTACAATAAAATAAAATAAAAAATATATATATTGGTAACATTCATCTCTTTTCCTAAGCACGGTTACATCAGCCTAACACATGGTCACCCAGTCTCTGACCAGCGGGGCGAGTTTCATCTTTGCACAGGTAGGGGTAGGGTCCGCTGCCAGCCAAAACTTCATCCCAAATTTGACAGGTTTGCTTGTCCAGCGACACCGTGCTTTTGTCGGAAACAGCTGCTTGTTTATATAATGTTTTATGTTTAGCTTGAAACAGGCAATGCTGTTTTCAATGAAGTAATTCCAAATTTCTGATGCCAAGGCAAATATATCTGTAGTTGCTCTCAAATCAAAATACAAAAATAAAATGATTTCTCAAAAAATTCTTGTAATATTATAAGACGTCAGACTACATATGCTCACGTAGACAGCCAGATGGCAGTTCTCCAAGGAATTGATAGGATTACAATAGAGATTTGAATAACACACCTCTAGACGTCAAGAGCAATATTCTATTCAAATACATACTGCTGAAACTCCGTGGAGGTAGAGATAACAAACTGGCTTGCATTCATATAAAAAATAGAGTATTGTCGGTTATACTAACAATAAAAGCATGTATTGTAACAAGCTGTCAGAATGACTACTTTTGGCAGTTCTAGGTAGACGTGCTCATAACTTTTATTTTTGCGATTCTGACTTTCAAACGTTGTAATACATGTATTTAGGAAAAGTCAAGAACAGACAACCACGGATCTTTAACACACACAGAGTAATTTAAATTTTAAAAGTGAAAACCGTCAAAATGACTACCGTGGTGGTTCTAGTGTTAAATGTCATTTGCCATGTGTCTGCCCAGTTCTGAATGCTGTCTAGATAATTTTGAATGACCTTTGCTGCTGCAACAGTGTTTGCCACTCCTCCAATTTTTGTGTCATCTGCAAATTTAACAAGTTTGCTTACTATACCAGAATCTAAATCTTTAATGTAGATTAGGAATAGCAGAGGACCTAATACTGATCCCTGTGGTACACCACGAGTGACAGTATTAACAAAGTCACGTCACCTATTACAAAAAAAAAACCAACCTGTGACTAATAAAAACAAGCCCAATTCCGCTTATTATAAGCGGACTTGGCAACTGTGATAGTGCGTGGCTAAGTATGTGAACTTGCCTTGTGCACTGAATGCATGCCTGCCACAGGGCTCCCCTGGGTCCTAAACCCTTCCGTACAGATGGGGATTGCAGTAACCACACACCGGACATGAATTTTGCAGCCTAAAGGTATGCTGACATGAGGGGGTGTGACAGGGTGGCTGGGATGTGACGTCAGACAGAAGCAGGAAGGAAGAACTGACACCAGGCACTGCAGTTTAAAGTAAGACGCGGCTGGCCGCCGTTTTTATTAAGCAAAAATAAATAAAATATTCAAACAAAAACACTGTGCTCACAGAGAAAAATAAAAGGTGTAAATAAAACAAATCACGAACACAAAATATACTAAATACAGGTCGGGCTGAGCTGTAGCCTTCACTGATCCTGTATCTTTTTAGTCTCGTTTTCTCTCCGTTTTCTCCTTGCTCTCTCCACTCCTAAAACACCCCCCGAGTGCAGAGAGCTGCAGGTTTATATATCGTGGCCGAGGGGTTTAACAGGCTAGTAATTATCCTATTACCCCTCGGCCACAATCTGCACGAGTTTATTAATTAAAGTGCTGTGGATGGGGCTTCCCATCCATGCTAAACAAAACAAACAAATCGGCTACGCCGTCCTAAATACATAAATAACAAAAACAATAACCCATCCCGCAGCGTTTCGCCGTCATATAAATACAATACTAAATCATAATAAACAAATACAAAATAACACGGGCAGAGGGGGACCCCGTTCTAAAATAAAATAAACAAATCAATGTACAGGGCTGCTCGCCTGTTACAGGGGGTTTAACAGTAGTTAAAGTTTTGAGCAAAATACGGGAGAAAAACTGTCCCGGGAGATGTCCGGAAGGGTCCAAAATACGGGAGACTCCCGGTGAATACGGGAGAGTTGACAGGTCTGCAATACCCAACTTCTTGAAAATGTTGTGTAGTGATTTTCATATAGACTGTATATGAAGGCTTGAAGTTAATGTATATTTGGTAGCATTTTGCTGCCCAAAACCGACCGACCCAGAGTGAACACATACATATTTACTGGTATTATTTTTTTTTAACATGTACATTATTAGTATCTTTCATAAAGCGGGGAAACCATTGCTAATAGAGCTTCACGATAGATGACTGAGGTTTGTACCGCCCCATAATGCAAATCGTATTGGACAGTGGCGTACAAATACCTACAGTACTACTGAACAACATGGATACAATTTAAAGGTATGAAGTTTATTTTATAGACCAAAAGTAAAATTAGGTAACTCTTAAAAACATTACGATTTTATAAGATAACAGACAATGACCTAACAGGATATTAAGTTTATTCAGTGTCTATAAAATGCTAATTTAATCTGTCGTGGAGATTCTTTTGTTATGATGTTAACCCTGGTTTCACCCACGCTAAAAATGAACACATAATAGGTAGATAATTATTACTTTATCAATTCTGACTACAAAAAAAACAAGAGCAAATAGCTAGCTATAACGTTACCATGGTCCTAGTAAAATCTTCCTTGTTTTATCAGTACAATTAAGAGAAATACAATCTTGAGGTGCATTAATTTATCTGTTTTCTATTTATAATAGATTATCACTACCTTGTTATATATAAACACACATGGCTAACTAATGCCACTGTTTAATAAAACAAACACAGCGTATTTCTTTTCCTTTTCAATTCGAAGACGACCACAAACCAATACTTTTGAGATATGTCTGCCACAGGTCAGGTATTCACTGAGCATTTTATATTAAAGCTGCCGATACCCCTCCGTGGAGTGACGTCCTCAGTCCCGTCCATCAAGGTATTAAATAGTCACTATGCGGAGAACTCATTCTCTTTTGCCTCTCACAACCACGTAAGTAAGGTGGGTATACACAAACCTCTTTCCAGTTATTCATTGTC
Organism: Acipenser ruthenus; assembly: GCF_902713425.1. NCBI lineage: Eukaryota > Metazoa > Chordata > Actinopteri > Acipenseriformes > Acipenseridae > Acipenser > Acipenser ruthenus. Next base: position 12,618,449 of record NC_081206.1, on the reverse strand, counting down.
TCTTTTTAAGAGCCCTTCACTCAGAGTTTTCTGTGAGTTCCTTGGCAATTTTATTGCTGGAAATCGGCTTGCCACTTCCCTGGACTCAGAACTCGGCAGCTGAAGCCTGATCTAAACGCTGCACAACAGCGCTCCGTTTTAAAAGAAGTATTTAACAGCCTACATCGCATAGCGACTGAAGTCTGCCTTTACTAACCTTGCAGCTTGCTGCCTGTGTTTTCTATTTTCCTCTGCCCTTGGCAGCTTTTGAAAAATACCAGAGAGACGTTTTCCTTCAGCGAGCCCCAGCTCTGCTGTGCTCGCTGTTGAGCGGAGTACTCTGGGCCGCCTTGGCACGCACACTTTCTGTGCACGGCCTAGTCTGCCCCTAGAGGTTGTTCGATTGCTATTTATTACTGCTCACAGAAAAACCCTTACACTCCAGCTTGCTGTTGAGTGTCTGTGTGTGTTACTGCCTTGCAGTTAAAAAAATAAATAAGAAACAACAACAAACGTGTGCTCCCTCCATTCCTACTGTTGAGTAACCCCACGCACATTCAAACCACTCACCCAAAAAAGCAGTATGTAGGTCCTTTCTTTCTCTCTGTCTCTCTTTTTCCCACATCTGTAGGCTGTGCCTCCCTGCTGCAAGTTACGTGCTGCACACGATCCAGACGGCACCATCTGAGATCTGCTCTAGAGCCTCACAGGCGTTTGTGTCTCTGCCTCGACCACCGTCACGCCTATAATGTCGGGCATTCACCCTTGTCCCACAAGACAAACGCACATTGTGTGTCTGGTATTTGGGCAGGCAGCACACCTGTTCTGCCTTAGCAGATAGTACATTCTGTCCCATTTGCTGTCACAGTTCACAGGCGAGACCTCCACGGTCAGCCCAGACAATCAGGCTCCAGCCCCACTGCCTTCACTGGCGGTCGCCCCGGTCGTCTCGGAGAGAAACGGGGCGAAGAGCGTGGAGGAACACAGCGCCATATCCATCGAGGCATCCTGGGATGGAGACTTGATAGGACGTCCAGAACCAGAGGTCCAAGAGATGACACAGGAGGTGGGCCCCACCTCTGAAGTTGCTTCAGAGACTGACATGGCCCCTCCCTCAAGCTCAGTATAGGCGCTCATGGAGCAAGCCTCCAGCTTCCTTCAGGTTCCCTGGAAGGCAGTGCCTGAACAACGCCAGTCTGTGTTCAGACCAGAGCAAGCTTCGAACCCCCAGCCTTTTCCGGTGTTCCCTGATTTTCTGGAGGAGGTCTAGTCCTCCTGGCACCACCTGGCCTCGGAGCCCAGTGTATCTAAGAGCGCGGCCTCACTGGCCTCCTTGGATGGTGCAGAGGCGAGGGGGCTAAAACAGTTTCCGCCGGTGGATTCCACCATAGCGGTCTTGGTGCGAGCTCCCCCAGTGGGAGGCCTGTCTAAAGATCCTGTATGCCCTAACGGCCAATGCAGGATCACAGAAGCCGTACGCAGCTGAAGCGCAAGTAACGTGCCTGGCCAACACAGGAGGCCTCTTGACGGCCTACCTGGATGGCACGGTGCAATCTATCCCTTCCCGAACCACTAGCTTCGGAGCTACGCCTGGTTTTGGGTATGCTATTGCAGATCTCCGACTTTCTGGGGCAAGTCCTGTGCAGAAGCCTGGCAGGCTTGATGGTAGCACGCGGCAGCTGTGGCTGTCTCAGGCCAGGGTCCCAGATGCCTGTTACAGGGGTTCTGTGTCTACATTCAGCTCTGCATTATTCATTGTTTGTAGCTCACTTGGCTCTGCTGTTCAAAACAACTGTGACTCACATCACAGCAGCTTCTGACCTGCTGGAGGCAGGGCAGGTGACTGCGTCTTCAGGCCGTGGCTGGGAGGCTATTTCCACCGAAGCTCAACGCATAGCGGCACCTTGTCCTCCACCACCCAGCTTTGTTTCTGACTTTCTCTCTCACCTGGACTGATAACTACCTGCTCTGGAACCACTGTACGACAACCAATTCATTATCTTCCTGTCTGTCTTCCCCGCACCCTACCTAAATTACTCCCACTCCCGTCATCCCCTGCTTTCAGTATAGACCCTATAGCTAATTCCCAAGCTCCATGTGAGTGCAGGGCTCTACATTTAGATTTTTAACTACTGGCCATGGGCCACTGAGCTAGTGTTTTTACTAGCCTGAATGCAATTTTATCTGGCCCAATATATTTATATATTTTTTCATGATGGTTTTTATTTTCAGTATGTTTCTAACTGTGTATGGTAACCAAAGAAAGCCCACGTCTCAAAAGAAAGTGGCTAAATGAAGCCTTTCTGTATATGTCACTTCAGCCATTTAATATGCACACGTGTGTGCTTGTCAGAAAATGAAAATACTGTATTCAGGATTTGAAAATGTATGTGTGCAAAAGATACTCATTTTTTCACAAGCAAACCTGCAACCGAGCTGTTACCATACGGTCACAGCAGTGCTAAAACTGAATTATAATAATCCTAATTAGGGATGGGTCAGTGTAGTCGAATACACGATTGCACGAAAATAAAAATAAAAATATTGAAATAGCATATTACATATTCGAGTACACAAAAAATAAACGTATACATTAGCTACTAGCAGAAGCAAACGCATCTTACTTTTTTGAATACTGACGCTTAAAGTGTTTGTCAGTCTTAAACTTGTTATTTAAGAAAAGGCAAGATGGAAAGGAGTTGGAAAGGATTTTTTTTTTTAACTCTGGACTGCAGTTCAATGTAAAACATCTACTGTTGACTTTCTGTGAATGGATGGAGTAACGTCAACATTTGCACTGACCATTAAAAGTACAACCAGGTGTTCTTCTTTTGAATTATTTACAGGTTATTGAATAAACAAAGTAACTTGACTTAGATTCATCTGATGTCAGTACTTGATGGCTAGTTGTAATTACTAATTGTAATGTATTTTCTATTGTTTTGACCAGGTTACAATATTTACACTAAGATTATTTTATAAATATTATTTGTTAGAATTTAAACAGATGTAGAATATTTAGGTTGCCATATGATAGGTGTTATTTTATTCTGAATACACTACAGCAAAAATTATTTGGTGGGTTGCGCAGTATTATGCTACTGTTGCTTTAATTGGAAGAGATACACACTGTGACGTTGCTGCTCCTTGAGTTCTGTATGTTAATTCAGTAAACAAAAGGAAACACTTGTGCCTAAGGAAATAGGGTATTGAATGAAGAAATCTCGTCTTGGGACATTGTTTGTACACTTTGTGAACCCGGCTAAACTTTACCGGCTTACACTGTTAAGCTGTCTGCTTGTACACACGCATTTGCCTTTTATTCTTGGGAGCGTAAGGGACCGGAGTTTGGGTAGTCGAATACACAAAAATGTTGCACCCTGTGTATTCAAATAGGAAACTATTTGAAATTCCCATCCCTAATCCTAATAATAAATACTATTAAAACAATATTCATAATACAAAATAATAACAATCATTCTCAGAGTGTTGTCGCTTGTGTAGCCTCCCCCAGTCAGCGCCAATCTTGCTGAGTGATACCAACGAGTCCTGTAAAGATTATGAATGGAATTTTTGACCTGAACACATCGGATCCCAAAGTTAGACAGTTCGATCGCGTATCTGGGTATCCATCGGGACATCTTACTGTGAGACTGGATATGATGTCAATGAAATGTTGAATTCACAACAAATAAAGCTGCTGTTTTATCTGCAAGTCTGGGAAACTGACGCCAAACAAGGCAGAACATTACAATGTCATAATGAAACCACATGAAGCCTCCACTCTAAATGTTCAGCTTCATCTTTTTCTTTTTCATAATTACTTTATTTATGATTTATTGATCCCAGCGCTTTCCTTTTGGTTTATTGGTTGCTTGGTTGTAGAAAACCCAGTTTTGTAAAAGATTTGCCATGTCGCGAGAATGAGTACCACCAACACAGCACTTCGATACAAGGTCTCATATTCTGACTGTACAACAAATATGACGTGCAGCGGGAAAGTTAAGATTAGTTCGTAATTATGTTTTTAAAAAATGGTTTGTAAATTAGTTTTCAGCTGTATGGCACACTGGCCCTGGATTCATGAAACGGAAGCTATGATTACTATATATATTATACTAGTTAAATGTAACCGGCCCAGTCGGGCCAGTGGTCAGGACAAACTGCGATCTCTACTGGCCCCGGGCCGCCGTGCCATGGTTAATGTCGAACCCTGGAGTGTTTGTCTTAACCCTTCTCTTCCCCCCCTCCCATCCCTTAGGTATTCCCTCCTCCAGCCCTGTTTTCTGTGTAGGTGACAGCATGCAGGATTTCACCAACTCCCTGGGCTCTGTGAGAGCAAGTCCTTCACTCTAATGTCCCGTCCCTACCCCCCCCCCCCCCCCTCCCCTTCCTCTCCCCACACTGTACCCCCCATACTACGCATTCTCCCTTTACCATTATACTCCTCGTCCATCTTCTCCTTGCCCCTGGCACCTTGAGCCACTCTGATCACCATTCCTCCCTGGTCCCTACTCTAAACTCCTCCATGCCTCCCAGCACCTACCTTACATTTCACATCCCCCTCCTTCCAATCTCTCCCTACTGCAAAGTAATGAACCTCTGTCGCTCCATTCCTTCCAACCTGATTTACCTCACCTTACTGATACTCCTGGCCCCTGACCTCCTGTTATGAACCTGCTTGCCCGACCCTGACCTAGCCTCTGGCCCTCTGCTCTCATATAAGTTGTATAATTTGTATCTCCCCACCCTAGCCCAATAAACTTAACCCTCTGCAGTCCATTTATTAAGTGCGTGTCAGGCGCGTCAGGTCCAATTTATTTTCACACGCGCAGTTAATTTTAGACGCGCTGTTTAAAAGTATTTTTTTCACAGTCAAACAGGTTTAAAAGGCCCTGCATATCAACAAAGCACTCACTAGGCATCTCCAGCCCCGCCTCACCCTTTCGTTCGCTATAGCTTTCACATATGCTAAGAAATAAATAATAATAATAATAATAGTCGTACATACCGATCGATCATCTCCGGATCACTCGTTTTATCACCAAACACCTCAATAATGCGATACAAGTCATTATTTTATTACTATAACATCTGAAAAAAGCTCTGCAAATGTCGGTGATATTCTCTGAGTGCTGATGCAGTCGCAGGCAGCTTGTTTCCTTATGGCCACCCCTATCTGATCCCAGGGGCAAGTATGACTATTCATGAGATACGCCCTTTTTTTCGGCTTGTCTCGGCTCCTGTCGCTCCCACTCAGCCATTGAATGGTTTACTCTGCTTTTTCACGAGAAAAAACGACTAGAAACCCGTTTTTTGCATTTTTTTGATGATGTCGGACAGGGTCTGACATTGGACCGGATAGGAATAATTGCAGTGTCGGACCAGGTCCGACATAGGACCGCAAAGGGTTAAACCATTTTGGCCATTTTGTGTTAGATTTAGATTTGTCTGCTTTTGGGATGTAATTGTTTTGTGCCTCTAGTACTACATTTTAAAAAAAACAGCCATCCTTTTTCTGTGGATGTTTTCTCTATTTTACTCCAATCTACTTCTATTAGTCTCTGTTTCATACCTTCGTAGTTTGCTTTTCTAAAATTGTAAACCTTAGCTTTAGTCATTACTTTTGGGGTTTTAAAAAATATTTCAAATGAGACCATGTTGTGGTCTGAGTTTGCTAGGGGTGAGACCAAATAGTCGAACATTCGACTATTCGATAACGATTGCACCTATCGACAAGTGAATCCAACATTCGAAAGTTTAAAAAAAAAAAATGTATATATTGATTTTATTTTAAAGCCTGTACTGCTGATTGGCTCTCTATGTAGCGGTAATGAAGATTGACTGGAGGGTGGGATTTGTTATTTCTTGTCTGTGATTGGCTAAACTAGAACGTACCTCGGCTAACGATGGCTTCCTCACAGAAAAGTTCTGCATGGAAATACTTTGACAAAGTAAATGTAAATATGTGCAGTGCAATTAAACTACCACAAATCTACAACTGGTATGTTAACCCACCTAAAAGCCAAACACCCTTCTGTGACGCTAGCAACGACAGAAAAGGAAAGAGGACTGCAACAAACCGCCATTGCATCCTTTGCGGTGAGGCCTCGTCAGTGTGACAACGTACGTGCTGAAAAAACATCAGCCCTTATTGCTAATATGGTGGCAAAGGACATGCTTCCCATAAGTTTTGTTGAAGGTGAGGGATTTCGGGAGTTGATGAAATTTGTGGAACCTGAATACACAGTCCATGCACGAAAAACCCTGCACTAAAACAATTACCACTCGACTCGAAAAAAATGCATGCCGATTCAGCAGCGTCTGTCCGCAGAAACTTGTCAAAGGCTGAGAAGGTGGTGATTACTACAGATGCGTGGACTGCACCGAATACCGAGTCGTACGTCATAAATAACCATTTCAAGTCATTTCATTGAGGATTGGGAAATGAAAAACGTAGTTCTACAGACTCGCGCCACGCCAGAGAGGCATACAGCAGAGAATCTCGCAAATGTGTTAAACACCGCTGTAGACCATTCGGGTTTAAGGGGGGAAATCACTGCCTGTGTTCACGACAATGCCAGCAACATCATCTTCGGAGTTTGTTGAATGGGACTTGAATTTGTGCTTGCACACACTCTGCAGCTCGCCTTCAACGATGGCTTTAAACTTGGTGCCATACATAATGTAGTCGGTGCAGCCAGCCGTTTTGTGTCACATTTTTATCACAGTGCAATAGCTACTCAGGCTCTGAAGTTGAAACAAAAACAACAAACTCTGCCTGAGCACCGTCTGCTGCAGTATTGCCGGACCTGATAGACATGCTGATTTTTTTAAACAAGAATAAGTGAACATGATAATAATAATGGACATTGCTAGCCTAACTATTCCTAAAGTTTTTGTTAGGATTTTTTTTTGCTTCCATGGAAGGCTAGTGCGTTAATGCCACTCAGGCCTTTTTGTTCATTCATTTATTTATTAATATTATTAAGCTAGCTACATACATAGCAAGCTATTGCCTATACAGGCTATTTATTTTTTATTCACTGGAACTCGAACGCACAGGTATGTTGCCGATTTGATTTAACGTAGACCGGTAGTCTATATGTTGTGTGTGGTTTGAAAACGTGGGAAAAGTAAATCGTTTAGTTAAGTGGATTGTATAAATTAGCTAGCTAGATAGTCTAATGCATTTTGTATTTCGCTGTTATGACCGTAAAACATTATTGCCACAAGGATGCTAATGTTAAGGCATTTGCCTCGCAGCTCACATTGCTAAACTATTATTGAATGAAAATTAAATTAATAATTGAATAAAAATTATACAGGAGACGCCCATATTTTATAAGCAAGCGTTACTTTTTTTTTTTAAATTGTCACAACCTTTATAGTTCATTTGAAATTGTAATTAACGGAAAAGCTTGTGACAATATCGGTAAAAAAAAATAACACTTGCTTGCAAAATACGAAAGTCTCACACGAGAGTTGACAGGTATGCATGTTATTGCTGCTGTTATGGCATTTCTGTATGTTTCCTAATAGGAAGCTGTTTTTTTACATAGCCTAATGTTTATTGAACAAAGTTGTTAAAGTTGTTGTGTTAGCTAAGTATTTTAAAATAAAGTTCAGAATTTATTGCAATTGCAATAATTGTCACTTTGCATTATTTCGCATTTAATGTAGGTCTCATTTTGAATGGGAGGCGGGGGGGGGGGGCTATTCGATTAGTCGACCTCAACAGCTGTGGAATTATCGATAGTCAAAATATTTGTCGTGCACATCCCTAGAGTTTGCCAATGGCTCTCTGATTTAGTTATTCTGTCTTCGTTATTTGAAAAGACTAAATCAAGGCATGCCTCCCCTCTAGTCGGTGCCTTGACAAATTGCGTTAGGAAGCAGTCATTTGTCATTTCCACTATTTCAATTTTGTCCGTCGTGCTCCCCATCGGGTTCTCCCATTTTATACAGGGGAAGTTGAAATCCCCCATTAGTATGGCTTCTCCTTTTCTACACGCATTTCTAATGTCATTGTATAACAGATTATTTTGCTCAGCGTCTGAATTTGGCGGTCTATAGCATGCTCCTATTATGCCCTTTGAATTTTTGTCCATTATTCTGACCCGTATTGATTCAGCGTTGTTTTCTTTGTCCAGATTTAACACCTGGGCTTCAAGACTATTTCTTATGTATAGCGTTACCCCTCCGCCTCTTCTGTCCTGCCTGTCTTTCCTATACAGTGTGTACCCACTAATATTATATTCGTCTCCATCACTCTCAGACAACCAAGTTTCTGTAACACCTATCACATCGTAGTAACTTGTTAGTGCAGTATGGGGATGTTATGGGGATGTTTCTCATCGGACGGGACTGGGGCACTTGTCAGGATAGAAGGGAAAATGAATGGAGCAAAGTACAGAGAAGTCCTTGAAAAAAACCTGCTGCCCTCTGCAAGAAAGCTGAAACTGGGACGGAAGTTCACCTTTCCGCATGACAATGACCCAAAGCACACAGCCAAAGCTACACTGCTAAGGAACAAAAAGGAAAATGTCCTTGAGTGGCACTGTATAAGTTCATAATTTTCTATTAAATGTAATGTTATAATTATATTTAAAAGTATGATTAAACTGACCTGTTGAATTATTTTACAGCGGTTAGGCTCTCATTGATTAAAAAAAAGTATATATTTTTTTTAAAAAAGTAAAAAAAAAATTATATATATATATATATATATATATATATATATATATATAATCACATGTAATTACAGTACAAACAATGCAGAATGTTATGTAATGTTTGTGTATTGTATTTAATGGGATATTTGTTAATAAAGTATATTTACAAAAATATTTGTTTATCTGTCTATCTTTCTATTTGCTTTTAGATGTGTATCCCAAGAAATATCTGTGGAAAGTTCAAAATACATTTTTGTTAATCTATTACTGTGGCAAAGTGGTTGATAGTGTGCAGGTGATCAATGAACAGACAGACAATTTATAATCCAGGTGCAAAGTTTGTTTAATGATATTTTTATGTCGAGAGTCTGACGGCAAAACAAACCAAACCAAACAATAAACCAAAAATGAAGGAATAGATTACGTTGCTTCGACCCCTATTTATACCGTCACTCATGACCCCTTGGTAAACGATTGCAGCCGCTCCTCCAATCCGCGGCTGCCACATCATTACCCTTCCGGGTCGATGAGTTAGTGTACCGAAGCTCCGTCTCTTCTCTTTTCTACATGACGACTTCCTTTTAACCCTTAGAACGAAGTGTCAAGTCAAGTAGTCCAGGGTACTCTGTTCCCGTTAGCGCCCTCACAGGTCAGGAGGGAGATTTACCACCAAGAATCATTGTCTTTCTGTCACATATCCCATCGCTCAGAGTGGAGCCAAAGGAACACTCGGCAGAATCTATCTTTCCCATTACTCCCCCCTCCCGGCTAAAATTAATCTGCATTTTGGTGGTCTTTCCCTGCATGATGTACCATGTGGTACATGAAGGGCTGTAATGCCAGATACCACCGAGTTGTCCGGGCATTGCTGTCCTTCATTGTGCTTAACCACTTGAGTGGGGCGTGGTCTGTGACCAGATCAAATGAGTGTCCCAGCAGGTAGTATCGTAAAGAGTGAGTAGCCCATTTAATGGCCAAACACTCCTTTTCGACTACGGAGTAGTTGCGCTCCCGAGGGACCATCTTGTTACTAATATAAAATATCGGGATTTTGGTGACAACGGGTTTCACCCTTCCATTTTCCATTAAAAATCCCAAATATTGAGTCTCTGTTTTGGGAAATGCACATTTTCCCAAGTTAGGTGTTCTGAGGAGGGAAGCAGCAACATTACCTTGTCTCCTGGTTGAAAGGTTCGAATTAGTGCTTTTTTGTTGTAATGCTGCTATTGTCAGTGCTGAGCCGATCTGAGGTTGTCCAGGGCCAAACGACCGACCAAATCCAGACGATCTCTTAGTAGGAGCACATGCTACACTACGTTTTTGGACGAGCCTTTGTGCTCCTCCCACCCCTCTCTCAACAGATCGAGGATGCCACGAGGCTGTCGACCGTACAAGAGCTCGAAGGGGGAGAACCCTGTCGAACTCTGCTGCACCTCTCTCACTGCAAAAAGGAGGTAGGGAAGGAGCGATGCCCAATGTTTTTGATCTTGGTTTACAAAACATCTCATCATCTGCTTTAGGGTCTGATTTAAAATGTTCCACCAAACCATCCGTCTGTGGATGATAAACAGATGTCCTGATGGGACGTATTTTTTATATTTTATATACCTGCTGTAGCGTGTTAGACAGAAAGTTGGTTCCATGATCAGTCAAAATCATCTTGGGGATCCCTACTCTAGCCATAATATGCACTAATTCTTTGGCAATTGCAGCTGCACTAGTGGATCTCAATGAAACTGCCTCCGGGTATCGCGTTGCATAATCTACCACCACTAATATATGTGTATACCCGGAATCAGAAGGTAGCAAAGGGTAGAAATAATCGGCAGTGAAACAAAAGGGACGGGGCACACTCGACCCGGCGCTACTCGCTGGCAGTCTGGGCATGTGGCTACATATTTCGACACATCAGTATGAAGTCCTACCCAATAGAATCGAGCCAATATCCGTTCCCTTGTCTTGTCAGCTCCGAGGTGCCGCTCAAAAGGGATATCATGCACCAGCCTCATGACCTCAGGCCGACAAGGCGGTGGAACCATTGACTGTGTTACAGACTGCCCTGTGCCCGTGGCTAGATTTATCCTATACAGTAATTGCCCCTTGACACTGAAGTGTGGAAATACTAGCGCCCCAGCACCATCAACATCCTTACCTTCAATGGACCGGACCTGCCCACAAGCGTGCACTAGTGACGGGTCATTATGTTGGCCCCGCACTATGTCCGCACTTGATTGCCACATGTCCGGTTTATTGAGAGGGGCGGGAGTACATCTGCCCTAGATGGCCAGTAACCTCGCCCTCTTGGTCACACTGTTGGTTGCATCTAAAACAGATAGGGGAGAAGGAAGGAATATTGGTTAAATGTTTCTCTCGTTGCTGGTATGGCAATGGGGCCGGTGTAGCAGCTTTACCCCTGGGGGCCAACCTTGACCTCCATGAAGGGGAGGCAGGGTTGCCCATTGTGGCTGGAGATCTAGGAGGTCTCGGTCCCGGTGTTGTAGGTGGAGCAGAGAGAGGAGGTGGTGTGCAGCTGCTCCGGTGGACGGGAGCTGTGGCCAGGTTGGTGTGGGCTGAGACCAGGGTGTCTTCAAAATCCTCAGCCAGTTTTAGTCTTCCAGGGTGGTGGGGTTGTGGTGCCGTATCCATACCTGGGTTTCGGCGCCGACCACATGGCAGAATTGCTCCACTGCTGTGGCTTCGCTCATTTGCCTACCCGTTTTCTGGGCGGGGTTTAGCCAGTGCACCATGTGGTCACACAACTGCTGTGCAACCACCCTGGGGCGTGTATCTGGGGATCTTCAGTACTCCCGGAATCGTACCCTATGCGTTTCCTCCCGTGACGTTGAGCCGGCATAGGATGGCTCGCTTTACCAGGTTGTAGTCGGCGGCTTTGGTGTCCATCGTGGCCTGATACGCTGCCTGAGCCTCCCCGATCAGGCAGGATCCCAGCTGGCTCGCCCAGTACATTCTGGGCCACGACCAGGTAAGCCTCGGGGTCATCCTCCGCCATCATTTTCAGTGCCCTTGACTTTGGGGCCATCATCACAGGTGCCGTTGGTACTGTGGTCTGGATCGCCAGACCGACCTTCTCAACCAATGCCGTGTACCACTCCAACCTACGTCTCTCCGCAGCCTCCTATCTGCTGTCCAGCGCCTCCAGCAGCGCTGAAAGTGCTGCGTGACCCATAATCCCGTGTTCTGACACCACGTGTGGCAAACTGGTTGATAGTGTGCGGGTGCAGGTGATCAATGAACAGACAGACAATTCTAATCCAGGTGCAAAGTTTGTTTAATGATATTTCTATGTCCAGTGCCTCACGGCAAAACAAACAGTAAACAATAAATTATGTTAAGTAATACAGCAGCGTGTATTACTTAATTTGTAATCCCCAGGTTTGTCCCGAAGTAATAGTCCAGTTTTTATTATACACCCACACAAAACACGTACACAAGTCCGTTAGTGGGTGAATTAGTGCTAGTGGTGCAAATACAATTATTTGTGATAGAAGTGCAGTGCTGTTCCGGGTTTGTGCTGGCCTTTGGCGACAGTTCCGGAACGTGTTAGCTGTCTAGTGATAACAAGCAACAAATAGACAGAACAAACAAACACTCACGATACGGATACACAAATCACAGGTCCTTCCAGGTCACTTTTCATTAACCAAAACGAAGGAAAAGATTGCGTCGCTTCGTCCCCTAATTACACCGTCACTCATGACCCCACATCATTTCCCTTCCGGGTTGATGAGTTAGTGTACTGAAGCTCCGCCCCTTTTCTAAGTGACTGACTTCCTTTTAACCCTTGGAACGAAGTGTCAGGTCAAGCAGTCCAGGGTACTCTGTTCCCGTTACTTCGCGCCCTCACAGGTCGGGAGGGAGACCACCAAGAATCATTGCCTTTCTGTCACAAGTACTTAGAAAAGAAAACGCTGTAGATAACAAACACAAAACTACAATGGAGCTGGTATTACTTTGTATGTTTCTACCTCTGCTAATGAAGTCTTCATTTCTCTCAAGCTGTGCTTTTGGTGCTGCTTGTTAACAATTAAACGTAGATTCACGCCATGATTATAGTTATAATGTTAATGGTATGATCTACACTGCAATAACATACTCAAATAAAAAAAAAATCACCTGCAACAAAGCTGGAATTGCATTGCTTCGGTTAGTTGATGGAGATAGATCAGTATGTGAAATATTTGTTAGGGTCCGCTTCTCAATTCAGTCTCGCTAAAAACTTACAACGGGGTTACAAAAACACGCCTAGGGCAATTCTCATCTGGATGATCATCAAATAAATCATATACTATCATATACTGTCACAGCAGAGACAACCCAATGCCCCCTGTGGTTCTCCCTCCGCCACTGCACCGGTCCATTAGGCATCGACGCCCTAGCCCACGAGTGGCCCAGTGCACTCTTGTACGCATTCCCGCAGATAACGCTGCTCCCCGCCTTCCTCGAGAAAGTCAGGAGAGACAAGGCAACAGTTCTCCAGGTGGCCCCCAGATGGCCCAGGAGAATCTGGTTTTCAAACTTTTGCCTGCAAGCCCAGCCCCAAGAGATTCTGCTGCATATGGATCTCCTCAGTCAGGTGAGAGGCACCCTCTGGCACCAGACTCCAACTGTGGGTCTGGCCTCTGAACGGAACGGTCTGTCCTAGGGCCTCCTCCACAAAAACTTCATATTTGAGATTTTTCTAAAGAAACACATTCCACTTTAGTTTAGCACAAAGTGGTTTCAATAAATACTTTCTGATTTAAATATAAAAGTCTACTATGTGATAGTTTTGAGTTATTCAGTCTATTTCAAACAGTAGGTAGGTGTTTATTTTTTCAGAAGCGGTACTCCAGATATAGAAGTGTTACAGACAGACAGACAGCTGGTATTCTCAATCACTTCTGATTTAATAATGTTAATATCAAGTTCCATCACAATTAGAGAAGAGGTTCTCCAGATGTGTGGGAAAATGTGAAGAGTAAGTTATTGTGGGATTCAGAGTGGTTCCATACATTCCCAATAAACAGAAACCTACAGGTTAAAATCTGTGAAAAGCATGCATTATTCTGTTTTGTAGGTAAATAGGGGGTGTGATACTCGGACAGCCAGAAAAGCAGCTCACCGGTCTCTCTTCTGTGTGAATGCAAACCATGTGACGTGAACCTGCGTCAGTGCTTCAGTGTGAAACAGACTGCCCCGGATTGCACTCTGACTGTTATTCACGTAACTGTATCTGCCGGATGTAATGTCCGAGGTTTTGTAAAGTCCAGGGTTTTCTGGGGGTACGTTTTTTTACGTGCTTGAATTGGGCCAGATTTTTGTTGAAAAAAAATAAATCGATAAATACAAACTTTGAGAAATGCAGAAATTTCTCAATTATTTTTTATTTTTTTTTAAATTCAGTAAACATGTATAATAAAAGATATGTTTAATCCTAAAGTTTGAAATGTTTTAAAACGGAAACTAATGTGTTTTTTTTTTTTTTTTTTTTTTTTTTTTAGACACACTACTAAACAAAGATGGAATTGGTGCAGATTAAAGAAGAGCAGCTCCCCCCAGTGGCACAAAGCAGCATTGCCGAGGATGTGTCAGAGCTGGGGTCCATCTGTGTGAAGGAGGAGGCTCCTGAACTACTGATCAAAGCAGAGAACAAATCTGACTCAGAAATCTGTGCAGAATGTGGGAAAAACTATCAGACTCGCCCGAGGGCTGGTAATTCCCGGTGTTCGGTTTGCGATCAGAATTCCAAGGGGTCTGAAATACCCAGACACCCATCAGAGCCCACCCACACCTGCCCCGAGTGTGGCGCCAAATTCAGCCACTCAAACTCTCTGAAGAGACACCAGCGAGTTCACACAGGAGAGAAACCGTATCACTGCCCGGACTGCGGGGAGAGCTACGGCAGACTGGAGCACCTGAGAAACCATCAGCGAGTTCATACTGGGCAGGCTCAGTACCAGTGCTCCCAGTGCAAAAAGAGCTTCAGCCAACTGGGCAACCTGAAGCTCCATCTGAGGATCCATACCGGGGAGAAAGCCTACCACTGTGCTGAGTGCGGGCAACTCTTTGCACAGCTGGGGGATCTGAAGCAGCACAAGCTGATTCACGCTGGGGGCGACACTGCGTACCAGTGTTCCCAGTGTGCGGCAGGCTTCTCCCAGTTCCAGGAGCTGAAAGAGCACCAGAGGGTCCACGCTAAAGGGGGTGCGGGTTTCGTTGAGCCCCCCGAGAGCTTGTTTATCTGCGAGGAGTGTGGGGACAGCTTCACCCAGTCGGGGCATCATAAAACTCACCAGCGCATTCACACAGGAGAGAAACCCTATCACTGTCAGCAATGTGGGCAGAGCTTCACTTATTCCAATCAGGTTAATACTCATCAGTGTGCTTAGTGGAAACTAACATCACTGCTCTCTCCAACTTCAGAACTACAGCTCTCATCATCCCCCCTTGTTACTGGCAGTGCAGAGGCATGATTGGAGCTGTAGTTTCTGTTCTGATTCTGCTTGCTGGATGTTGTCCTTATCATTTTAGTGAGAGTTCTTCAGCTGTCTGTATATAGAACTATTGCAGAGCAGTTGGAGGTTTTACAATCCTAGTGATTAATTGCTGGGACAAACATGGGTTTTTCATGCTCCAATATTCTGTGATAATGTAAAACTTGCTGTAACAGGGGGTGTTTTCCACTCACGATAGACAGGAGAGACACGAGGTTGTCTTTGCCATGCCACTCAGACGTGCAGATTTATTTACAAGATTTCATGCAACTCTGGTTGCAGTTGCTGGTGGCCGCCACTAGGGAACCAGCAGTGGCAGCCTTAGTGCTAAAGGATATACACACAAGTGAAAATGAAAATAAGAAATACAAAATGTAAATAAAACATAGCTAACAAAATAAAGTTGGCCTACTGGCAGCCGAGCTCTACCGCCATTAAAAGGAGGATCTCACTCCAGGAATCTTTTCCCTGATGCACTGAGATATCCTGGGGTGGGATTAAATAGGAATCTTCTCCCTGACGCACTGAGATATCCTCGGGTGGGATTAAATAGGAATCTTCTCCCTGACACACTGAGATATCCTCGGGTGAGATTAAATAGGAATCTTCTCCCTGACACACTGAGATATCCTGGGATGGGATTAAATCTCCTGAAGTAATCTCTCGAATTGCTGTTAACACATACTGTGACCACTAGTAGTGCATCCCTTTGACTGCTCCCCCTGGTTCCACACACTGGCGTGAGGATCCTACAGCCAGACTCGCTTTGCACAGACAGTTTGTAGAACAATGGAACTGGCTTTCCAGCCCCTTGTGAAAGGCATGTGGCCAGGGTTCACTGATAATCAATGAATCCCTGGCCACATTGCACACTTATAAGAAACGGGATCCCAACCCCAGCCCTTTCATATCTAGAGCAAACTTAGGTTCTGACTCCTAGCGTCATTGTTATTGTGACCCTAAAATCTGTCGTTGGCTGCAGTAATTTTGCCTATATTATTATTATTATTATTATTATTATTGTTATTATTATTATTATTATTATTATTATTATTATTATTATTATTATTATTATTTTAATTTTTTAATTTTTTTAAAAAATTCTGAACGAGAAACATTTTAAAAAGCTGTAAGGAGAGGCTCACCACAGCTAGTCTGTATTCACGGTTTTTCTATTTATTCATTTTCATATGCTCAATTACTGGTACTAGAGTAAAACTTAGGGTAGGCTGATGTGACAAGCTCCATTATAATAGTATTAGCTATTGGATTTGGGAATAAGACATTTTTAACATCCTTAAAATCAGACTAACAGTTATGAGAAACACCCAAACAAATCCGGTAAAAAACAATATTATAGTGAGATGTACTAAAGCTGCAGACAATTACGACAGTTACAACTGCATCAATTTGTTAAGAACTTTTGAAAGCATGTTTTAAACAGTCAATTGTTGCTGGCAATTCCCAGTATGCTTTTTCTCTTCAGCCACTAATCCCTCCAGCTCATTCTGAGCATCTGTGGAGGTAGGGCCACGGAAAATTCACGGTACTTTTTCAAGAAATTCACGAATGACAATAAAAAAATAAAAAAAAAAAATACATTTCATGCATTGTCACGGAAGTGCCTTTTTTTTTTTAAAGTTTCTATTGTAAGTTGCCTAAAATTAATAGTGCATCAAAGAAAATCACCAAGGTTGAAACATTTTAAAATGTAATGGTAGCTATGAGTCAACATTTACATTGTAACGTTTAAAACAATCTTTTAAAATGTAACAAACAAGGGTCATTTTAAATGAAAAAAAGTAACAAGCAGACAAAACTGATTAAAACAAAATAAGTTTGAATGACAATTCTGGCAACATTGTCGAGTTTTGTAAATGTTTAAAACGTTTTAGGCTATGTTCATACAGTAATTAAACGGACTGTGTTGTATAGCGTTATGCTGACTTTGAAAAACAAAATGTTAAAAACAGGGTTAAGTGCAAGTAACAAAACCGAAACTTTGTGTTTTTCTTTACACACACTAAATTATATACAGTGGCTCTCAAAAGTATTCACCCCCCTTGGACTTTTCCACATTTTATTGTGTTACAACATGGAATCAAAATGGATTTAATTAGGAGTTTTTGCCACTGATCAACACAAAAAAAGTCCATAATGTCAAAGTGAAAAATAAAATCTACAAATTGTTCTAAATTAATTACAAATACAAAACAGAAAATAATTGATTGCATAAGTATTCACCCCCTTGAGTTAATATTTGGTAGAGGCACCTTTGGCAGCAATTACAGCCATGAGTCTATTTGGATAAGTCTCTACCAGCTTTGCACATCTGGACACTGCAATTTTTGCCCATTCTTCTTTGCAAAATTGCTCAAGCTCTGTCAAGTTGGATGGGGACCTTTGGTGAACAGCAATTTTCAACTCTTTCCACATATTCTCAGTTGGATTGAGATCTGGGCTTTGACTGGGCCACTCCAGGACATGAACTTTTTGTTTTTAAGCCACTTCAGTGTGGCTTTGGCTGTATGTTTGGGGTCATTGTCCTGCTGGAAGATGAATCTTTTCCCAAGTCCCAGGTCTCTTGCAGACTTCAGCAGGTTTTCCTCCAGGATTTCTCTGTACTTTGCTGCATCCATTTTGCCCTCTATCTTCATGAGCTTTCCAGGCCCTGACGTAGAGAAGCATCCCCATAGCATGATGCTGCCACTACCATGCTTCACGGTAGGGATGCTGTTCTCAGGATGATGTGCGGTGTTAAGAACATAAGAACCTAAGAAAGTTTCCAAACTAGAGGAGGCCATTCAGCCCATCTTGCTCGTTTGGTTGTTAGTAGCTTATTGATCCCAGAATCTTATCAAGCAGCTTATTGAAGGATCCCAGGGTGTCAGCTTCAACAACATTACTGGGGAGTTGGTTCCAGACCCTCACAATTCTCTGTGTAAAAAAGTGCCTCCTATTTTCTGTTCTGACTGCCCCTTTATCTAATCTCCATTTGTGACCCCTGGTCCTTGTTTCTTTTTTCAGGTCAAAGAAGTCCCCTGGGTTGACTTTGTCTATACCTTTTAGGATTTTGAATGTTTGAATCAGATCGCCGCGTAGTCTTCTTTGTTCAAGACTGAATAGATTCAATTATTTTAGCCTGTCTGCATATAACATGCCTTTTAAACCTGGGATAATTCTGGTTGCTCTTCTTTGCACTCTTTCTAGAGCAGCAATATCCTTTTTGTAACGAGGTGACCAGAACTGAACACAATATTCTAGGTGAGGTCTTACTAATGCATTGGAAAGATTTAACATTACTTTCCTTGATTTAAATTCAACACTTCTCACAATATAGCCGAGCATCTTGTTAGCCTTTTTTATAGCTTCCCCACATTGTCTAGATGAAGACATTTCTGAGTCAACATAAACTCCTAGGTCTTTTTCATAGATACCTTCTTCAATTTCAGTATCTCCCATATGATATTTATAATGCACATTTTTATTGCCTGCATGCAATACTCTACACTTTTCTCTATTAAATTTCATTTGCCATGTGTCTGCCCAGTTCTGAATGCTGTCTAGATCATTTTGAATGACCTTTGCTGCTGCAACAGTGTTTGCCACTCCTCCTATTTTTGTGTCGTCTGCAAATTTAACAAGTTTGCTTACTATACCAGAATCTAAATCATTAATGTAGATTAGGAATAGCAGAGGACCTAATACTGATCACTGTGGTACACCACTGGTTACCTCGCTCCATTTTGAGGTTTCTCCTCTAATCAGTACTTTCTGTTTTCTACATGTTAACCACTCCCTAATCCATGTGCATGCATTTCCTTGAATCCCTACTGCGTTCAGTTTGAGAATTAATCTTTTATGCAGGACTTTGTCAAAAGCTTTCTGGAAATCTAAATAAACCATGTCGTATACTTTGCAGTTATCCATTTTCAATGTTGCATCCTCAAAAAAGTCAAGTAGGTTAGTTAGACACGATCTCCCTTTCCTAAAACCATGCTGACTGTCTCCCAGGATATTGTTCCCATATAGGTAATTTTCCATTTTGGATCTTATTATAGTTTCCATAAGTTTAAATATAATAGAAGTCAGGCTTACTGGTCTGTAGTTACCTGGTTCGGTTTTGTCTCCCTTTTTGTGGATCGGTATTACGTTTGCTATTTTCCAGTCTGTCGGTACAACCCCTGTGTCAAGAGACTGTTGCATGATCTTGGTTAGCGGTTTGTAAATAACTTCTTTCATTTCTTTGAGTATTATTGGGAGGATATGATCTGGCCCAGGGGATTTGTTTATTTTAAGAGATCCTAGTCCCTTTAACACTTCTGCCTCTATTATGCTAAAGTTATATAAAACTGGATAGGAACATGTTGACATGTGGGGCATGTTGTCCGTGTCCTCCTTTGTAAAAACCTGTGAAAAGTAATCATTTAATATATTTTGCTATTTTTTTTTCTTCATCTATGATTTTGCCATTTGTGTCTCTTAGACATAAGAGACATAACCTCCTCTTTGAATGTTCTCTTGCTGTTATAATATTGGAAAAATATTTTGGAATTGGTTTTAGCCCCCTTAGCAATATTGATTTCTATCTCTCTCTTGGCCTTTCTAACTTCCTTTTTGACTTGTGTTTGCAGTTCCAAGTACTCTTTCTGTGTACTTTGTTTTTGGTCCCTTTTAAATGCTCTGTAAAGTGCCTTTTTTCGCTGAATATTTTTTTTAATTGATCTATTAAACCATTTTGGCCATTTTGTTTTAGATTTAGATTTGTTTACTTTTGGGATGTAATTGTTTTGTTCCTCTAGTACTACATTTTTAAAAAACAGCCATCCTTTTTCTGTTTGTTTTCTCTATTTTACTCCAATCTACTTCTATTAGTCTCTGTTTCATACCTTCGTAGTTTGCTTTTCTAAAATTGTAAACCTTAGCTTTAGTCATTACTTTTGGGGTTTTAAAAATATTTCAAATGAGACCATGTTGTGGTCTGAGTTTGCCAATGGCTCTCTGACCTCTGTTTTAGTTATTCTGTCTTCATTATTTTCAATTTCGTCCGTCGTGCCCCCCCATCGGGTTTTCCCATTTTATACGGAGGAAGTTGAAATCCCCCATTAGTATGGTTTCTCCTTTTCTACACGCATTTCAAATGTCATTGTACAACAGATTATTTTGCTCAGCATCTGAATTTGGCGGTGTAACAGGGCGAGCAGCCCTGTACATTGTTTATTTATTTTTAGATCGGGGTCTCCCCCTCCGCCCCTGTGCAGATTGTTTTGTATTGTTTATTTATTTTTATTGTATTGTATTTATGTCGGCGAGCGCCGTGTTATTGTTTTGTTTATTTTTAAAACGTGTCCTGGCAGAGGCGAGATCGGTGCACGTCCTCTGCCAGGAGTAATAATTAATAAACCCGTGCAGATTGTGGCCGAGGGGTAATAGGATGATTTACTAATTAGTTAAACCCCTCGGCCATGATATAAAAAGCCTGCAGCTCTCTAGTTCAGAGTGGGTGTTTGGAGCGAGAGGAGAGAACGGGAGGAGAGAAACAAAACGAAAGTAAAAGGATTAGTGACAGCTATTTGCCCAGCCTGACCTTTGTTTATATATTTTGGGTTCGTGATTTGTTTTTGTTTACCCTTTTATTTTGCTCGGTGAGCACAGTGCTTTTTGTTTAAATATTTGTTTTATTTTTTGGTTGCTTTAAATAAAACGGTGCCCGCGCCACTGCACCATACCTTTTTGTTTTGTTGTGCCTTCTTCTGGTCTGACGTCACCACCAGCCATTCCTGTCACACGTGGTGTCAGAGTGGGATTGCAGCGCCTCCAGGACGCAGGCAGAAGAGGGTACTGCAGGTTTTTTCGTTTTTTTTCGTTTTTGTGTGTGGAGAAAAGGAAGATGGGAGGAAGAAGGAGGATGAGGAGACAGCAGCCGCTGCAGCAACAACAGCAGGCACAGGAGGAGATGAGCTGGGAAGCCCTCCTCCATAGCATAAGCCAGCTGAGTTGTTGCTGCATCTGTGGGGAGCGGGGGCATTTCCCAGTTAATTGCCCCCTCCCTGAAGACTGGGATTACAGCTGCTGGAGGGGAGACAAGAGGGAGGAGTTGGTGCGTCCTGCGCCTGAGTGGGAGGAGCCCGAATGTCCTGCGCCTGAGTGGGAGGAGCCCGAATGTCCTGCGCCTGAGTGGGAGGAGCCCGAATGTCCTGCGCCTGAGTGGGAGGAGCCCGAACGTCCACAGCCCAAGAGGGGGAAGTCGGTGCGTCCACGGCCCAAGAAGGGGGAGTCAGTGCGTCCACGGCCCAAGAGGGGGGAGTCGGAGCGTCCACGGCCCAAGAGGGGGGAGTCGGTGCGTCCACGGCCCAAGAAGGGGAAGGCCAAAGGTCCACAGCCCAGGTACCTGCCAGCAGAGGGAGAGTTCCTGCTGGTTCCACCTCCGACTCCGTGGGAGGACTGTGAGTCGCTCCCACCTCCACCAGCAGAGGGAGCATTCCTGCTGGTTCCACCTCCACCTCCGTGGGAGGACTGTGAGTCGCTCCCACCTCCACCAGCAGAGGGAGCATTCCTGCTGGTTCCACCTCCACCACCCTGGGAGAACTGTGAGTCGCTCCCACCTCCGCCAGCAGAGGGAGAATACCTGCTGGTGCCACCTCCGTCTCCATGGGAGGACTGTGTGTTGCTCCCACCACCACCAGCAGAGGGAGCATGCCTGCTGGTTCCGCTTCCACCGCCGCCAGCAGAGGGAACATGCCTGCTGGTTTCCCTGTTGCAGCCTGAAGGGGAGGAGCCCCTGCCACCTTCGCTGCCAGAAGGGGAGGAGCCGTCTTCGCTGCCAGAAGGGGAGGAGCCGCCTTCGCTGCCAGAAGGGGAGGAGCTGCCTTCGCTGCCTGAAGAGGAGGAGCCCCTGCTGCCATCGCAGCCTGAAGGGGAGGAAGCCCTGCCGCCTTCGCAGCCTGAAGGGGAGGAAGCCCTGCCGCCTTCGCAGCCTGAAGGGGAGGAAGCCCTGCCGCCTTCGCAGCCTGAAGGGGAGGAAGCCCTGCCGCCTTCGCAGCCTGAAGGGGAGGAAGCCCTGCCGCCTTCGCAGCCTGAAGGGGAGGAAGCCCTGCCGCCTTCGCAGCCTGAAGGGGAGGAAGCCCTGCCGCCTTCGCAGCCTGAAGGGGAGGAAGCCCTGCCGCCTTCGCAGCCTGAAGGGGAGGAAGCCCTGCCGCCTTCGCAGCCTGAAGGGGAGGAAGCCCTGCCGCCTTCGCAGCCTGAAGGGGAGGAAGCCCTGCCGCCTTCGCAGCCTGAAGGGGAGGAAGCCCTGCCGCCTTCGCAGCCTGAAGGGGAGGAAGCCCTGCCGCCTTCGCAGCCTGAAGGGGAGGAAGCCCTGCCGCCTTCGCAGCCAGAAGGGGAGGAAGCCCTGCCGCCTTCGCAGCCAGAAGGGGAGGAAGCCCTGCCGCCTTGGCCGCCAGAAGGGGAGGAGCCCCTGCTGCCTTTACCGTCAGGAGGAAAGGAGCAGGAGCTACCTCTACCTCCACCACCACCACCATTGGGAGAAGTGGAGCTCCTGCTGCCGCCTTCATGGCCAGGGGCTCCCCTCCCGCCGTCAGCATCGCCTTGGGTCGCCTGTGTCTCCCTTGCGTCTCCTAGGGTTGCTGCCGGTCCTGCGTCGCCTCCCGAGGGTCCGCTGCCGTCGCCTCCCGAGGGTCCGCTGCCGTCGCCTCCCGAGGGTCCGCTGCCGTCGCCTCCCGAGGGTCCGCTGCCGTCGCCTCCCGAGGGTCCGCTGCCACTGCCTCCCGAGGGTCCGCTGTCGCTGCCTCCCGAGGGTCCGCTGTCGTCGCCTGGGGTCGCCAGGGATCCTGCTTCGCCTGGGGTCGCCAGAGATCCGGCTTCGCCTGGTTTCACTACGCTATGGCCAGAGCCCTACGGAGGGGAATGGACGGCCATGAAGAAAGGGGGAGAGGTCCGGAGACCAGCTCCCCCAGCCGCACTTTCGCGGCCGGAGATAATGTGGTCGGAGCCCCACGGAGGGGAGCTGCCGGCCATCAAGAAAGGGGGGGAGGTCAGGAGACCAGCTCCCCCAGCCGCACTTTTGCGGCAGGAGTTTGGGTGGTCAGAGCCCCACGGAGGGGAACTGCTGGCCATGAAGAGGAGGGGGAAGGTCAGGAGACCACCTCCCCCAGCCGCACTTTCGCGGCAGGAGAGAGTGTGGAGGGAGCCCCGGAAGAGGGAGCTGCCGGCCACAAAGAATTTGGGGGTGCCGGAGATTCCACCATGGCCACCCCCCGGAAACAACTTGCTTCCCCCTCTTCCGGGACTTTGAGACTGAGGGGGGAGGTGGCCGTTGGGGCCATGTGTGCGTTGCACAAGGGGTGGGATATGTAACAGGGCGAGCAGCCCTGTACATTGTTTATTTATTTTTAGATCGGGGTCTCCCCCTCCGCCCCTGTGCAGATTGTTTTGTATTGTTTACTTATTTTTATTGTATTGTATTTATGTCGGCGAGCGCCGTGTTATTGTTTTGTTTATTTTTAAAACGTGTCCTGGCAGAGGCGAGATCGGTGCTCGTCCTCTGCCAGGAGTAATAATTAATAAACCTGTGCAGATTGTGGCCGAGGGGTAATAGGATGATTTACTAATTAGTTAAACCCCTCGGCCATGATATAAAAAGCCTGCAGCTCTCTAGTTCAGAGTGGGTGTTTGGAGCGAGAGGAGAGAACGGGAGGAGAGAAACAAAACTAAAGTAAAAGTAAAAGTAAAAGGATCAGTGACAGCTATTTGCCCAGCCTGACCTTTGTTTATATATTTTGGGTTCGTGATTTGTTTTTGTTTACCCTTTTATTTTGCTCGGTGAGCACAGTGCTTTTTGTTTAAATATTTGTTTTATTTTTTGGTTGCTTTAAATAAAACGGCGCCCGCGCCACTGCACCATACCTTTTTGTTTTGTTGTGCCTTCTTCTGGTCTGACGTCACCACCAGCCATTCCTGTCACAGGCGGTCTATAGCATGCTCCTATTATTATGCCCTTTGAATTTGTGTCCATTATTCTGACCCATATTGATTCTGCATTGTTTTCTTTGTCCTGATTTAACACCTGGGCTTCAAGACTATTTCTTATGTATAGCGCTACCCCTCCGCCTCTTCTGTCCTGCCTGTCTTTCCTATACAGTGTGTACCCACTAATATTATATTCGTCTCCATCACTCTCAGACAACCAAGTTTCTGTAACATCTATCACATCGTAGTTACTTGTTAGTGCAGTAGCTTCAAGTTCTAACATTTTGTTTCTGAGACTTCTAGAATTAAGATAAATACATTTAATAGTTGTCTTACCTGAGTTGTTGCCCTTGTTTTGATGTGGTCTCCCTTCTGTTTTTTTGTTTTCTCCTCCCTTCCTTTCTAGTTTAAATGCTTCTGGACAGCCTGAAGGATCCTTTCTCCGAGTAGATTGGTTCCCTTTCTGTTTAAGTGCAGTCCATCCCACCTGTATAGATAGTCCTTGTTGTAGAATGTGCTCCAATGTTCAAGAAAGGTGAAGCCTTCCTGTGTGCACCACGATTTCAGCCATGCATTTTGATTTTGTATTTCCAGCTGTCCATATGGTCCTTTGCAAGGTGCCGGCAGTATCCCAGAAAATACCACAGTTTTGGTCTTGTCTTTTAATTTCCTTCCTAGCTCTCTGAATTTGTTTTGCAGGGATCTTGGCCTGTCTCTTCCAATGTTGTTTGTACCGATGTGGACGACTACTACCGGGTTGTCTCCTGTTTGTTCTAGGAGCCTGTCCATGTTCTCAGTGATGTACTTGACAGAGGCTCCTGGAAGGCAGCACACTGTTGTAGTAAGGGGGTCCAAACTGCGAACTGAAATTGCTGTGTTTCTCAATATGGAGTCCCCAACAATCATGACCTCCCTTCTTTTTGCTGCCTGGCCAGCACTGTTTATAGAGTCCTGGGTGTTGTTTCTTTCATTCTCTTGATGTTGGTTTTGGTCATCTAAATGTTGAAGTGGCTCAAATTTGTTGGCTGTCTGGATTTCTGGTGGTTGTGTTTGACGAAGTTTCTTTTTTTCCCTGCTTCTGCCTATCTGAACCCAGCTGTTTCGACTCTTTTCCATCTCCCTGGTGGCTTTCAGTCTGCTAGGGGTGCAGACTTCCATGAATTGTGGGTGTGTCAGCTCCTCAAGCTCCTGTTGCTGTCTCATTTCCTCCAGCTCCTTTTCTAGCAGGCTTAATCGCTGAAGCAAGTCCTGGATCATGCGGCACTTTACACAAACTTGGTTGAGCTCTGTTGGGTTTTCTCGGATTTCCCACATCATGCAGTTGTCACAGATTACTGGCTTGAAGACCCTTTTTTAAGTTTAGTTTAGCTTCTGCAGCTGTCAACCTGCTTTCAACTGCTTCTAACTGCGTTGTACTTGTCCACTCGTACTTCTCCCACGATGTCACTTCCACACGCTGTCCCAGATCTCTTGTTTAGCACATTAACAGTTACGCAGTTGGCTAAGACTAATATATATTGGTGTGTGAAAGGACATCAGTAGAAGCATGAGAAAAGCAGTAATGGGAATTGGTGAGTGCTGTCGGTTTTTGTACACATGATACTTCTACCATTTCTAGAACAACTAATTCTAAACAATAATAGTAATGACTATTATTATTTTCTTCTTGGCAGCATGAACCGTTTTAACTGCAAGCCTTTTGCATTCTAGACAGATGGGGGCTAACCTTCTCTTTATCTCGCCTAGCGTGTAAAGCTTCATGTAATCCCCTATGCATTATTTGAACGATATCCTTTATCGCGCAGCATCTCTTTTTAGCGCGTTTGGTGATATTTAAATAAACCCTCCCATTATTTTATTATTAATGAAGTCATTTGCAATTGGACAACTCAATTCTCTCTCTAAAATAAACTGTCATGTAAACGTGGAAGCAGAACTGTCATGACCAAAAAAGCATGAGAGATCTGTTGTCACGCTTTTCAGTTTTTGTTTGTAAACTGCCCCAATGTCTTCACATACTCTTCTTGGGGTGTTGTTTCTCTGTTCTTCGTGCACTGTGGTTCACCACTAGAAGAGTTTTTGCACTAGGGTGATAGAGTGGAGTCGTGTTCTCCTTCATCTACTTTAGAAGCTTAAGAAAGAAAGAGAAGAGAGACAAAGGTTATTGTACAGCATTGCAGGGCTTCATGTCATAAACATGACAACTAGAGTGAACTCTGATGACTGTGTATTGAGAGGATAAAGTCAGATCCACTTCAAATTTCTCTTTTTATGATTCAAAATTTTTGTGTAAAATATCTGTAAAGCAAAGATCCGGTAAAACTACAATTCCCAGAATCCCCCTCACAGCTGAAACTGATTTGCTGGTCTGCTGTACAGAACCAATCCACACACATACTTACTGTACTGTGACAATAATAACAAAGCAATGCTTACTGTGACACACACAAAGTGAAATGTGGCGCTGCCAGCAAACTGGGATAGCTGTAGTGAGATGAGCTTTTAAAAATGATATTATATTTGAATCAAGTGTAAGAAATAAAATACGACTGATGGGTCATACAATACAGGTTCTCTCATTGTGGCGATGCTGCTGCATACTCTCCATAGAAATTCTCTACTGAAATGTTTCTACTGGGGACGCTAAGCAACCCGACTGGATTTGACATCACCCAGTGTGGGACATGTGATCCCTGCAGCTCTGTAAAGCTGTGGGAGCAGCACAACTGCAAACAGTCTACCAGAAATGGGGAAAGGCACAGATCTAACACAGGGGTGTCCAAAGCTGGCCCTTCCACTGCTGCTCTTTGTTCCAACCCTGTTCTAAGTTGTTTAATTGAACCAATTAAAGCTCCATCCAGGCACAGGAGCAGCATTTACATCAAGCAATATCCTTTTTGTAACAAGGTGATCAGAAGTGAACACAATATTCTAGGTCCGGTCTTCCTAATGCATTGTAAAATTTTAACATTACTTCCCTTGATTTAAATTCACCACTTTTCACAATATATCCGTGCATCTTGTTGGCCTTTTTATAGCTTCCCCACATTGTCTAGATGAAGACATTTCTGAGTCAACATAATGTCACATTTTCCCTCACAGCAGGAAACTACACAACAGCTGAGGACAACAGAGGCAAGTCTTAGCAAAGTATCTGAGGAATGTCTTTCTGTGAACTCATACTGTATTGTGATAACGGTTGGGATGGAAACTGTCAACACAGAATACAAGTTTCAATGTGTCAAATACAATAAGCAGACAAGGGGCTGCAGCAGGAGAGCTGCTTATTCTCAAAGCAGCTTCATGGAAACAAGTGATTTACACAATGCTAACTTTTCAAAGTGCAGCAATATGTTTTTTTGTACAAACTCCACCTGTGTAATAATCATTAGTAACAACATTGGAAGCTTACTTGTGCAATGTCATGTGAACTGTAGATATACATCCAATCACATCCCTTGTAGTATTACAATACATTTGTACTGGTGTGGCTCTCCCTATTGCATGCATCCTCTGCTCTTAAATAATGTATAAGTAAGTGTCTGGGTTTAAAACAATATGACTGATCATTTCCTAATTCTGTTATACCCTGTATTAGTAAGTGTCTGGCTTTTAAACAATATGAGCGATCGTTTCCTAATTCTGTTTACCATCAGCTGAACAAAGTACTTTATTTATTTATTTATTTTATGGTTAGAATTTTTCTAACAAACAAACTGCAACATCACGCTGTTTTGAGCAAATGATAGATCTTAATAATAGAATACACACTGTTATAGTATAACATATACGGTTACATGACATAACAGCGAGTCTAAAACCACGCCGACATCACTGCGACATGTTGTGGAAATTCTAATAAAAGGAAGAGAGACTGCGAGTTCCAAACACACAGGCCTTTATTTCTTAAGTTTGCAAACTGAAAACACTCTCAACACACAGGGTGCTAGATAATCATCGAGCAGTGTTCCAACATACAGAGTTAGATCAGTTTCTTATATACCTTAAAACTGTCAGCAAGGCAGAGGGTTAGCCAATGATGATTCAGATATTAGCATATAAGAAAAAACAACTTATAACTATGCATACGTGGCATATAGCTAAGCAAGAAGATAACAGGATGGGTAGTTTGGGTATACGTGCAAAAAGACTGGCTCATCCTGTTATCTTCACAGCTGCAGCTGCAGTGTAGGCATCTTGCGGTTCCTTGTTCTGACTTAGGCAAAGTATACAAGGTTATGCGAGCAAGGTTATAGGAGTGCAAAATGCCAGTACATTATGTCGAGCCAATTCTATTTTCTGTAACATTTCTATTACAGACAGACATTACAGCGACTGCACATAACAGCACTACGACATCACCAAGACAGACATTGCAGCGACTGCACATAACAGCGCTACGACATCACCACGACATTGCAGCAACTACCCATAACAGCGCTACGACATCTCCACGACAGACATTACAGCGACTACCCATAACAGCGCTACGACATCACCGCGACAGACATTACAGCGACTGCACATAACAGCGCTACGACATCACCACGCCAAACTACAATTACCAGAAGACTGCGAAGTTCACAAAAGCGTCACTTACCAGGAGCTGGGACACACGACGCAGTCAGAGTGGGCTTCACCACAGAATTTCTGATTGCAGACGACTAAAGTTTTTTTTTTCACTGCTCCCATACAGCTCCATCATAACTAGACTGGTAAATACGATAAGTAAAACCATGCAATAAAAGCGTGCTTCCACAAACATTTTTTTTATGTAGTTGGTCTGCATTTTTTCACTTGTTGCAGAATGATATTCAGCACGTGTTTTGATTATATATATATATAATGTGTATGATTACTCTTTCACAGGACATCTGGGATTGGGCTAGGACTAAAAAGAAGGATAGGACAGTGAATCCCGTGATGCAGTTCGGTACTCAATTACAGGCGCCATTTGTGGAGCCCACTCAGTACTGAATACATTGTGGTGATCCTGTGGTGCAGCGCCAGGATATACCGGTATTGTTTTAATAACAATACAAAATATTGTTAATATAAAGTGACTGACTTATTTATGCGACTTAATGCTTGATTATGTCAAGAAACATTTTGACAGGGCAAGCGTGAATAAGTTAAAAGCATTGTGAGTGCGCTGTTAAAGTTCTCTACTGGCTCCAGAAATGCTCCACTGTTTACTAACCCCGCCCACTTGTGACATCATTTTCCTAACCTTCTTTATATAGTCCTAGGATTGGGGACTGATACAAGGACATGACGTGTTTGGATTTTTTTTAATGTTTATTTTGTACAGATTTGTTTTTTTTAAATAAAGAGTTTAACTTTATATTGTTGTCCTTGCTTCTCTGCCCTGTCGTATCCATACTGAACCCACTGTTTTATTTCTAGCATGACGCTTTTATCCAGAGCGAGTTCGCTTTTGTTATTTGAAATTAAAATGTTGTAGTCAGATCATTCCCCTTTATGTACTTGCTTGGCACGTAGTTTTTATTATTATTTCTAGTACTGCTGCTAATCTGGGTCTGTACACTATGTCTAATAAAAGGGTCTATTAAAAGACCTTTACAAATACATCACAGAGATATTTACATTCTAAAGCTCTGCAATATGGTCTGTGACTATCTTAGCGGGACTCTATACACTTTACCAGAAGGACATCATTTAAGTCTCTTTAATTACAGACTGGTTAAGACTTACCATTTCTCCGCCCAGGAGAGCAACCACCAAGAAAAGGTGTTAAAACCAATCCTCGCCCAGGACAACTGGAAGCTGCTAGAGACTGGAAAATGCTGGCAGATGTTGGTCAACGGCTTATTTTTCCACCTGAGATTGCCACCACTAACCTTCGACCAGATATTGTCTTGTAGTCTGGATCAGCACGCCTTGTTCACCTGATAGAGTTAACAGTGCCGTGGGAGGATGCTGTAGATGAGGCGTATGAGAGGAAGAAACTGCGGTATGCTCAACTAGCCACTGAAGCGGAACAGCGAGGATGGAGAGTCCAGGTTTACCCAGTAGAGGTGGGTTGTCGAGGATTTGTGGCACACTCTACAACCTGGTTTCTCAGAGACGTTGGATTCAGTGGCCAAGAGTTGCATCGCACAGTGAAGAACTTATCTGAAGCAGCAGAGAGGAGCAGCAACTGGCTGTGGTTGAGACAGAAAGATTCTGGCTGGGGATCTCAAGCACAATAGAAAGAAAGAAACGCTGATGTACAGGTAAGTAAGCTGGGCTGAGTTGAGTGGGGGACGTAGGGGGGTGATGCTGGGACGCCAGAATCACAGTCGAGCCCTCTTGAGGTGTCGTGGGCTAGTCGACGAAACACTGAGGATGGAAGGTGCCCACTTGAAGACCCCAGAGATGTACCCTACTTAGCTCAATCCAGACGGTTGTCATGCTGATGCGCTGGGGAGGCCGCACTGTGGTTGATCCCTGGAGCCAGCATTGCAGCCGTTGTGCGTGCTGATGCGCCAGGGAGGCAACATAAGCTGATCCCTGGAGCCAGCATTACACTTCAGCCATTAACACCAGACAGACGGATATCTACATCATCATATGGAAGGAAACGTAAATGGATGGAGACACATATGGATCACATTAGTTTACTGTAAAGCTACGTCTTAGTTGGTGCTTATCTTGGCGAGAGCCGAGTTCAAATCAGCATGAAGTTTTAACATCTATTCTCGTGTAATGGAAATCATCTTTCTTAGTTTCTAGAATACCTATTTAAATATGAATTAGACTAGGTTAGATGCACTATGTTCTTATAATCTATAAAATAACACAATGCCTCAATTAGACTCCTTATAACCAATATTAGGACAGAGCTGTGTTATTAACAGCGCTTATAATACTCAAACACTTTAAAACGTGTCTTAAGAGAAATTCGAACCAAGATCTTTCCAGTAGAAGGTGGTTTGAGGTGTTAAAGAGTTTCTGTGACTATTTTGCCCATCCTTGGCATTCAGTTGTTAACCGTAAGGTTGGTGGTATCCAGCCAGATTGCCTTTCTGGGCGGCCTTCTCAAGAGATGCCAAGCTTCCGATTTCATCTCCAGTTGTGAAGGGTGCTGTGGCCAAGTGTTAAGGCGTCAGTCTCGTAAACTGAAGATCACGGGTTCAATCCCCATCCGTACCTTGTTGCTCTGTTTAAAGCATTGTTTGTACTTTCGCAGCTGAAATGAACAATTATAAAATGCCACTTGTATTTTAATTTACATGAAAAAAAGGGGGCACTCGGATTTGAACCGGGGACCTCTTGAGTTGCTGTCAAATGCTCTACCATTGAGCTATACCCCCACACTCTCAGCAACTTTTGATCTTTACTGTTTCATTTCGCTCCCTGACATTATGTGGCTGAGCAGCAGCTTCAGAAGAAAATCCTATGAATGGATAATTATATTTCACCATCTCTGCTTTCTTTAAGTGTTATATCCAAGGTTGGTTAAATGTAATTTTTTGTTAAATGTTTCCATTAAGATTCAATCATAGCACAACATAGTTTTGTTAATGTACTGTGCTAAAGTTGATTTTTTTAACTACACACTATTAGCATGTGCCTTGTTTTATGGTCATTCCTTACTCAGTAATGTGACCATAGCTTCACTCTAATATGAAATCCATTTAACGTAAAACAAAATGTTTCTGGTAAAAGATGTATGATTCTTAACCCCAAATTAATTCATTTACAAAGACAGCCTTAAAATACTGTAATTATTGCTATATGAAACTGATGTGCAATGGATGTATTGTTTATTTTTTTGCATGTAATAATATTGAGTTCTATTGTGTGATTTTTATCATTTTTTTAATGTTGCACTGTCCCTTTAAACCCCAGGGAGACTGTTGGTCTCCATACTAATTGCTGTGCTAATTCGTAATGGGGCGAGCTGTATAAAAACAGGTGGGGTTCATCAGCCAGGGAGCTACCAGGTTTGAGAGATTTGTGAGCTGAGAGCATGGGTCGGGGAACTACTGTTTGGTTAGGGTTAGGGTTTAGGGTTTAGGGTTTAGGGTTAGGGGTTAGGGGTTAGGGTTTAGGTTAGGGGTTTGGGTTTGGGTTTGGGTTTAGGGTTAGGGTTAGGGTTAAGGTTAGAGTTAGGGTTATTGGAACTGGGCTCAGGGGGGAAAATCAATAAATGACCAGAGTTAAACACCTGACAACATAAATTGAGTCAGAATTTAATTAAATGACAGGGGGAAGTGAGCTCAGGGCAGTGGAAGTTGTCCCCGGGGTCCTGGAACCAATCTTGGGCAAGTGGGAGCAATAGCCTGGTTCACCATTGAGCTACCAGAGTTGCAATTCAAATACATGACCATGGCCGCGGTACATGGCTGTGATAGAGTTACATGACCAGAGTTTCAATTCAAA
This sequence comes from Acipenser ruthenus, assembly GCF_902713425.1. Classification (NCBI taxonomy): domain Eukaryota; kingdom Metazoa; phylum Chordata; class Actinopteri; order Acipenseriformes; family Acipenseridae; genus Acipenser; species Acipenser ruthenus. Next base: position 12,585,946 of record NC_081206.1, on the reverse strand, counting down.
TACATGACCAGAGTTTCAATATAAGTACATGACCAGAGTTTCAATACTAGTACATGACCAGAGTTTCAATACTTGTACATGACCAGAGTTTCAATACTAGTACATGACCAGAGTTTCAATACCAGTATATGACCAGTTTTCAATGCTAGTACATGACCAGAGTTTCAATACTAGTACATGACCAGAGTTTCAATACTAGTACATGACCAGAGTTTCAATACCAGTATATGACCAGTTTTCAATGCTAGTACATGACCAGAGTTTCAATACTAGTACATGACCAGAGTTTCAATACTAGTACATGACCGAAGTTTCAATACCAGTACATGACCAGCGTTTCAGTACTAGTACATGACCAGTTTCAATAGTAGTACATGACTAGAGTTTCAATTCAATTACTTGACCAGAGTTTCAATTCAATTACATGACCAGAGTTTCAATACTAGTACATGACCAGAGTTTCAATTCAATTACATGACCAGAGTTTCAATTCAAGTACATGACCATGGCTGCGATTAAGCCACATGACCATGGCTGTGATAGAGTTACATAAACAGTTTCAATTCAAGTACATGACCGTGGCCCCAATTTCACTACATGACCATGGCCGTGATTAAGCCACATGACCATGGTCGTGATAGAGTTACATGACCAGAGTTGCAATTCAAGTACATGACCATATTCACAATTAAACTTTACCTTCTCCTAAGGGGACACATTTACTTTTTATGGCCGAGTGGGAGTTCCAGAAGGTCCCTTAATGAAAATATAAGGCAGATACATGGAGGGGGTTACCTGCATATTATTGGGGGCACGGTATTTCGATCAAAAAAAAATTCTAAGTAAGGATGGATCTTCTTTCCAAGGGCACAAGCAACTGATCAAGGCAATGTGGGAGACTCTGCACCCCAGGTAGGGTCCCCATTCACCCCCGGTGACTTCCGCATCCCTGGAAGTCTGCCTGGTTGCACCCTCCTGCGCCTGGCGCCGGTTCAGGCCGGGCTAGAGGCCCTCTCCTTTGGCCTTAGCATGGGGCTATGTGCCCTTAACGCCATGGTAAAGTTTCGGCTGGCCTGTGGTCATGTGGCTGGAAGTGGGTTGACCTCCCGCACCTGTGGCCAATTCAGGCCAGGATGGAGGCCCCCTCCTTCAGCCTCAGCACGGGGCTAAGCCCCCTTAATGACCCGGTTCAGTTCTGGCGAGGCTCTGGTCAAGTGGCTGGAAGTGGGTTGACCTCCCACGCCTGGCGCCCGTTCCTGCGGGCCTGGAGGCTCCCATTTTCAGCTCGAGATGCTTTAATATGACACGACCAGAGTCCGGAGTTTTTTGGCTCCACCAGAATCTAAGTTTTACAAAAGGCATGGTCATGTTGCCTATCTTTAACATTGCATCACCATGGCCATGTCAGGGCAGTTTGCGGAAGTCTCTCAAGGGCAGAGGTAAAAAAGTGCTGCCGGGCGGCAGCGACTCCTTTGCCCGAGGACCCAGGCCCTCCCTCCCTTCAGGTTACCATGGTGGAGGTACAACGGGGGGGGGGGGGGGGGGGGGGGGTCCGCGGAGATTTCCGTCAACACAGTTTTTTGATCAAAATGATTTGACTAAGTCAGGACCGAAGTGTCAGAATGCATGTGAAGGAACAGTTTGAAGCCATCATTTGGAGACTGTTGCTGGGCACGGCGGCTCGGGCTCGGTCACTGTCCCCTCGTAACCCCGGTCCAGGTACCTGTCGCCTCCGGGTGGAAGGTCTAAGGACTTGGTGGCTTCCGCGCCCTCTGTTAGCAGACGGTTAGCGCGGGTCGCCGGGGAGCGTGATTGCCTGTCTGCTCTCCGTGGAAGATCCTCCGTGGATTTTCCCCTCTGAGTGCCTGCCTGCCCATGACAAAATTCTGCTCACTTGGTTTCGACTGTTGCCCGGCCCCGTCAGTGACCCAGCACAGGCTGGCGTCAAAGCGGACGAAACACACATGACTACTCTTGGCGGTGGATCACTTGGCTCATGCGTCGATGAAGAACGCAGCTAGCTGCGAGAATTAATGTGAATTGCAGGACACATTGATCATCGACACTTCGAACGCACCTTGCGGCGCTGGATTCACTCCTGGGGCTACATCTGTCTGAGAGTTGTTTTGCCATCAATCGCCCACCCGGGGTGCGGGGTCTCAGTGCTCCCAGGTTAACCCGCCACGAGGGAAGCTCGGCGCGCGCTCGGCTGCCCCAGGGACCTGGTGGGGGTGGCGGACGTGGAACGCTCCGCGGAGCTGTTGGTGGAGACGTGTGACCCAGCCGTGTGACCCAGCTGCCACACCCCGTCGCCTCAACATTCGGTCTCCTTTGTCCGTGCGCACCGTTCCCCTATAACACACCATTCGGGGCTCCGGAACTCTCTCGGGTCGCCGAGCGGCTGGACCTCGTGAGCGTGCGCTCTCTCTGTCTCTCTCCTTCTCCCTCCTTCCGTCTCGAAGGTTTGGGGCTTGGGGCTTGGGACTGGGGCACACGCGTGCGTGGGCAGCTTCCGAATATGACCTCAGATCACGTGAGATGACCCGCTGAATTTAAGCATATTACTAAGCAGAAGAAAAGAAACTAACCAGGATTCCCTCAGTAACAGCGAGAGAACAGGGAAGAGCCCAGCACCGAATCCCCGCCCGCCCACCCAGGCAAGGGAAATGTGGCGTATAGAAGACCCAAATCCCCGCCGGCATCGATTGAAGGCCCAAGTCCTTGTGATGGAGGCTCCATCCCGCAGACGGTGTGAGGCCGGTGGCCTTCTCTCCGGTCTTCTCGGAGTCGGGTTGTTTGTGAATGCAGCCCAAAGCCGGGTGGTAAACTCCATATAAGGCTAAATACCGGCACGAGCCCAATAGCCAACAAGTACCATGAGGGAAAGTTGAAAAGAACTTTGAAGAGAGAGTTCAAGAGGGCATGAAACCGTCAAGAGGTAAACGGATGGGGTCCGCGCAGCCCGCTCGGAGAGTTCAACCCGGTGAGGGTCGGCCGTCCCGGGTCGGTGGATGCATCCCCCATTCAAGGGGGGACCGCCTCCCGTTTGAACCCCCATCCCACGTCGGGCACACACTCCCTCCGCGGCGGCGCACCGCGACCGGCTCCGGATCGGCTTGAAGCGGCAGCGGAAGGTGGCTTCGACCTCCAGAGCGTTACATCCCCCTGCCGCGAAACGCCGCTTTCATGGGGCCAAGGGAAAAAGAGACTGCTGCCGCGCCCGCTCCTTCTCCGTCTTCCTCTTCCCCTTCCTGCTCCTCCTACCCCCTGGCGGGGTTTGGCGGGCCGTGGTGGGATCCCGCTCGCCCAGCACGGTGGGCGCACCACCTGCCCATCCAGCCCCGCAGCGTCAGGGAGGTGGAGCATGAATTTGTGTGATAGGACCCGAAAGATGGTGAACTATGCCTGGGCAGGGCAAAGCCAGAGGAAATGCTGGTGGAGGTCCGTAGTGGTTCTGACGTGCAAATCGGTCATCCGACCTGGCAAAAGAGTAATCGAACCATCTAGTAGCTGGTTCCCTCCGAAGTTTCCCTCAGAATAGCTGGCACTCTGTCTGCAGTTTTATCCGGTAAAGCGAATGACTAGAGGTCTTGGGGCTGTAACGATCTCAACCTATTCTCAAACTTTAAATGGGTAAGAAGCCCAATTCGCTGGCTTGGAGCCTGGCGTGGAATGCGAGTGGCCAGAGGGCCACTTTTGGTAAACAGAACTGGTGCTGCGGGATGAACTGAACGCCGGGTTAAGGCGCCCAATGCCGACGCTCATCAGACCCCAGAAAAGGTGTTGGTTGATATAGACAGCAGAACGGTGGCCATGGAAGTCGGAATCTGCCAAGGAGTGTGTAACAACTCACCTGCCGAATCAACTAGCCCTGAAAATGGATGGTGCTGTAGCGTCGGGCCCGTACCCAGCTGTCGCCAGCCACGGGAACCGCAAAGGCTTAGCCGTAACAAGTAGGAGGGCCACTGCGGTGGGCATTAAAGTCCAGGGTGAGGGCCCGGGTGGAGACGCCGCAGGTGCAGATCTTGGTGGTAGTAGCAAATATTCAAACGAGAACTTTGAAGGCCAAAGTGGAGAAGGGTTCCATGTGAACAGCAGGTGAACATGGGTCAGTCGGTCCTAAGAGATAGGCGAACACTGTTCTGAAAGGGAAAGGCGATGGCCTCCATCGCCCCTGGCCGATCGAAAGGGAGTCGGGTTCAGATCCCCATATCCGGAGTGGTGGAGACGGGCTCCGCGAGGCATCCAGTGCAGTAACGCAACTGATCCCGGAGAAGCCAGCGAGAGCCCCTTTGTGAAGGGTAGGGTGCCCTGGAATGAGTTCTCCCCGAGAGAGGGGCCCACGCCTTGGAAAGCATTGCGCTTCCACCGGCGTCCGGTGAGCTCTCGCTGGTCCTTGAAAATCCGGGGGAGAGGGTTTAAATCTTGTGTCGGGCATGCACATGTCACACAAAGGAATATGGAAAGGATCACAATGGCGAGTTTGGCCAGATCCAATGCTGAGGACTCTCGGAAGGTCTGGTCTACTGAAGAGATGGAAGCTCTAGAAAGGCTTGAAACTAAGTACGTCGGGCAAAGAAACATTAACCTGTTGACTGCTGGCGAACTGGCCTCCAAGACTGGGAAGCAGGTGAGTGATAAAAGTAGGTACATTCGGCTGAAAGCCGACCATGATCGCCGGACAGAGATCAACACAGTTGATCTAGAGGTTGCCTCTGAACCCCCCCGTCCAAAATCCAGAGTACAGGAAAAGTTGAGGGACTTGGCTCGGAAAAGGATTGAAGACACAGGGGGGAACAGGAGGCAAACATTCCGGTGATTGCGGCCTGGCTGAGGGACACAGACCAGGTCACTGCCCTGGTAGAATCCTCTGCGTCAAGTCTGATTCAGACGCTGAATTCGGGAGGACTGGTAACTTGAAGAGCGGCCTGTCTGAGAGCAGAGCAGGTGGAGAGGATTCCGGAATGGCAGCTCGAGAGATCGTGGATGCGGACAAGGGCGATGAAAAGGGGTAGATACGCGAAATATCAGCAGATGTTTGCGAGGAACACCTCAAAACTTTCATCGCTAATCCTCAATGGAATCGAACAGATACGCTGTAGAGTACCACTCGAAGAGGTTCACAATGTGTTCAAGGACAGGTCGGAAAATACAGCGACTTTCGGTGGGCTAGGCCAGTTTAAATCCTCAGGGCAAGCGGACAACGGACCCTTCGAGTCCTGGATAACAGCTGAGGAAGTAAGACTAAACATCAGCCGGGTCAGACGGGGACAGGGAAAAGCGGTCTGAGCGGAAAAGGTACCACATCCCCTTCCTTCTGAGTGCTAGTGACAAGGAGCGGCAGCCTGATCCTAATAGGGAAGGGTGTAGAAGTAGCTATGGTCTGGTGTGCGACCCTGAGGGAGGGTCTGCTATCAGGACGAAGTGAACCAGGACCCACCCTTGTATATGATGCGGAAAAGGTTCCGTGAGAACAGTTTGCCGGACTTAATTTCCATCCTGGCTAGATAGCCCTTTGTCGTTGTATGCATCTGGGGGGCTGTCGAAAGATTGTGAGCGTACAAAAGACCCGGGCTTGGAGGTTTCATGCAGGGCAGGAGTTAGGTCGGTTGACTTCCCCTTCGATCTCCACCTCCTTGCCTTTGTCCGTTCATCTTTGGAGGTTTCGTGCGGGGCGGGAGCTAGGTCAGGATGTCTTCCCCTGCGGTTAAGTCTCCGATCGCCCCCTCCTTGCCTTTGTCCGTTCCTCTTTGGAGGTTTTGTGCTGGACAGGAGCCATGTCGGGGCAACCTCCCCTGTGGTTAAGTCTCTCACTTCTCCCTCCTTGTCTGTGCCCGTTCCTCTGTAACGTGTGCCTTCCGGGTCTACAAACCTATACCGGCTAGACGCCCCTTAGTCATCGTGCTGCGTCCTGGGGGTTGTCGAAAATGACGAGTGTACCATGTTCGGCGTAACACCCGCCACGAGACTAAGTCGCCGGACTTAACTTAATTCCGGCTAGATGGCACTTTGTAGTTGTCTGCATTCTGGGGGTTATCGAAAGAAGTCGAGCATACAACCGAGCGGAAAAGGTTCCCTGACTAAGTTGTCGGACTAGATGGTCCTCTGCTGTATGGTCTGGGGGGTTGTCGAAAGAAAAAGGATCATACATCTGCGTCCCCAGACCCTTGTGGGTCGCCAGATCGGGGAGGGCAGTGGGGTCTCATAATGATTACAAAATTGTTGCGAGCCTTGCTTGACTATGCATGTTGGCTCTGCATGATCATTCATGTCACTGGATGACACTGTGGACGGGCCACCTAACCCGGAATTGAACCCGCAAGGGATATCTCAGTAGCCAAATGCCTCATCATCTAATTAGTGACGCGCATGAATGGATGAACGAGATTCCCACTGTCCCTACCTACTATCTAACAAAACCACAGCCAAGGGAATGGGCTTGGCAGAATCAACAGGGAAATAAGACCCTGTTGAGGGGGCCACCAGGCAGATTTCCAGGGAGGCGGAAGCTGCCAGGGGTGAATGGGGACCCTGCCTTGGGTACAGAGCCTCCCACATGGCCTCGATCAGTCGCTCATGCCCTTGGAATGAAGCTCCGTCCTGACTTAGAATTTTTTTTTTGATTGAAATACCGTGCCCCTAGTAATATACAGCTACCCCCCGTGTATCTCCATTGTATTTGCATTAAAGGAGCAAGCCACTACTTCATGACGACCTCCTGGAACTCCCGCTCGGCCACACATAGCAAATCTGTCCCCTTAGGAGAAGGTAAAGTTTAATCATAGCTATGGTCATGTTACTCAACCGTGGCTATGGTCATGTTACTCAACCGTGGCTATGGTCATGTTGCTCAATCGTGGCTATGGTCATGTTATTGAATTGCGGTTATGGTCATGTTACTGAATTGCGGTTATGGTCATGTTACTGAATCGCGGCTATGGTCATGTCAGTGAATCGTGGCTATGGTCATGTCAATGAATCGTGGCTATGGTCATGTTACTCAATCGTGGCTATGGTCATGTTACTCAACCGTGGCTATGATCATGTTACTCAATCGTGGCTATGGTCATGTTGCTCAATCGTGGCTATGGTCATGTTACTGAATCGAGGCTATGATCATGTTACTGAAACCTGGCTATGGTCATGTTACTCAACCGTGGCTGTGGTCATGTTACTGAATCGTGGCTATGATCAGGTTACTGAATCGTGCCTATGGTCATGTTACTCAATCGTGGCTATGGTCATGTTGCTCAACCGTGGCTATGGTCAAGTTGCTCAACCGTGGCTATAGTCAGGTTACTGAATCGTGCCTATGGTCATGTTGCTCAACCGTGGCTATGGTCAAGTTGCTCAACCGTGGCTATGGTCATGTTACTGAATCGTGGCTATGGTCATGTTGCTCAATCGTGGCAATGGTCAAGTTGCTCAACCGTGGCTATGGTCATGTTACTGAATCGCGGCTATGGTCATGTCAGTGAATCGTGGCTACGGTCATGTCGCTGAATTGTGGCTATGGTCATGTCACTGAATCGTGGCAATGGTCATGTTGATCAATCATGGCAATAGTCATGTTACTGAATCGTAGCTATGGTCATGTCAATGAATTGTGGCTATTGTCATGTTACTGAAACCTGGCTATGGTCATGTTACTCAACCGTGGCTATGGTCATGTTACTGAATCGTGGCTATGGTCATGTCACTGAATCGTGGCTATGGTCATGTCAGTGAATCGTGGCTATGGTCATGTCACTGAATCGTGGCTATGGTCATGTTATTGAATCGTGGCTATGGTCATGTCACTGAATCGTGGCTATGGTCATGTTATTGAATCGTAGCTAATGTCATGTTACTCAACCGTGGCTATGGTCATGTTACTGAATCGCGGCTATGGTCATGTTACTCAACCGTGGCTATGGTCATGTCAGTGAATCGTGGCTATGGTCATGTTATTGAATCGTAGCTAATGTCATGTTACTCAACCGTGGCTATGGTTATGTCACTGAATCGCGGCAATGGTCATGTCACTAAATTGCGGCTATGATCATGTCACTCAACCGCGGCTATGGTTATGTCAGTGAATCGCGGCTATTGTCATGTCACTGAATCGCGGCTAGGGTAACGTCACTGAATCGCGGCTAGGGTAACGTCACTGAATCGCGGCTTTGGTCATGTCGCTGAATCGCGACTATGGTCATGTCACTGAATCGTGGCTATGGTCATGTCACTTAACCACAGCTATGGTCATGTGGCTTCATGGTGACCCAGGTGATTGCTTCCACTTGGCCAGGCAGGGTTCCATGAACAAGGGGACAGCTTCCATTGCCCCGGGCTGGCTTCCACGACCCAGGCTATTACCCCCACTTGCCGAGGCTGGGTTCCACCTCCCTGGGGACATCTCCCACTGCCCCGGGCTGCCTTCCACCACCCAGGCTATTGCTCCCACTTGCTCAGGCAGGGTTCCACGTCCTCGTGGACAGCTTCCACTGCCCAGGGCTAGCTTCCACTTGCCCAGGCTGGCTTCCACCACCTGGGCTATTGCTCCCACTTGCACAGGCAGGTTTAAACGACCCTGGGGACAGCATCCACTGCCCGAGGCTGGCTTCCACAACTCGGTCTATTGCTCCCACTTGTCCAGGCAGTGTTCCACGACCACGGGGAAAGCTTCCACTGACCCGGGCTGGCTTCCATCACCTGGGCTATTGCTCCCACTTGCCCAGGCATTGTTCCATTACCCCGGGTACAGCTTCCACTGCTCCGGGCTGGCTTCCACTTACCCAGACTGGCTTGCACCACCCGGGGTATTTCTCCCACTTGCCCAGGCAGGGTTCCACAACCCAGAGGACAGCTTACACTGCCCAGGGCTGTCTTCCATCGCCCTGGGCTGGCTTCCACCACCCAGGCTATTGCTCCCACTTGCCCAGGCAGGGTTCCACGACCCAGTGGACAGCGTCCACTCCACTAGGCTGGCTTCCACCGCCCTGGGCTGGCTTCCACCACCGGGGCTATTGCTCCCACTTGCCCAGGCAGTGTTCCACGACCCAGTGGACAGCTTCCACTGCACCGGGCTGGCTTCCACTTGCCTAGGCTGGCTTCAACCACCCGGGCTATTGCTCCCATTTGACCAGACAGGGTTCCGCGACCCTGGGAACAGGTTCCACTGCCTGGGGCTGGCTTCCACCACCCGGTCTATTGCTCCCACTTGCACAGGCAGTGTTCCACGACCCCGGGGACAGCTTCCACTGCCCCGGGCTGGCTTCCACTTGACCAGGCTGCCTTCCATGACCCGGGCTATTGCTCCCACTTGCCCAGGCAGGGTTCGATGACCCAGTGGACAGCGTCCACTCCACTAGGCTGGCTTCCACCGCCCTGGGCTGGCTTCCACCACCGGGGCTATTGCTCCCACTTGCCCAGGCAGTGTTCCACGAGCACGGGGACAGCTTCCACTGCCCCGGGCTGGCTTCCATCACCTGGGCTATTGCTCCCACTTGCCCAGGCATTATTCCATGACCCCGGGTACAGCTTCCACTGCTCTGGGCTGGCTTCCACTTACCCAGACTGGCTTGCACCACCCGGGGTATTTCTCCCACTTTCCCAGGCAGGTTTCCATGTCCCAGAGGACAGCTTCCACTGCCCAGGGCTGTCTTCCACCGCCCTGGGCTGGCTTCCACCACCGGGGCTATTACTCCCACTTGCCCAGGCAGGGTTCCACGACCCCGGGGACAGCTTCCACTGCCCAGGGCTGGCTTCCACGACCAAGGCTATTGCTCCCACTTGCCCAGGCAGGGTTCCACAACCCTGTGGACAGCATTCAATGCTCAGGGATGGCTTCCACCGCCCTGGGCTCGCTTCCACCACCCAGGCTATTTCTCCAACTTGCCCAGGCAGCGTTCCACGACCCAGTGGACAGCGTCCACTACCCTGGGCTGGCTTTCACCGCCCTTGGCTGGATTCCACCAGAAGTGCTATTGCTCCCACTTGCCAAGGCAGGGATCCACGACCCAGTGGACAGCTTCCACTGCCCAGGGCTGGCTTCCACCACCCAGGCTATTGCTCCAACTTGCCCAGGCAGCGTTCCACGACCCAGTGGACAGCGTCCACTACCCTGGGCTGGCTTTCACCGCCCTTGGCTGGATTCCACCAGAAGTGCTATTGCTCCCACTTGCCAAGGCAGGGATCCACGACCCAGTGGACAGCTTCCACTGCCCAGGGCTGGCTTCCACCACCCGGGGAATTGCTCCCACTTGCCCAGGCAGGGTTCCACGACACCGCGGACAGCTTCCACTGCCCCGGGCTGGCTTCCACTTACACAGGCTCGCTACCACCACCCAGACTATTGCTCTCACTTCCCCAGGCAGTGTTCCATGACCCTGTAGACAGCTTCCACTGCACGGGGATGGCTTCCACGATCCATGACTCTGCTCCCACTTGCCCAGCCTGGGTTCCACAACTCCGGGGAGAGATCCCACAGCCCTGGGCTGGCTTCCACGACCCAGAGCTCTGCTCCCACTTTTCAAGGCTGGGTACCACGATCCCGTGGAAAGTTCCCAAAGCCCCGGGCTGGCTTCCACGATCCAGGTCTCTGCTCCCACTTGACCAACCTGTCTTCCACACCCCGGGGACATCTCCCACTGCACCGGGATAGCTTCCACCGCCCTGGGCTGGCTTCCACTACCCGGTCTATTGCTCCCACTTGACCAGGCAGTGTTCCACGACCCCGGGGACAGCTTCCACTGCCCCGGGCTGGCTTCCACTTGACCAGGCTGGCTTCCACCACCCGGGCTTTTGCTCCCACTTGCCCAGGCAGGGTTCGACGACCCTGGGGACATCTCCCACTGCACCGTGCTGGCTTCCACCGCTATGTGCAACCTTCCCACCGAGCACACGGGCCCCAGCGACCCCGTTCGGGGTCCCAGCAGCTCAGGAAACAATACCTGCCACCTTCCCACCGAGGGCATGATGCCCCAGCCACCCCGCGGGGTCCCAGCAGCTGAGGATAAAATATCTGCAACCTTTCAAGCCAGCGCACAGGCCCCAGAGACCCGGTACCAGGTCGCAGCGGCTCGGGATAAAATACCTGCAACCTTCCCACCGAGCGCACGGGCCCCAGCGACCCCGTTCGGGGTCCCAGCAGCTCAGGAAACAATACCTGCCACCTTCCCACCGAGGGCATGATGCCCCAGCCACCCCGCGGGGTCCCAGCAGCTCAGGAAACAATGCCTGCCACCTTCCCATCGAATGCACGAAACCCAGAGACCCCGTGCGGGGTCCCTGCAGCTCGAGAAACAATACCTGCCACATTCCCACCGAGCGCACGGAACCCAAAGACCCGGTGCAGGGTCTGAGCAGCTCAGAAAACAATACCTACCATCTTCCCTCTGAGCACACAGGCCCCAGTGACCCCGCGGGGTTCCAGCAGCTCGGGAAATGATACCTGCCATCTTCCCACCGAAAAGCACGGGCCCCAGCGACCCTGTTCAGGGTCCCAGTAGCTTGGGAAACAATACCTACCACCTTCCCACCGCGGGCATGATGCCCCAGCCACCCCGCAGGATCCCAGCAGCTCAGGAAACAATACCTGCCACCTTCCCACCTAGAGCACGGGGCTCAGCGACACCGTGCGGGGTCCCCTGCCACCTTCCCACTGTGCGCACTGGCCTCAGCGACCCCGTGCTGGTTCACAGCAGCTCGGGAAACGATACTTGCCGCCTTCCCACCGAGCGCAGGGCCCCCGGTGATCCGGTGCAGGGTCCCAGCAGCTCAGGAACCAATACCTCCCTTCTTCCCACCGAGCGCAGGGGCCCCGACGACCCGGCGCGGGGTCCCAGCAGCTCGGGAAACAATACCTGCTACTTTCCCTCCCAGCTCACAGGCCCCAGCGACCCTGTGCGGGGTCCCAGCAGCTGAGGATAAAATATCTGCAACCTTTCAAGCCAGCGCACAGGCCCCAGAGACCCGGTGCCAGGTCGCAGCGGCTCGGGATAAAATACCTGCAACCTTCCCACCGAGCGCACGGGCCCCAGCGACCCCGTTCAGGGTCCCAGCAGCTCAGGAAACAATACCTGCCACCTTCCCACCGAGGGCATGATGCCCCAGCCACCCCGTGGGGTCCCAGCAACTCAGGAAACAATGCCTGCCACATTCCCACCGAGCGCACGGGACCCAAAGACCCAGTGCAGGGTCCCAGCAGCTCGGGACAAAGTACCTGCAACCTTCCCACCGAGTGCACGGGCCCTTTAGATCTGGTGCGGGGTCCCAGCAGCTTGGGAAAAATACCTGTAACCTTCCCATCCAGCGCACGTGCCCCAGCAACCTGGTGTGGGGACCCAGCAGCTCGGCAAAAAATACGTGCAACCTTCCCACCGAGTGCACAGGCCCCAGAGACCCGGTGCAGGGTCCCAGAAGCTCGGGATAAAATAACTGCAACATCCCACCGAGCTCACAGGCCCCAGAACGGGGTCCCAGCAGCTCAGAAAAAATACCTGCAACCTTCCCATGAGCGCACTAGCCTGAGCGACCTTGCGCGAGGTCCCAGCAGCTCGGGAAACAATACCTGCCACCTTCCCACTGAGCGCACTGCCCTCAGCGACCCCATGCAGGGTGCCAGCAGCTAGGGAAACAATATCTGCCGCCTTCCCACCGAGCACATGTGGCCCCGACGACACGGCGTGGGGTCACAGCAGCTCGGGAAACAATACCTGCCGGCCTTCCCGCCGAGCAGTTTGGGCCCCCTTACTACAACAGTGTGCTGCTTTCCAGGAGCCTCTGTCACGCACATCAATGAGAACGTGGACAGGCTTCTAGAACGAACAGGAGACGACCCGGGAGTAGTCATCCACATCGGTACAAACAACATTGGAAGAGACAGGCCAAGATCTCTGCAAAACAAATTCAGAGAGCTAGGAAGGAAATTAAAAGACAAGACCAAAACTGTGGTATTTTCTGGGATACTGTCAGCACCTTGCAAAGGACCATATGGACAGCTGGAAATACAAAATCAAAATGCATTGCTGAAATCGTGGTGCACACAGGAAGGCTTCACCTTTCTTGAACATTGGAGCACATTCTACAACAAGGACTATCTATATATGTGGGACGGACTGCACTTAAACAGAAAGGGAACCAATCTACTCAGAGAAAGGATCCTTGAGGAGGTCCAGAAGCATTTAAACTAGAAAGGAAGGGGGGAGAAAACAAAAAAACAGAAGGGAGACCACATCAAAACAAGGGCAACAACTCAGGTAAGACAACTATTAAATGTATTTATCTTAATGCTAGAAGTCTCAGAAACAAAATGTTAGAACTTGAAGCTACTGCACTAACAAGTAACTACGATGTGATAGGTGTTACAGAAACTTAGTTGTCTGAGAGTGATGGAGACGAATATAATTTTAGTGGGTACACACTGTATAGGAAAGACAGGCAGGACAGAAGAGGCAGAGGGGTAGCGCTATACATAAGAAATAGTCTTCAAGCCCAGGTGTTAAATCAGGACAAAAAGAAAACAATGCCGAATCAATATGGGTCAGAATAATGGACACAAATTCAAAGGGCATAATAATAGGAGCATGCTATAGACCGCCAAATTCAGACACTGAGCAAAATAATCTGTTATACAATGACATTAGAAATGCGTGTAGCAAAGGAGAAGCCATACTAATGGGGGATTTCAACTTCCCCCGTATAAAATAGGAGAACCCGATGGGGAGCACAACAGACAAAATTGAAATGGTGGAAATGACAAATGACTGCTTCCTAAAGCAATTTGTCAAGGCACCGACTAGAGGGGAGGCATGCCTTGATTTAGTCTTTTCAAATAACGAAGACAGAATAACTAAAACAGAGGTCAGAGAGCCATTGGCAAACTCAGACCGCAACATGGTCTCATTTGAAGTAATTTTTAAAACCCCAAAAGTAATGACTAAAGCTAAGGTTTACAATTTTAGAAAAGCAAACTATGAAGGTATGAAACAGAGACTAACAGAAGTAGATTGGAGTAAAATAGAGAAAACATCCACAGAAAAAGGATGGCTGTTTTTTAAAAATGTAGTACTAGAGGCGCAAAACAATTACATCCCAAAAGTAGACAAATCTAAATCTAAAACAAAATGGCCAAAATGGTTTAACAGATCAATTAAAAAAAATATTCAGCGAAAAAAGGCACTTTTCAGAGCGTTTAAAAGGGACCAAAAACAAAGTCCACAGAAAGAGTACTTGGAACTGCAAACACAAGTCAAAAAGGAAGTTAGAAAGGCCAAGAGAGAAATAGAAATCAATATTGCTAAGGGGGCTAAAACCAATTCCAAAATGTTTTTCCAATATTATAACAGCAAGAGAACATTCAAAGAGGAGGTTAAATGTCTAAAGCCCGCCACACACAGCCTGACTCAAGCCGTCCCGACTCATCTCATCTGAGTGTGCACAGATTCTGCAATCAGTCGTGCTCAGTTGGTTTGACGTCACAATTGAGTTTTTCCCGACTGGGTGTTGCACACTGCTAAGACTGAATTAGACTGGCCACAACTAGATACTGGTGATTACTATGTATGCAAATATAATTAATACTGCCCTGTACACATTTTTGTATTAACTTAGCCCAACATAGCGACCCTCATAATATGCATGGCATCGTATGCTGATTAGATGGCGGAGACAGTGCCGCGAGGCAACCAATTAGCCTATTAATTAATTGACCATTAATTGACCATTTACACCGTGCAAACGTTTCAGGCAGTGTTTGATTTTTTGTATAGCTTGTCTACTACACTTTAGCCTGTGGTAAATAAAATCCAACCTGTTGATTTTTTAATTTGACTGGCATTTTTTTCTCAGCGTGTGGATCTAGGGGCTTGTGATTTGTGACCTTTTGGAGATCGACGCACCGGTTACTTCTGTTTTAGCGCAGTAAGAAAATATAGGCTGCCAGTAGATTGATAATAAAAAGGTAAATTGATAATTTACCTTTGATTAGTAAACGCCTAAAAAAAACTATTCAAATGTGCACATATCTGGTATTTTTGAATTCGGGACACTCGGAGCAATTCAAGACTAATGTATTTTTACCTGTGGAACTAAAGCTGTCAATATTCCGCCATCTTGTATGACAAGCTACGTCACTTAAACCGGCTTAACCATTGGTTGACAGCCTTACGACTAATCGGTCTCAGTCAAGTCTTGGTCGGCAACCACCGCACACAGACAGACTGATCACATCTGAATGAAACTGCGTCTGAAAATGATTTAACATGTTCAATCTTCAAATCTGAAGACATCCCGACTGAAATCTGCATAATCTTGGTTTTAAGGGCACGCACACTGATACGATTAATCCAAACTGAGATGACATGAGTCGGGACGGCTTGAGTCGGGCTGTGTGCGGCGGGCTTAAGAGACACAAATGGCAAAATCATAGATGAAGAAAAAAATAACAAATATATTAAATGATTACTTTTCACAGGTTTTTACAAATGAGGACACGGACAACATACCCCACTTGTCGACCTGTTCCTATCCAATTTTAAATAACTTTAGCATAACAGAGGCAGAAGTGTTAAAGGGACTAGGAGCTCTTAAAATAAACAAATCCCCTGGGCTGGATGAGATCCTCCCAATAGTACTCAAAGAAATGAAAGAAGTTATTTACAAACCGCTAACCAAGATCATGCAACAGTCTCTTGACACAGGGGTTGTACCGACAGACTGGAAAATTGCAAACGTAATACCGATCCACAAAAAGGGAGACAAAACCGAATCAGGTAACTACAGACCAATAAGCCTGACTACTATCATATGTAAACTTATGGAAACTATAATAAGATCCAACATGGAAAATGACCTATATGGTAACAATATCCTGGGAGACAGTCAGCATGGTTTTAGGAAAGGGAGATCGTGTCTAACTAACCTACTTGACTTTTTTGAGGATGCAACATTGACAATGGATAATTGCAAAGCATACAACATGGTTTATTTAGATTTCTCAAACTGAACGCAGTAGGGATTCAAGGAAATGCATGCAGATGGATTAGGGAGTGGTTAACATGTAGAAAACAGAAAGTACTGATTAGAGGAGAAACCTCAAAATGGAGCGAGGTAACCAGTGGTGTACCACAGGGATCAGTATTAGGTCCTCTGCTATTCCTAATCTACATTAATGATTTAGATTCTGGTATAGTAAGCAAACTTGCTAAATTTGCAGATGACACAAAAATAGGAGTGGCAAACACTGTTGCAGCAGCAAAGGTCATTTAAAATGATCTAGACAGTATTCAGAACTGGGCAGACAGACAGCAAATGACATTTAATAGAGAAAAGTGTAAAGTATTGCATGCAGGCAATAAAAATGTGCATTATAAATATCATATGGGAGATACTGAAATTGAAGAAGGGAATCTATGAAGAAGACCTAGGAGTTTATGTTGACTCAGAAATATAAAAAAGGCCAACAAAATGCTCGGATATATTGTGAGAAGTGTTGAATTTAAATCAAGGGAAGTAATGTCAAAACTTTACAATGCATTAGTAAGACCTCACCTAGAATATTATGTTCAGTTCTGGTCACCTCATTACAAAAAGGATATTGCTGCTCTAGAAAGAGCAACCAGAATTATCCCGGGTTTAAAAGGCATGTCGTATGCAGACAGGCTAAAATAATTGAATCTATTCAGTCTTGAACAAAGAAGACTACGCGGTGATCTGATTCAAGCATTCAAAATCCTAAAAGGTATAGACAATGTCGACCCAGGGGACTTTTTTGACCTGAAAAAAGAAACAAGGACCAGGGGTCACAAATGGAGATTAGATAAAGGGGCATTCCCACCGAGCTCACGGGTTCCAGCAGCTCGGGAAATAATACCTGCCACCTTCCAACCGAGCGCACAGGCCCCAGCGACCTGGTGCGGGGTCCCAGCAGCTCAGTAAAAAATACCTGCAACCTTCCCATCAAGCAGACGGGCCCCAGAGACCCGGTGCAATGTCCCAACAGCTCGGGAAAAATTACCTGAAACCTTCCCACCAAGCGACCGGACCCCAGAGATCCGATTCGGGGTCCCAGCAGCTCAAGAAAAATACCTGCAACCTCACGAGCGCAGGGGCCCCTGAGACCCGGTGCGGGGTCCCAGCAGCTGAGGAAAAAATACCTGCAACCTTCCAAGCCAGTGCACAGGCCCCATCAACCCGGTGCTGGGTCCCAGCAGCTCGGGAAAAAATGCCTGCAATCTTCCAAACAACCGCACGGGCCCCAGAGACCCGGTGCAGGGACACAGAATCTCGGGAAAAAGTACTTGCAACCTTCCCACCGAGCGTACAAGCCCTAACGAAACTGCGGGGTCCCAGCAGCTTGGGAAAAAATGCCTGCAACCTTTGCATTGAGTGCACGGGCCACAGAGACCCGGTGTGGGGTCCCAGCAGCTCGGAAAAAAATGCCTGCAACCTTCGCATTGAGTGCACGGGCCCCAGAGACCCGGTGTGGGGTCCCAGCAGCTCGTGAAAAAATACCTGCCGCCTTCCAACCGAGCGTATGGGCCCCGGCGACCCGTTGCGGTGTCCCAGCAGCTTGGGAAAAAATACTTGCCACCTTCACACCGAGTGCACGGGCCCCAGTGACCCCGTGCGGGGTCCCAGCAGCTCAGGATAAAAAACCTTCAATCTTCCCACCGAGTGGACATGCCCCAGCGACCCTATGCGGAGTCCCAGCAGCTCGTGAAAAAATACCTGCAACCTTCCAAGTCAGCGAACAGGCCCCAGTGACCCGGTGCTGGTACCAGCAGCTCGGAAAAAAATGCCTGCAACCTTCACATTGAGTTTACGGGCCCCAGAGACCGGGTGCTGGCTCTCTCCAGCTCAGGAAAAAGTACCTGCAACCTTCCCACCGAGCGCATGGGAGCCAGCGACCCTGTGCGGGGTCCCACCAGCTCAGGAAAAATACCTGCAACCTTCCAAGCCAACACACAGGCCCCAGCGACCCAGTACCAGGTACCAGCAGCTCGGAAAAAAATGCCTGCAACCTTCCCAACGAGCGCCCGTGCCCCAGAGACCCAGTGCAGGGTCCCAGCAGCTTGCAAAAAAGTACCTGTAACCTGCCCACCGAGCGCACATGCCCCACCAACCCAGTGCGGGGTACCAACAGCTCGGAAAAAAATGCCTGCAACCTTCCCAATGAGCACACAGGCCCCAGCGACCCTGTGCGGGGTCCCAGCAGCTCGGTAAACAATACCTGCCACCTTCCCACTAATCGCATGGTCCCCAGCAACCCCGTGCGGCGTCCCAGCAGCTCGGGAAAAATCCCTGCAACCTTCGCAGCGAGCGCATGGGCCCCAGAGACCCGGTGAGGGGTCCCAGCAGCTCAGGAAAAAGTACCAGCAACCTTCCCATGAGCGCACTTTCCAAAGAGACCTGATGCGGGGTTCCAGCAGTTCGGGAAAAATTACCTGAAACCTTCCCACCAAGCTTCCAGACCCCAGAGACCCGGTGCGGGGTCACAGAAGCTTGGAAAAAAATACCTGCCACCTTCCCACCGATCGCAAGATACCAAGAGACCCGATACGGGGTCCCATAAGCTCGGGATAAAATACCTGCAACCTTCCCACCAAGCTCATGGACCCCAGCGACACTGTGCGGGGTCCCAGCAGCTGAGGAAAAAATATCTGCAACCTTCCAAGCCAGAGCACAGGCACTAGCAACCCGTTGCTGGGTACCAGCAGCTTGGGAAAAATGTCTGCAATCTTCCCAACGAGCGCACAGGCCGCAGAGACCCGGTGCAGGGACACAGCAGCTCAGGAAAAAATACCTGCAACCCTCCCAACGAGCGCAAGGGCACCAGAGACCCAATGCGGGTTCCCAGCAGCTCGGAAAAAGTACCTTTAACCATCCCACCAAGCGCACGGGCCCCAGAGACCTACTACGGGGTCGCAGCATTTCGGAAAAAAGTACCTGCAACCTTCCCACCAAGCGCACTGGCCCCAGAGACCAGGTGTGGAGCCCCAGCAGCTGAGGAAAAAATACCTGCAACCTTCCAAGCCAGCGAACAGGCTCCACTAACCTGGTCCGGGGTCCCAGCATCTCGGGAAAAAATGCCTGTAATCTTCCCAACAAGCGCACGGGCACCAGAGACCCGGTGCATAGTCCCAGCAGCTCGGAATAAAATACCTGCAACCTTCCCACCAAGCTCACGGGCCTCAGAGCGGGGTCCGAGCAGCTCGGGGAAAAAATAGCTGCAACCTTCCCACTGAGCGCACAGGCTCCATAGATCCGGTGCGGGGTCCCAGCAGCTCGGAAAAAAATGCCTGCAACCTTCCCAATGAGCACACAGGCCCCAGTGACCCTGTGCACGGTCCCACCAGCTGAGGAAAAATGATCTGCAACCTTCCAAGCCAGCGCAAAGGCCCCTGCAACCCGGTGTCCCAGCAGCTGGCAAAGAAATACCTGCAAACTCTCCACCGAGCGCACACTCCCTAGAGACCCTGTGCAGGGTTCCAGCAGCTCAGGAACAAATACCTGCAACCTTCCCAACGAGGGCAGGGGCCCCATCGACCTGGTGTCGGTTCCCAGCAGCTAGGGAAAAAGTACCTGCAACCTTCTCACCGAACGCACAGGCCCCAGAGACCCAGTGTGGGGTCCCAGCAGCTCCGGAAAAAGTACCTGCAACCTTCCCACCGAGCACACGGTCCACAGAGACCCGGTGCGGGGTCCCAGCAGCTCGGGAAAAAGTACCTGCAACCTTCCCACCGAGCGCACGGGCCCCAGAGACCGTAGAGTTCTGTAATCGGTCTCCGTAAAATTAAACCACCTTATTTGCATGCTGTATAAATACACCAATTCTTGCTCACGACCAAAAATATACACATCATTATAATTAAAAAACAACATTTTGAAGATAGAACACTGACAGGAGGGGTGTGCGTTAATTTAAAAAACCACACACACACACACACACACACACAATATGCTACGTGGGATAATAATTTAAGAAAATGGACACTGTAGGCTATAAACGGGGGTCACAGATTACTGTATTGTGCAAGTTATTTGCTATGCAGATGTGCACTCTCCAGTAATAATATTATGTGGGTGTCTGTAGTAGGCCCGATTAAAAAAACAATCCCAGTGAACAGCTTTCACAGAAGTCACGTTTACACAGAATTAGTTTAAGAAAACTTGTTATAAAATGGCTTGAATAAATTAAGTGCTGTGATTAGCTGAACAAGATCACATGACCGTGTGGTAATAATTGGCTATGACATCATAGACCAACTTACTTACCTGATCTATTAATATTATTATGCCTTAATAGTAACAATTATCTAAACAGTGTTTCTGTAGGTAAAAATGTCAACATACAACTGAAACAACATTTAAATCACCCAACAATCTGTTTTTTCATCTCTGTCACTAAGAATTACAGAAAAATTACTGCAAATATACTGTGGTATTTAGTCAGAGAATAGAACAAAGAAAACTCAGAGGTAAGCAGTAGCAGTGACACTATTCAAAAGCTATCTGAGAAATCACCACACAAGTCTCACTCAGCATATACATGCAGCAGCGGCATCTGCTTATTAAACTAAATATCGCCTTATAAAACTCTCTCTGCTGACATAACCGTTGGGCTTTTAAACAAGGTCGGGTTCGGCATAAAATTCTATTGTGCTCGCCGCAGACGGGAAGGACTGCGGCACTGCGAAAACTGACACGGAACTCGTTTAGTCCACATATCATCTAATACTGGTTTAGAATCTAGTGAAATTATGCCGGTTACCGGCCATTGGTGTGAAAACAGCCTCAGAAATGATTGGTCAGCTTTTCATGAAGCCCGCAAAGCCTGAGTAGCCTGGTTGGTTGAAGACACAAGGCCGCAGCCACGAGGTCGCAGGTAATATGCAAAAAAAAAAAAAGGCCTGTAAAATAAGTACATTATTAAATGTGAAAAGAAAACATTTATGGTAAGCTTGTCTTCTATTCTACTTCTACCATTATTTACATTGTGTACTGTTTGGCATGTTAACTTTATTTCCTGGTATGTGTGGTTTAGTTAATCTTACATACAAAGCTTAACATGACCAATGGAATAGTCCAATCAATTATATATATTTATACTTATATTACAAATCAATTTTGACAGCAGTTATTTGATGCATTTGTACATTTTTGTTCCCTTCAACTTTTTGTTTTATTATTATTATTCCACATCATTGCACAGACTCCACATAAGTAAACAGAAAATTCAAGTACACTCTCTATTAATAAGAAGTATATGTATAAGTGTATAATATATTTAAAATGTGATCATACTTGAAAATATGTGCTTTAATAATAGAGGATATTGCAAATACTAAGATGGTTTGCAAATCTAAAACTTACAGAGAAACCTACAGTGGAAAAAAATGATGTACTTTCCATTGCATATGTATACAGATATTTTAACTCAGCATTCCAGTAAAAAAAAAAATAACAATGGAAATTTCAGTAGTTCGGGACAAACACCAATCACAAAATGTTTTAGTACAAATATTTATTGTGGAGAATGCGGAGTATGCGATTTTACACAGAAGTATGTTGTATATATACATTCATTTGGCATCAAACCTAACTTGGTTTGAGGGCTCGCTGCCTGGCCGACTGGACGAGGCTGAGACCCCCATTGATAAAACATAGAAATTGTTTTTAAGAAAGGTGGAGATGGGGAGGTGGTGGGTTACGATGAAATCGAAATGCAACTGAGAGGTTAGTGAAGAGGGTATTTATAGTGCTAACAATCTTAATTAGCTAATGTGTAAATTGAATGATTCAATTTGGTGACGCAAAGATTGGTGTCTGACCCTCCTCCTGAACTTTAGTTATGAACTTCATTAAAAACAAAAAGCTACGTTTTAAGTGACAGTAAGAGCTGACAAAGCTGAAAAAGACGGGGAATTGTCAGGTAAGGCGACACTGCGTTCATTCTGACAAGGCTTTCCAGCACACACTGCTGAACTGGTACAGTAGGTGGATTCACTTCAGACAGCATAGGTAGTCATCACCACTGGGCAGGTCAGTGGGTTGCTGAGGATTCAAAAGTTCTCTGAAACAGCCCAATACAGTAGATATCCTTTAGAAGTTTTGAAGAGTCACTGTCCTTTGTGATTAAAACCAAAATAACTGTAGTAATGACTGCTGACTGTGACATTTGTTTAATCTCTTTATTTGTGTAGTAATAATTCCAGTGAAATAGTGTACTGTTCATTATGAACAACATTACACAACTATGTGTAATTTTGAATACAAATTTGACTATTCTGTGGCAACTTACATACACATTCAAGGCATGTCCATTTCTGCTAAACCAACAAAATAAAAACTACTGTAAACATGAATCTCTTCAGTTAAAAATCAACAAAACAAACCCCATGACTGACACTATTTGATGTGCTTTCAATGATCTCATTACTATGCCACACATACATCACATTTATTTTCCAGCATATTAAACACGAGTATGGCTTTTGTCAACAAAATAAAAAAAAAGCTCAAAGGGTTAAAAACAAAGGTTACTGTTAGAAACATTTGTATACTTACAATTCATATGTCAATGGTCTTAGTTACAAAGAACAGTGATCTTTCTTAACTTCTAAAACAGTGGTTCACAACCCTGGTCATGGAGACCCCTTGTGTCTGCTGGTTTTTTGTTCCAGATGACCTCTCAGTTACTTAAATGAACACTCAATTGAACTGACAATTTGGTTAATCACATTTTTAAACCATTCTTCAGCTTATAAGAAGTTGGTTTGAAGTTCTATTTAATTTCATACATAACTTGAAATCTCCATCTCTTTCAAATCATTCAACAGGTTTCATTAGGCCAATTGTTAGTTTAATTGAGTGTTCAATAAAGAACTTCAGTTGGAAAAAAGTAACAGCAGACACAAGGGGATCCCCAGGACCAGGATTGGGAACCACTGATCTAAGGCATATTAGGATGTCTCAGAGAACTTTTGAATCCTCAGCAACCCACTGACCTGCCCAGTGGTGGTGACTACCTATGCTGTCTGAAGTGAACCTACCTACTGTACCAGTTAAGCAATGTGTGCTGGAAAGCCTTGTCAGAACATGGGTGAAGTAAGAGCACAGTGATGGTCTTACTTGACAATTTCCCGTCTTTTTTGACTGTCAGCTCTTACTGTCACTTAAAACGTAGTCTGTCAGCACTGAAACACTACGTTTAAAAAAACCAAACTGTACCACTGAACCTCGTCTTGAATATTGGAACGTGGTTGATGTTTGTGGTTGATGGCACCAAAGAGTCCGACTTCTGTTTAAAGATGAAGACCTCCAGGCTCCGTCCTTACAGCAGGTGGCAGCACTGGTAATTGACGGCACAGAACTTCTCTTTGTCTTTGTGGTTGTAACGGATGCTTAGGATATGATAAGTTCCGGTTGTATCAACCCTGCAAACACGGAGAGTGAAAACTGGTAAGTCCACAGATAACATTTTAAAACTGTGGCATGCTTTGTTTTATTATGTGCTGTTTTTGCCGTCCTCTTCGTATGTAGTTTAGGCCTGTGATTGTAGTGGAGCGTGAGTAATAGAGGGTCGTTCGCCGGTGCCCAAAATCTAAATCCAAATCTGAAAACAAGCAGGTTTAGTGTGGGGAACTATATATATATATATATATATATATATATATATATATATATAATGTGAGAATTCGTATCCGAATGGTAACATCAAAAATAGAATAGCAGTCATTCATACACGCCAAGCCGAGTCGCTCGCAATTCAGCGCTTTGTGGAATTGCTGTCATTTGAAAGCGTTAACACATTGGTCCAGATTTATTAAAACGTGTTCATTTATGATACAGTATTGACACTAGAACAACCAAAAACAGCGTTCGGACCCTAATGGCTGGTTTCACAGACCCTGATTAGTACTAGTCCTGGGTTACCCAATGTTAATTTAGGTAAAGTAATCCAATATTAGTGCTAATCTGGGTCTGTGAAACCAGCCGTTATTGATTGTCCAGATTAGTCCGGCATCAAATAGCAAATGGGGTAAAGCCATACCATTTGCCAGTCCACGTATGTGTTGAGAGGAATGTCAATTTATGTTTGTGTTTAATAGTAGCAGATTAAGAAACGATCCAATCCAATTGTTCTAATTCTGGGTAAATAATAGTGCAATTGGTTACAAATAAAATACAGACGTTTCTCATTTTTGTTTGTTAAATCTTGAAAACATCACAATACAGGGAAACCTCTATTAATACCAGTCAAAGAACTAACAGAATGTGCCCTTCATAGGGTGTGTGCTTCATTACCAGTAGACATGGCATTTCTTCTTTAATCAACACTTTTTTGAACAATTTAGCCCATTTTCTTAATCCAGTTTAAGGTTTCCCTTTGTGCAACTGCTCTCATTTACCTTTTTGGGCTGTATTACAGGGTTAGAAATTAACAAAATTGTTGTGCTGCAGGGCATCAAGTTCAGGTCATGAAGGGCAAGGCAATGTTGCCTTCGTTGAGTATGAAGATTCAGGGGCACCAAGGCAGTTCCAGGGGGCAAAAATGCAAAATATAAATCCAACCCAAGGGCACCAAGGCGATTTAAATACTCTGTGACAGGGTGGCTGAGTTGTGACGTCAGGCCAGAAGTAGGAACCAAAACACTGACACCAGTACTGCAGATTCAAAACAAAAGACGCGGCGTTGCCGTTTATTTAAATACAAAAATAAATAAACGGTTTTAACAAAAAGACTTGCTACCAGAGCGAAAATAGAAGTTTAAACAAAACAAAATCACGAACACAAAATAATACAGGTTAGGCTAGGCAGTCGCTGTCACTGTTCCTGTATACTTTAATTTTAAATAAGTTTTGTTTCTCTCACGCTCCTCTCGCTCTCTCCGCTCTGGCTCCTAACACACCCCATCCTGAGTGCAGAGAGCTGCAGGCTTTTATATTGTGGTGAGGGGTTTAACTGGTTAATAATTATTCTATTACCCCTCGGGCCACAATCTGCACGAGTTTATTAAATTATTCCTGGCAGAGGATGAGCACCATATCCCCACTGCCAGAACACGTTCTAAATAAAACAAAACAATAACAAAACATACAGCGCTTCGCCGACATGTAAATACAAATACAAAATAACACAGGGGCGGAGGGGGAAACCCCGTTCTAAAAATAAATAAACACACATACAGGGCTCCTCGCCCTGTTACATAACCCCCCCCCCCCTGCTTGGCACACATGGCCCAACGGCCACCTCCCCCCTTAGTCCCAGTCCCGGCTAACAGTCCAGGAACGGGCAGCAATGGGCCAAGGGTGGCGGTCATGGTGGGATATCTTCCTCTCACCCAAACAGCTGTAGTGTCCTGGTGGACCGCGCACAGGCCGGCTCCTCCGGCCAAGGAAATTTTGGGGGTTGTCTCCAGACCTCCCCCACTTCTTCATGGCCGGCAGCTCCCCTCCGTGGGGCTACGACCGCAGTTTCTCCTGCTGCATGGCAAGACTGGCAGTGACCCCAGGCGAAGCAGGACCTTCGGGAGGCGACGGCAGTAGCGTCGCCCTGTTATATACTCATTCATAAAACAACAAAAAATGAATACAGAGAGCCTATTATGTTGATGAAATTTGAAGTCAAACAAACACAAGTCAATGTTTTCTGAGTGATTGACACACTAATTGTTACAAAAATAAAATATAGGTCACTTTTCCATTGCAAAAATAAAATTGGTATAAAAATATCCAATTTAAAAACAACCAACTTTCATAATGAAAAAATACAAAGGGTAATTTGGCACAAAAAATAAATATTCAGGATATCTCAGTTAACAAGAGGTAAATATAGCGCTTGTCTGGGTCCTGTAATTAAAGCATTTTTAAAACCCTCCATGTTGTGAACAGGACGGCTTGCAGTGGTGACGTCAGACCAGAAACACAGACTCAAAACAATGAATTGTGGGTGAAACAAGCGCAACGGCGCTCAGCCTGTTTATTAAATAACAAAACAAACAAAAGATGTATACAAAACAAACACCACAAAACAAAAAAGCGTGCCGGTTTTTTTTCTCCACTCTCGAACACCCTTCCTTAAGCGCAGACAGCTGCAGGCCTTTATATTCTGGCCGAGGGGTTAACTAGCTGTTAACTAATTATCTTATTACCCCTCAGTCTGCAGGAGTTTAATAAGGATGCGTGACTGTCAGCTAGTTAAATAATCAGTAGCTGATCAGTCACGCATCCTCACAAGGTTTTTAAAATATATACACAAAATAACAAATAATATTGGCTTTCGTCGTCATATAAACATATAAATCATAATATAAATAAATAATAAACAATGGCTGGGACACTCCGCCACACATGTGTTTTCATAACTTAGTGTAAGCAAGTTCAACTGGATTTCATATAGCATGTTGTCCGCTGGTGAAGCGAACGAATCAGTGCATTTTTAAATGCTAAAAGTAGTATTCTTTTAGAAATTTAGATTTTCATGGAGAATTGGATATTATTATTACATGGCATTGGTTCTAATTCGTGGAAATCGTGAAATCCATGCTCACCATGAAAATATACAGCCTTAGTGATACAACAACACAAATAAGATGTCAGTGAAGGGAAAGTTAAACAAAACTGGCTGAAGATTTACCCATGGCTGGAGTTTAGTAACAATATTAGTTTTTTGGTCTGCAGTGTGTCTGCGCAACTGTAATTTGTTAACCACTGTGACCTTTACAAAAAATGGGGGTTTGAAAAAAAACAAACCTCGAAATAGAAGCTTCGGCAGGCAATGGAGAGTGTGCTGCACCACAATGATGAACAGCTGGATAAACATAATGGAGAGTGCTCTACACCACAGTGATGAACAGCTTTTCGTCATAATGTTAGATGTTTACATTAATTTTTATTTATTTATTTATTGCATTTATATAGTGCTTTTTATACAAAAGTATTGCAAAGCACTGTACAGTACATAGCAGAAAAAAAGAACAAACCACAATACATTTGTATAGCATGGCACACATACAGCTGCCACAGTCACACCATTTAAATAACAGTATGCACATGATACAAAAGCAGCAATTTTAAAGTTGCATTTAAACCCACTAAGATAATTAAGCCATTTTATTAAAGTGGGTTTTTAGTCTTGACTTGCAAACTGTAACGGTCCCAGCTTCCCTGACAAACAAAGGCAGAGCGTTCCATAATTTAGGAGCTCTACAAGAAAAAGCCTTGCCTCCCGTGCTGCTTTTGTTGACGTGAGAAATAACCAGCAGCCCGCAGCCTGTGATCTCAGAATGTGGTTTGGAAGATACAGGGTCAGTAACTCCTGCAAATAATTAGGTGCTAATCCATTCAGGACCTTGTAAGTTAACAATCTTAAAATCAATTCTATACTGCACAGGAAGTCAGTGTAAAGAGGCCAGAACGGGTAATATGTTCCTTTTTCCTGGTTTTCAAACTCTTAATTTCTAGTTTAAGTTTGGATGAGAGACTGCAAGGGTCGAGCTCATGTAATCCCACATTTGCTTTTTAGTTGGTTCTGTGAGCCCACTAGCATAACCTCTGTTTTATCTGAATTCAACATTAGAAACTTCTGTGACATTCAATGCTTGATGTCTATAAGGCAAGTAGCGAATAATACTCAGACAGAAGAAATTCCTGGCTTTAGGGACAAATATAGCTGGGATCATCAGCATAGCAATGGAAGACTTTATATAGTTCCACAGTTCTTGAAATTTACAGTTGAAAAGTATTTACAGTTTTGTTCTGCTGCATTGGTGGACACTCGATACAGGGAAAAAAAAAGGTGTGCTGTTTTAAAACATACACATTCTAAGCCCTTTCATGAAAGCGCACTTTTCTAGTTAAAAAGCAGAACATCGTAAGGTAGTGAGAATGCATTACACAAAAATAAATGAAAACAGAAATCGATCTACTTCTCAAGATTGTGTTTTGTTCAGTATTATGTTATCATAACGCAGGGAGCTTTTACTTGAACCATTGCATACATGGTTTTTGTTTTGTGTGTTTATTATTATTATTATTATTATTATTATTATTATTATTATTATTATTATTAAATCCTAGAACGCTTCACTGCTGTTTTAGACAGCTCTTCTTCCTTTTTAAACGTTTTGGAGTTGGCACGGGGCTCACAGACAGAAAGATCACAGTGACACTGCCAGTGAACACTTGTGATTGAACATTTCTGGAAGCGCAGTCATATTGAGCTCACTGTAACAGCATCCCTCACACTGTTTGCATGTCATTAACAAATTATACAGTACGTCTTTCTGGTGGCTTAGTGCTGGGAGGTGCACAGTAAAAAGAATGGCAACAATAATACATTGTGATAATTTGTCATTTTCTCCCCGGATGAGATTAGACATAATTAAATTGAATTGTGACAGAACGGGCCAGCTGACACAAGCAAGTTTGTGAATGGGTTGTAGGTCAGATGTGCTGGTGCTGAGCAGGTTTGTGAACGGGTTGTAGGTCAGATGTGCTGGTGCTGAGCAGGTTTATGAACGGCTTGTAGGTCAGATGTGCTGGTGCTGAGCAGGTTTGTGAATGGGTTGTAGGTCAGATGTGCTGGTGCTGAGCAGGTTTGTGAATGGGTTGTAGGTCAGATGTGCTGGTGCTGAGCAGGTTTGTGAATGGGTTGTAGGTCAGATGTGCTGGTGCTGAGCAGGTTTGTGAACGGGTTGTAGGTCAGATGTGCTGGTGCTGAGCAGGTTTGTGAACGGGTTGTAGGTCAGATGTGCTGGTGCTGAGCAGGTTTGTGAACGGGTTGTAGGTCAGATGTGCTGAGCAGGTTTGTGAACGGGTTGTAGGTCAGATGTGCTGAGCAGGTTTGTGAATGGGTTGTAGGTCAGATGTGCTGGTGCTGAGCAGGTGTGTGAGTGTGTGTCTCATTCACTTCAAGTCATACAAAGAGCATTTCATGGAGCGATAAAGTGGAGAGAAGCGATCAAAAAAAGGTGCCAAGTTAGAAGCAAGAATTGTGTGAATCTTGGGCCCCAGCACCTTTCCAATTGTGCCTATTTGCTTGATGCTTGACAAGATTGGCCTAATTGCTTCTCCTAACTTGGACTTTTGTGTTTGATAACTCCCAATAGTACTCAAAGAAATGAAAGAAGTTATTTACAAACCGCTAACCAAGATCATGCAACAGTCTCTTGACACAGGGATTGTACCGACAGACTGGAAAATAGCAAATGTAATACCAATCCACAAAAAGGGAGACAAAACCGAACCAGGTAACTACAGACCAATAAGCCTGACTTCTATTATATGTAAACTTATGGAAACTATAATAAGATCCAAAATGGAAAATTACCTATATGGTAACAATATCCTGGGAGACAGCCAGCATGGTTTTAGGAAAGGGAGATCATGTCTAACTAACCTACTTGACTTTTTTGAGGGTGCAACATTGAAAATGGATAACTGCAAAGCATACGACATGGTCTATTTAGATTTCCAGAAAGCTTTTTGACAAAGTCCCGCATAAAAGATTAATTCTCAAACTGAACGCAGTAGGGGTTCAAGGAAATGCATGCACATGGATTAGGGAGTGGTTAACATGTAGAAAACAGAAAGTACTGATTAGAGGAGAAACCTCGAAATGGAGTGAGGTAACGAGTGGTGTACCACAGGGATCAGTATTAGGTTCTCTGCTATTCCTAATCTACATTAATGATTTAGACTCTGATATAGTAAGCAAACTCGTTAAATTTGCAGACGACACAAAAATAGGAGGAGTGGCAGACACTGTTGAAGCAGCAAAGGTCATTCAAAATGATCTAGACAGCATTCAGAACTGGGCAGACACATGGCAAATGAAAGATTTAATAGAGAAAAGTGTAAAGTATTGCATGCGGGCAATAAAAATGTGCATTATAAATATCATATGGGAGATAGTGAAATTGAAGAAGGGAACTATGAAAAAGACTCAGAAATGTCTTCATCTAGACAATGTGGGGAAGCTATAAAAAAGGCTAACAAGATGCTCAGATATATTGTGAGAAGTGTTGAATTTAAATCAAGGGAAGTAATGTTAAAACTCTACAATGCATTAGTAAGACCTCATCTAGAATATTGTGATCAGTTCTGGTCACCTCGTTACAAAAAGGATATTGCTGCTCTAGAAAGAGTGCAAAGAAGAGCAACCAGAATTATCCCGGGTTTAAAAGGCATGTCGTATGCAGACAGGCTAAAAGAATTGAATCTATTCAGTCTTGAACAAAGAAGATTACGCGGCGATCTGATTCAAACATTCAAAATCCTAAAAGGTATAGACAATGTCGACCCAGGGGACTTCTTTGACCTGAAAAAAGAAAAAAGGACCAGGGGTCATAAACGGAGATTAGATAAAGGGGCATTCAGAACAGAAAATAGGAGGTACATTTTTACACAGAGAATTGTGAGGGTCTGGAACCAACTCCCCAGTAATGTTGTTGAAGCTGACACCCTGGGATCCTTCAAGAAGCTGCTTGATGAGATTCTGGGATCAATAAGCTACTAACAACCAAACGAGCAAGATGGGCTCGTTTGTAAACTTTCTTACGTTTTTGTGATATCACCCCTTTTATCGGCTGTTGCATTTTTCTAACTTGTTTTTTTACATTGACAATGTTTTGTTATAGATTTATTTTACATGAAACTTGTACTTTTTATATAGGTATATAAATGTCAATTGCTGTGGATAAACGCATCAGCCGAATCAATTAATATGACATGTAGTTTTGTAGCTTGCTTTTTATTAATTTATTTATACATTTATAATATATACAGTGCCTTGCGAAAGTATTCGGCCCCCTTGAACTTTGCGACCTTTTGCCACATTTCAGGCTTCAAACATAAAGATATGAAACTGTAATTTTTTGTGAAGAATCAACAACAAGTGGGACACAATCATGAAGTGGAACGAAATTTATTGGATATTTCAAACTTTTTTAACAAATAAAAAACTGAAAAATTGGGCGTGCAAAATTATTCAGCCCCTTTACTTTCAGTGCAGCAAACTCTCTCCAGAGGTTCAGTGAGGATCTCTGAATGATCCAATGTTGACCTAAATGACTAATGATGATAAATAGAATCCACCTGTGTGTAATCAAGTCTCCGTATAAATGCACCTGCACTGTGATAGTCTCAGAGGTCCGTTTAAAGCGCAGAGAGCATCATGAAGAACAAGGAACACACCAGGCAGGTCCGAGATACTGTTGTGAAGAAGTTTAAAGCCGGATTTGGATACAAAAAGATTTCCCAAGCTTTAAACATCCCAAGGAGCACTGTGCAAGCGATAATATTGAAATGGAAGGAGTATCAGACCACTGCAAATCTACCAAGACCTGGCCGTCCCTCTAAACTTTCAGCTCATACAAGGAGAAGACTGATCAGAGATGCAGCCAAGAGGCCCATGATCACTCTGGATGAACTGCAGAGATCTACAGCTGAGGTGGGAGACTCTGTCCATAGGACAACAATCAGTCGTATACTGCACAAATCTGGCCTTTATGGAAGAGTGGCAAGAAGAAAGCCATTTCTTAAAGATATCCATAAAAAGTGTCGTTTACAGTTTGCCACAAGCCACCTGGGAGACACACCAAACATGTGGAAGAAGGTGCTCTGGTCAGATGAAACCAAAATCGAACTTTTTGGCAACAATGCAAAACGTTATGTTTGGCGTAAAAGCAACACAGCTCATCACCCTGAACACACCATCCCCACTGTCAAACATGGTGGTGGCAGCATCATGGTTTGGGCCTGCTTTTCTTCAGCAGGGACAGGGAAGATGGTTAAAATTGATGGGAAGATGGATGGAGCCAAATACAGGACCATTCTGGAAGAAAACCTGATGGAGTCTGCAAAAGACCTGAGACTGGGACGGAGATTTGTCTTCCAACAAGACAATGATCCAAAACATAAAGCAAAATCTACAATGGAATGGTTCACAAATAAACATATCCAGGTGTTAGAATGGCCAAGTCCAGACCTGAATCCAATCGAGAATCTGTGGAAAGAACTGAAAACTGCTGTTCACAAATGCTCTCCATCCAACCTCACTGAGCTCGAGCTGTTTTGCAAGGAGGAATGGGCAAAAATTTCAGTCTCTCGATGTGCAAAACTACAAAGTATTAACTTAAGGGGGCTGAATAATTTTGCACGCCCAATTTTTCAGTTTTTTATTTGTTAAAAAAGTTTGAAATATCCAATAAATTTCGTTCCACTTCATGATTGTGTCCCACTTGTTGTTGATTCTTCACAAAAAATTACAGTTTCATATCTTTATGTTTGAAGCCTGAAATGTGGCAAAAGGTCGCAAAGTTCAAGGGGGCTGAATACTTTCGCAAGGCACTGTACATGTATTCATTTCTACATTTATTTATTAAAAAAATAATTTTCTAAATGTATTTATTCCTCTATGCATTTGTTTAAATCATTTATTTATTTCTACCAAATAAATTATTCCTTTATTTTAATTAAACGAGGAACTACAATTTATCAGAGATCAGAAATTTAGACAAGTAAGTTACATGCCACTCTTGTGTACAATTCCATTCTATGGTATCTACCAAACAAACAGGAAACTAGAAATTTTCAAACAGGAAATTGAAAATTTTTAGAATTGAGCAGAACCTTCAGGTTTTAAGCGAAAGCTGTTCAGGCTTGGATATAAGCTTAAAAAATAAACGCATTTCAACAACTGCGCAGTGGCACAGCGGGCTAAGGTTGTGTGCTCTTCAAGAACGTCATGTTGCAAGTTCAAACCATGGTATTTTTTTTTTTTTCTTCCTGTGATATGTGCTGTTTTAAAACATAAATAAATTGTTTAATATAGATGCTGTGGATATCAAACTGCTTGCATACCCTGGTTTATTTTGATGTTGACCAACCTGTGGAATAACATGATTGGTAGATGTCCAGTTATCTAGCTTTTCTGTTTGAAAAGTCGCTACACACCCTTAAAAAGTAGACGGAAGAGGAGGAAGAAGGAGGAGAATAACAATTTTACCTTAGTTTATCTCATTGTGTATAAGAGGTATGTGTTTTTTTTCACATTTGATGTAAGAAAGTTTCAGACTTTTCATACTGGTACAGATGGTAATTCTAAGTGATTTAGTTTTGCCGCTGCAACATGGTAAAAACAGCTAAACTCTTTGAGCTGTATAGAGAACAAACAAGTTTCAAACAAGTTTTTCTAACTTGTACAAGGAACTACTTTTCCTCTCAATCATGCTGTGATACAGAACAAACACTACTTTAAAGCTGGGCTTCACTGTATACTGTATCATGCTGTGATACAGATCAAACACTACTTGTTGAAGAGTTGGTGAAAAGCGGTGACATTATTTTCCTATGGATTCTAAATACATTTAAAAAAAATAATAAAATAAATGAACAAAGGAAGTGGGCCCATGGGTATTGTGCTTTGAAGGTGTGCTGCTCTAGATGTAACATTAAACACTGTTTGTGTGGATGCACTGCCTGTGTAGACCTGCCTTGCAGCAGCATCTCCAATGCTTTTCAGGCTCTCTATACTCTAGCGTTGATGTTTAAGCATGGCCAGCATACCACCAGTTTACCTTACCTTCCCCCTTCATTTGTTTTTTATACATTCCTCTCGTGAGGAACTTTCTACACACCCAGTTTCTCTTCGTGAGGCACTTCCTACACACTCAGTTTCCCTTCCCTTCCCTCTTCATTTGTTTTTTTTACACATTTCTCGAGTCACTTTCTACAGTTGTGGTGTTTGTATGTTATGCAAAAATAAGACTTTTAAATATGCATAAAATAAGTCAATAAGTGGCTTTAAACCGCTTTGCTCTTTATTTTCCAATGAAACTGTTGTCAACACTCACTTATACATTTA
Organism: Acipenser ruthenus; assembly: GCF_902713425.1. NCBI lineage: Eukaryota > Metazoa > Chordata > Actinopteri > Acipenseriformes > Acipenseridae > Acipenser > Acipenser ruthenus. Next base: position 12,552,096 of record NC_081206.1, on the reverse strand, counting down.
ATGACCAATCAATCTAATTAAAACATATTTATCAAATATTAACATTCCTGTATAAATGGCAATTTTTTAACACAAAGATTAATCTAAACTATTGTAACAAGGAATTTCAAGACTAGTATTCCATTGACGCAGTAGGAGAAATATCAGGTTGGAAAATACAGCTTTAATAGTTTATTAAAAGCAAAGACAACATATTTTCAGTCAATATAGTCAACAGAATGTTTCCATAGCTACCCTGTACTACCTAGGTGGCAGTAGCAGGTTTAAATATAACCACAATTGTTTTTACATGCCTCTCTGGATTTTTCCGAACTTCTTTGTTTGCATCCTCGTCTTTTCTCTCGCACTTACTTTGTGTTGCTGCTCCATTGGCTCAGGTACCTGAGTGACCTGTCTGCTGAGGCATGCAGACCGGCATCAAGGACAGACTGTTGCAGATCAAGGAACGCAGATTCTAGCAGAACGTAGCCATTCTCTCACCTCTTATACCCCTTTCACACAGACGAGTTCTCACTGCTCAGAACCGGCACTGATGTAGCATTTTGGTCTGTGTGAATTGCCTATACCCTCACAGAGCTGTCAGATTTTATGCTCGTGAGGTGGTTCAGAGACAGCACTGAACCATCTTAACTGTGTAAAATGCTATACCGGTACTGAAGCGCTATAGTGGGCGTGGATTGAAAGTCAACATCCCATGTGACTGTATACCAGACGCAGTTGTTCAGCCAGATACTCAAATGTTTCTCTTCCCATGCGGAAATGTTTTTTCCACTCACTATCTGAAAATCTTGGGAGCGTTTGGCTCCAAAATACATCACCGTGTTGGCGTTCCATTACCCAAGTGGAGCGTCACATGAGCATCCTTATATAGCAAATACCAGCATCCACTGTAATTTCACTCTCTGCTTTTGCCTGTAGAGCTGGACTCTTTCTTTTAAATATATTATATTGCCTTCTTTGCAATAAAAACACACGACCTACATTGTGCCTGAAGCTCCTGCAATTTGACACTTAACAGGTTGTTACATTGTATAATATAACTGAGAATGAAAAGCAAACAAAATGCAGCCAAATTTACTTCTTCAACAGACGACGGTGCCATTTTGTTTTGTGATTGTTTGGTTTGGTTTCCATTGCCATGAAAAAGTTTTGTTGACTGACAGGTTTGAAGGTTGTACTCACATGAACCCTTTGCCTGTGTGAAAGGGTTATGATGGTATTGTACTGGCATAGATTGCGCAGTTTGGTGCTGTGTGAATGGGTATTTTAAAAGGAAACTGCATGTGCTCTGAGACTGCTCCGTTTGTGTGAAAGGGGTAATGGAGCTGAAACATCGCTCTTGCAGATCTCTGCTAGTAAGTCTGTTGATCATTTTCTTTATTGTTTGGTGAGTAAATGGCTGACACAGAAAAACACAGAGAAGTCTATAAAATGCTGTTTCTTTTGCTTTCTGGATTTGTATTTTCACTCTGGTAAAGCCCATTTATTTACCACTCATTTAGACTATTTATCATGGTACAAAATGTACACAAGTCCTAGGAAAATGACGAATCACCAACACCATCTAGTGCACAGCTGTGTATTACAAAAAGGAAGCTTGACCCAAAGTGCCGACACCTCTTACTTTGGCTGATCTGTGTTCCTGATGAGAGATATTGTGGGTTCATAAATAGAGGCTGTACGTCTTTAAGAAGAAAGTCGTGATGGGATATCAGCTGACATACAAATGCTTAAGTGCAGGATTATTACACTCCGGTTTCATGCAACAGTTATGATGGTGACCAAATTGTGCAAATACTGTTTTGTAAAAAAAAAAAAAAAAAAAAAAAGGTTAAAATGAAGTCTCGCATTAAAAAAATGTAGAACAGTGAAAAACAAAAATAGACGTGCATTAACAAAATGCCCTGAAAACTTAACATAAAGAAAACAATTTAAATGAAGCAATAAGCTCAATAATTAAGCTAAAAGGGAAGTGCAAAGGTTACAGTTTTTTTTTTTTGGTGAACTCCAATAAACCTATGTTATTTTTTCCCCAATCAAATCGTAGAGTGCCTAAATAACCACAGTGATTTACCAGAATAAACAGTAATGAAAAAGAAAATATAGAACATTAACAGCAACCAGATATAGTCGATGAAAGACAACACATTATTCAAATTCTTTGCCTTATTATATATTTAAGGTAAGGCAAGCTTATTTTTCAGTTAAAAGTGCTCCTGGCTATAATGGTCTGCTGCCCGGCTGTACAGAATTCCTGGGGAGAACCCTGGAAGTTTAGTGCTGTAGCTGTACCTGGTAATTTCAAAAAATGGGAAAAAAATCTTGTCTTTTACATAACATGCTTTTAAAATTGATTCATAGCATTTAATTCATAAGAATCTTGAAAAATGAATTGTTGATTGCTACGCTAAGTTTATGGGATGGTAACGTGTGTGTGTGTTTGTTTTCTTTTTTTAAATGGTGTTTTTATTTTATGTGAACCCAGTATCCCCTGTAGTGGGTTAAGATTAACTATGAAGGAGATACTAGACACTTAGAAGAAAGGTGTACCAGTACACACATCATCAATGCGATACAATCGTGATGCAATTAAAGAGTATTTGTGCTCTAAGCTGCCTCTTCTTATGTTTGGTAAACAAATGTCAGTGCATGACAAAGAGTAGACAGGCCTATATGTGAAAGTGTATTTATTTAAAGGGTATTTAGTGTGACAGTGAAACTGGTTAACCGATCAAATAGTTTAAACCGATTTCTTATTAAACGATATTTACATTCCTAATTTAAATCTATATCTCCATAAAATCCGAAGTTATTAATGACGTTGACACTGTGAATGTTCTTGCACGGTACAGACCACCACAGGTAGAAAGAAGCTACCAAACAGCAGATTGATGGTGGTTCTAGCACAAAAAGTTGGCCAGCTTGATGCGTGATTGCTTGTTTGTGGTTGTGTTTGTATGTGCAGGAGGAGCAGTGTCTGGAGTACAGCAGCACGGTGTCAGCCACAGGCAGCAGATAGACAAGGGCTTTGTACAGAGCAGGGAGCAGAATGGCTGGAGTGCTGGATCTGTCTGCCCCTGAGATTCCTGAGCCCACTTTCCTGGAGAGTGTCCTGCGCTACGGCCTCTTCCTGGGTGCCCTCTTCCAGATTATTTGCATCCTGGCTGTGATCATCCCTTCATCCAAGCTGCAGGAGTCGGTAAGCACTTTCTATTTGGGTCATTCCATACCAACTCAACCAGTGCCGTTGCCCAACCGTCTCAGATTTTGTTAGTAAAATTAATCTGGAGGATTCGGGCCCGCGGAGTTCAGAAATACTAATTTATTTTGTTTTAATTTTCCCCTTTTGAGCGGTGACCTGGCAAAGCTCAACCTAAAGTGAAAAAGTGACCTAACCAAGAGCACCTAACTCACTTTTGGCAAGTTGCCAGATGAGGGGTAAGTGACGAGTGTTATTCGAACTTCAGCCCAACCCTTTACCCTGTAGGGGATGCAGGTCCTAAGTGTTTGTATTGCTGTAAGAACCTTAGGGACCACTCTTCCAAATTTTGTGAAACACTTTTGGTTTCAAGGCCCCCCACTGGTCATTAACATCCTCTGAAATTTGAATTTTTGGTATTTCTACCAAGTTTAAGCCAAAACTCACGTGGGGGGGGGCTCCAAAAAATATTCCAAAGATATTTTTGGATAGATGTTGATGATCTGCAAGAATCAAGCAAAACATTTTGGTACCTGTGACAAGGATGACCGAGGTTTGAGACTCAGAGACAGTTTTAAAGTTCAAAATAAAGCTTTTTAATAAACAAAAATACAAAATAAATAGGCACAAGGGCCAAACAAAAAGGTTTCAACAACACAAAACAAAACTTACAAAATAAAGCTTCCAGGCTGGGCGTTGCCTTCACTGGTTTCAATAACACAGCACAAACAAAAAACACTCTTCTTCTTCTCCTTCCAGAACTCTCTCCCAACTGGGAGGCTGAGGCCTCCTTTTATGCCATGTGGCTAAGTCCATAATTGGATAATTAATGAACAGATTGCTCCCACCTGACACAATCAATCTGGGCAGGGAGGAGAATTTAACTCCTTCCCTGCCAGTATTTCTAAGGGCAGAGCTCTGTTCTGCCACAGTACCCCAGGATTTTGTATTTTTGGCAGATTTTTGAAGTTGTGTTTGTCGTGCATTTGAGCATTGCTTATGACCCCTTTGGTGAGGCTGAAGTACCACATAGTTTTTCTTCAATGTTACATTGTCTGGGGTTAGATCTAGAGTAGAAAGTGAAAGGGTGTGCTTCCAGTGGCACTAGCTTGGAGCTGAGGGGTTATGAACTTGCGTGTTGAACTTAGTTCCCTTTCAAGTACGAAATGTATTTCATTACACAATGGGTTAACCTTATACCCGATTCAACTGAAAACTTCTACCAAAGCTGTATCTTACGCCTGCAATGTTGGCACGCCTGTCTCCGCCCCCCACAGGAGACAAAACTGCATGCAGGACGGCGCTCTGTGCGTTTTTCTATTCAGCCTTTTCACCTAGCCAGAGAGTGACCCAGCATTCGAGAGAGTGAAAATTCGCTATCTTCGACCAGAAGCAATCAGATAAGCTAGTCCTTTTTTTTTTTTTTTTTTTTTTTATATATTATTTCTGAAGCAAAAAATTGTTTAAATAATTTAATTGTGTTTTACTGTTAGTCTGTGTTGTTTTTTTTTTCGCGGCCTTCTGGCCAGCGGCAGCAGCGGGTTTGCCTGCTCCTGCACTCCACAGACACAGTAGTATTAACCCTTTGCGGTCCATTTATTAATCGCGCGTCAGGCACGCCAGGTCTAATTAATTTTCACACGCGCAGTTAATTTTATACGCGCTGTTTAAAAGTATTTTTTTTCACAGTCAAACGGGTTTAAATGGCCCTGCATATCAACAAAGCACACACTAGGCATCTCCAGCCCCTCCCCAGCCTTTTGTTTGCTATAGCGTTCAGCTGTGTAAGAAATAAATAATAATAATAATAATAGTCGTACATACCGATCGATCATCTCCAGATCACTCGTTTTATCACCAAACTCCTCAATAATGCGATCCAAGTCATTATTTTATTACTATAACATCTGAAAAAAGCTCTGCAAATGTCCATGATAGTCTCAGTGCGCTGACGCACTTAGCCAGCTTGTTTATTATGGACGCCCATTATCTGATACCTGATACCATGTATGACTATTCATGAAATACGCCTTTTTTTTTTTTCCCGACTTGTCTCGGCTCCTGTCGCTACCACTCGGCAATTGAATGGTTTTCTCGGCTTTTTCCGGAGAAAAAACGACTAAACACCCGTTTATTGCGTTGCTATAATGATGTCGGACCCAGTCCGACAAAGGACCTGTGAGGAATAATTGCAATGTCGGACCCAGTCCGACAATGGACCGCAAAGGGTTAATATTGTTTATTCTCTCTTCTCTCCGGCTGGAGTTTTTAGTCTTGTTTTTCACAAGCGTATTGTGTTTTTAAGCTGCGTGTGGAAGGGTGGTGGGTAATTCACTGACACAGGACACAGAGAGGTAATTCTGAAACACCGCACAGGTGCCCAGTTTTATTATGGGAGCTTAATTTCTTTTCAGCCCGCAGAGGGCGCTATTGTCTGTGGTCTGCCGTACCAGCTATGGTAGCGACAGAGCCACAACTATACCAGGGCGGTACAGGGTACAGAGTTTCAACAAAACTATAATCAAAAGGTGAAAGGAACAGGAAAAATAAAACACAGTAAACAAAACTACAAAATAAAAGGTGCTGCGCTCGGCAGCTTCACCCCAACCGTCGCTACTCGCACGGCCCGGGTCTCCGTCCTACACTAGCGGCTCCCTCAGACTGCTATACACTCTTCACCGGGGCTGCCCAAGAGTTTTCCCCGCTACCGCTAATTCTTTTCTTTATTTGTTTATTTATTTTTCTTGTGGGGATTTCCGTCCCTGCTGATTTTTCTCCAGCGCTTCCGCACACCTTTTACGTCTCGGAGGGCAGACCTGAGGGAACAGCAGAATATTAACTTATAGGGCCAGCAATTCCCCCAAGACCCGCCTCTCAGCCACTCAGAGAGAAGGAAAGTCCGCACACCCACTCTACCACCTCTCCGTGTCACTGCCATGACTGACAGGCGGATATTGACGAGCCGCTGCCCCCTCCCTGCAGCACTATGAACACATCAGAAGAGTCAGCACAGGTCTCCCCCTGTTACATATCCTCCCCCTTAGAATGGCACCACCGGTCCATTCGAAAATCCTACATCCCCATGCCTTCCCGAGAGAAAAAATCTGTGTTTTGATGCAGCTTTCCTGCTCGGTGGACAACCCTGAAGGCATAGGGCTGCAGGGCCAAGTACCACCGCGTGATTCTGGCGTTGTTATCCTTCATCCGGTGAAGCCATGCCAAGGGGGCATGATCTGTAACCAGGGTGAAGTGTCGCCCCAGGAGGTAGTACCGGAGTGACTAGACTGCCCATTTTACCGCGAGACACTCCTTCTCGATGGTACTATAGTTTTTCTCGCGGGGAAGGAGCTTCCTGCTGATGTACAGGACCGGGTGCTCGCTTCCCCGCACCTCCTGAGACAACACTGCCCCAAGACCTGTCTCTGACGCATCCGTCTGCAGGGTGAACCTCTTACCGAAATCCGGACTGCATAGCACTGGCTTACTACACAATCTCCGCTTCAAAGCGAGAAAGGCCCTCTGGCACGGCTCCGTCCACTGAACCGTATTTGGGGCAGCCTTCCTGGTGAGGTCTGTCAAGGGAGTAGCAAGCGTGGCGAAGCTCGGAATGAACTTCCTGTAATAGCCCGCTAGTCCCAAGAAAGAGCGCACCTGGGTTTTGGTTGTAGGGACCGGCCAGTCAGCCAAGGCTTTCACCTTAGCAATCAGCGGTCTGATCTGGCCACCCCCTACTCGATACCCCAAATACTCCGACTCACTCTTCCCAATGGCACATTTCTTTGGGTTAGCAGTGAGCCCAGCCTCCCGCAAGGATTGCAGCACCGCCGCTACCTTACACAGATGACTCGGCCAATCCTCACTGTGGATAACCACGTCATCTATGTAAGCAGCGGCGTACTGCTGATGGGGTCGCAAAATGCGATCCATCATCCGCTGGAAAGTGGCTGGTGCTCCGTGCAACCCAAAGGGCATGGTCCTAAATTGGTATAACCCGAAGGGAGTTGAAAACGCCGTCCTCTCTCTGGATTCCGGGGTCAGGGGTATCTGCCAGTACCCCTTCGTTAAATCCAGTGTCGTTATAAAATGAGCCGTGCCTAGACGCTCCAGCAACTCATCTACCCGGGGCATGGGATAAGCGTCAAACTTCGATTTTTCATTAACTCGCCTGAAGTCAATGCAAAATCGAGTTGAACCGTCCGGCTTCTCCACTAAAACAATTGGACTATTCCAGTCACTTTGGGACTCTTCTATTACCCCCAGTCTCAGCATTTCATCAATCTCCGTTTTTATTACATGTCTTTTACGTTCAGGTACACGGTATGGCCTCTGGCGAACTGGCGCCCCTGGCTCAACTTCAATGTGATGGTGGGCTACTCGAGTCTGCCCCGGGACGGGAGAAAACACATCAGGAAATTCCGTCACCAGCGCCCGAGCCTGACATTTCTGTGTTGGTGTCAGATTCTCTGCAATCTGTACTGACCCTGTTTTCGCCAACACAGAAAGATCAGGTCCCAGGTCGGTGACGTCATCTGCCTGCGCCACTACCAATGCCTCCGGTTGCAGCCAGGGCTTCAGGAGGTTAACATGATAAATGTGTTTCTCTCTCCGTCGCTCCGGCTGGCAGATCTCATAATCCACCGTCCCAATCCGGCGTGTAACCTCAAAAGGTCCTTGCCACTTAGCCAGAGGTTTTGACTCAGAACTGGGTAATAATAGAAGCACTTTATCCCCCGGCTGAAATGTGCGCAACCGGGCTCCTCTATTGTATTGGGTCTCCTGTCTGTGTTGTGCCTGCTGCAAATTATCCTGCGCCCATTTTCCAACAGACTCCAGACGTTTGCGCAGGTCCAACACATACCGGACTGTATTAGTCGAATTATCCTGCTGTTCCTCCCACATCTCTCTGACCAGATCGAGCACACCCCGGGGTCTTCGCCCATACAGCAGCTCGAATGGCGAAAAACCCGTGGAAGCCTGGGGTACCTCTCTGATCGCAAAGAGAAGGGGAGGAATCAGCTGGTCCCAGTAACGCACATCACTGCTAATAAATCTGCGCAACATGCTCTTAAGGGTCTTATTAAAGCGCTCCACAAGACCATCGGTCTGAGGATGAAACACCGAGGTCCTAATGGTCTTAATTCCCAAATGTTTACATGTTCCGCGGATTAGCCGGGACATAAAGTTGGTGCCTTGGTCGGTCAGTATCTCCCTGGGGATCCCCACCTGGGAGAAAACCTTCACGAGCTCGTTGGCAACAGACTTAGCGGACATAGATCGGAGGGGTATAGCCTCTGGATAGCGCGTCGCGTAATCCAAAATGACCAATAGGTGTGTGTATCCCGCCGCACTCCTTTCCAATGGCCCAACTATGTCCATCCCAATACGCTCAAACTGAGCTTCCACTAGGGGCAACGGCACCAGTGGTGCTCGTGGGACGGCTCTAGGGCTAGCTTTCTGACACTCCCCACACCGTTCACAAAACCGTCTGACGTCACCATCCAACCCCAGCCAATAGAACCGTGTCACAAGCCTCGCTTTAGTTTTGTCCCTTCCTAAATGACCAGACAGGGGAATAGTGTGAGCAAGCTGCAGCAAATCCTCCTTAAAGGGCTGAGGAATGAGCAACTGATGACGCACCTCCCCCGTCTGGGGTAATTTTTCAACACGGTACAGCAGGTCTCGATTAATTTCAAAGTGAGGGTACGTGGCGGCGCGTCTGGGCTCGACCACCCGACCATTAACCACCGCTGCTTGGTCAAAGAGCCTGCCCTGCACGTCGTCACGCCCTTGCTCGAGTCGGAAGTCACGGGAACAAGCTAAAAAATCAGCTCCCATGGCTTCCAGCTCTGGGTCGGGTCGGTCCTGAGCGGAGGCAGCCGAGCCAGACCCCTGTGCTGGCTCCGCAGCCTCCCCCCCCCGACTCTCCACCAACCGCCCCCACCTGAAACCTCTCGGACTCCTTCCATCGCCAGCCCTCATTCTTAGCGGCCCGACGTTACCGTTTAGTTTTTCGGGGTCTAAATCTATGGCAAAACCAATTCGGGTCACAGAAGGGGAAGATCTCTCCAATTACTTCCTCCTTCTTGGCCAATAGGGTGGGCGGGGCTGTCAGAGCAGCTAACCAATCCTTGAACTGCCCACAGTCCCGCCCCAGAACTACTGGTACTGGCAATCGAGGACATAATCCTACATGCACCTGCGTCCCCTGCTGGCCAATAGTTATATTCACACTTATCTTAGGATAGGAGCGTACATCCCCATGAATACATTTAATATGCACCTGTCCCAATAACCGTTTATGCCCCAGTGAGATTAGGCTATCCTGTATTAGGGACTGACCACACCCTGAATCCAGGAGCGCCTGGGTTTTTGTACCATCCATTGTCACAGGAATAACAAAACCCGTCTGCTGAAGTGACTGAGGTAATTGAACAGGCTTACCTGGTCGGCTGAGGTCACACTCCATCACGGGGCAATCCCGCGCGAGGTGTCCCACCTCCCGGCACGTCCAATACCGCAGTGGGCTAGTTTCTCGCCCTGAAGCCTCGGCAAGAGGTGGAAACACCGGAGCCATCAAAGGGGCTCGATGGTAAGGAAGCCATGCGAAACCCCGGTCCGACCCCGCAGCAGCCTGCGGGGAACCCCACGCTGCCCCGGTCCCCGGGCCGGGAGCTCTCACAGCCTCTCCAGGAAGCGCTCCACCACAATCACCTCCACCAGCCTGGCTTTCGTGGTCGCATCCGGCCTCAACCACCCCATGGCGTACTCATTCAGGCGATGGGCAATGGTTCTCGGGTGCTCCTCGGGCGAGAAGCGCTCCTCCCGAAACTTCCTCCGGTGTGGCCCCCACGCGATTCAGGATGGTGGCTTTTAGCGTGGGGTAGTCCATCATCTGGTCGGGAGACAGCGTCCTCGCTGCCGCTTGCGCCTCCCCCGTTAACTGGGGCAAGAGGTAACTGGCCCATTGGGCCTGATCCCACCCGGTAGAGGTCGCCAGGGCCTCGAACACCTCAAGGTAGGCTTCGGGTCGATCCTCTGCCGTCATCTTGGTGGGTCTCATCAACCGGGGGTCAGGTCCCGCCGGTCTAGCCGCCCCTTGCACGGCAGCCGTCAGGGTCTGGCGCAGGAGATTCATCATCTCCGCGAACTGGGTGGCATCCATGCTGGTGTGCACTGCTTACAGGGGGCAGTGCCAGTGAATCCCACTGCTGACACCACGTGTGGAAGGGTGGTGGGTAATTCACTGACACAGGACACAGAGAGGTAATTCTGAAACACCGCACAGGTGCCCAGTTTTATTATGGGAGCTTAATTTCTTTTCAGCCCGCAGAGGGCGCTATTGTCTGTGGTCTGCCGTACCAGCTATGGTAGCGACAGAGCCACAACTATACCAGGGCGGTACAGGGTACAGAGTTTCAACAAAACTATAATCAAAAGGCGAAAGGAACAGGAAAAATAAAACACAGTAAACAAAACTACAAAATAAAAGGTGCTGCGCTCGGCAGCTTCACCCCAACCGTCGCTACCCGCCCGGGTCTCCGTCCTACACTAGCGGCTCCCTCAGCCTGCTATACACTCTTCACCGGGGCTGCCCAAGAGTTTTCCCCGCTACCGCTAATTCTTTTCTTTATTTGTTTATTTATTTTTCTTGTGGGGATTTCCGTCCCTGCTGATTTTTCTCCAGCGCTTCCGCACACCTTTTACGTCTCGGAGGGCAGACCTGAGGGAACAGCAGAATATTAACTTATAGGGCCAGCAATTCCCCCAAGACCCGCCTCTCAGCCACTCAGAGAGAAGGAAAGTCCGCACACCCACTCTCCCACCTCTCCGTGTCACTGCCATGACTGACAGGCGGATATTGACGAGCTGCTGCCCCCTCCCTGCAGCACTATGAACACATCAGAAGAGTCAGCACAGGTCTCCCTCCTGTTACACTGCGTTTCAATGTTTTGTGGTTGAAGCTGCTCTATTTGTGTGCCTGTCTGTTTTATTCCAGGGGCTGTGCGCGCGGCTCACTGCTCAAGCAGTCGCAGCGGTCTGGGCTCAGACTCGCTTGCAAGCCAGCGCTCCTGGACGGGCACTGTGTTAGCTCTCTGGCTGCACAGACTGGCTTGCGGGCTGTAGCCCAACAGTTAGAGAGCTTTGCTTTTCTGCTCATGCCACAAAAGTGGGCAGCTTCGGCACCGCTTTGTGAAGGCTTTGCCTATACTACCCGTGCACCGTACCGGGCACCGTATTGCACCGTACACCGTGCGCATTACTATACAGTCTTGCTGCAACAATGCCTGTGTTATATTCTTGCACGACCTCCAGGAGGATAAGCACAATCAATGCCTGTGTTATATTCTTGCATGATCTGCAGGAGGATAAGCACAATCAATGCCTGTGTTCTATTCTTGCACGACCTGCAGGAGGATAAGCACAATCAATGCCTGTGTTATATTCTTGCACGACCTGCAGGAGGATAAGCACAATCAATGCCTGTGTTATATTCTTGCATGATCTGCAGGAGGATAAGCACAATCAATGCCTGTGTTATATTCTTGCACGACCTGCAGGAGGATAAGCACAATCAATGCCTGTGTTATATTCTTGCACGACCTGCAGGAGGATAAGCACAATCAATGCCTGTGTTATATTCTTGCACGACCTGCAGGAGGATAAGCACAATCAATGCGTGTGGTCTTGGGGCTGAGCATGCGCAACAGGCATTCCAGGATCACTCCTTTTGTCAGGCCTGTGCAGTGCTCACCAGGTGTTCGGTCGAGTACAGGCACAATCGCTTTGCAGAACAGGCTCCCTCAAACTCCTCTCACAGGGACATGTCCCTCTCACCGTGTTTCATTTTGAGCACTGGAATCAAAACAATTATTTGACATGCTGATTTTGTATATATATATATATATATATATATATATATATATAATGTACTTTTACACCGGACGCGCACAGAGAAATAGGAACAGCACCTTTTTGCGGCGAATTAAGAGCTTTATTTAACACTCACCATTCCAAGCAGGTTAACAGTAACATTTTACTATTACTACAAAAATAATATGAACTCACGCTTGTCAAGTGACCCTGCAGATTGGATTTGCCTCCATGATACATCGAGTCGCTTGCACAATTTGCATTCAACTTTTTTTTTTTTTTTTTTTGTCTGGGCATTTAACAAAAAAATCCCAACAGCAGAGGGGTTTCGAGACATTTTTTTCAATACAGCTTGCGCTATACAATGCTTTGCTGTCAAGATGGCAAATGAAGAAATTTAAGTTCTGCTGAGCTGGAGGGGGAGGGGCAGACGGGGTTCAGTTTTCAAAATTAAAATGATTAGTGTTAGCGTATATTTTGTATGTTTCAAACATATTCCACCATAGCACTTCTCTTACGATTTGGTAGTGGATTTTAATACAACAACTTCTGTTTAAGTAATATGCATTTTACATCAAAAGGTCGAATTTTGCATGTGAGTGACATTTAATGTGTGTAAAAAAGTGTGTGAATGCCGCCTGACGAACCTTCGAAGGTTCAGAACTACCTTCAAATTCCTGGCCAGCGAACAAACCTTCAAACACAGCCCTATTCTCTACGCTCGGCAGTTAGGCCTTCAGTTTGCCCCCCATTTTAACAAAGTTAGGCGCCTATGATTGAGACACAATTCTTGGACTATTGCTTCTGACATTTAAAACACTGAATTGTGCTACTTTTAGAATGAAATACTCACCTGACTCCGTGTTACTAAATAAGAAAGTTTACTGGTCCAGAGCTTATCTGTACGCAAAGTGAGTATAATTTATATTTTTTCAACATAATCCTGATTTTGTTTTGATATTTTTATTCACATATCATAGGTAAATCAACTAGGGAACATTTTAGGGAACATCGCAGTGTGTTGGTTCATGCTCCCTCTTGCTGGTGATTGAAATGAGAGTTGTGGGAACAGAAAACCAGCATTGTTGCAGAAGGGAGCATTATCTGGATACCCTGCGTTCCTTAGTTTTTTTTTTTTTTTTTCTTTTCTCCTGGCAAGCGCTCTTCAGTAAATGTTGAGAAATGTATTTCCCAGTTGATTTATGAGCCATGATGTGTGATTCAGCAACATGTTTAAAAATACAAAGCTGGGGTCCCTGAGTGGCTCACCTGGTAGAAGCGCAGCGGCACGGTGCGCAGGGCGAGTCGTACAGCGCAGGTCATGGGATCGGAGGACACCCACTGAACCTTTGAGTCTCCTGAGCCATGGGGGGGAATTGCAGGAGTCAGGCAATGAAAACAGTTTTTTTTTTTGTTGGTACAGTATCTCATCTAATTGGATACAAAAGTTTCACCTTCTATTCAAATCATGTGACAATGTGACCTTTCAACTGTGCCAGCCCCACCCACTCTCCATTGTATACGTTGTCCCATGATTTGAATGGAATGAGGAGAGCTGTTGAGTCCCAGCACTTCGGATTCTGCAGACAAGCGCAAAGGCAGACCCAGAACCACACCACACCATTACCTATATTACCTCATGCAACATTGAAAATGGATAACTGCAAAGCATACGACATGGTTTATTTAGATTTCCAGAAAGCTTTTGACAAAGTCCTGCATAAAAGATTAATTCTCAAACTGAACGCAGTAGGGATTCAAGGAAATGCATGCACATGGATTAGGGAGTGGTTAGCAGGTAGAAAACAGAAAGTACTGATTAGAGGAGAAACCTCAAAATGGAGTGAGGTAACCAGTGGTGTACCACAGGGATCAGTATTAGGTCCTCTGCTATTCCTAATCTACATTAATGATTTAGATTCTGGTATAGTAAGCAAACTTGTTAAATTTGCAGACAACACATTACAGTTAATAGAGAAAAGTGTAAAGTACTGCACGCAGGCAATAAAAATGTGCATTATAAATATCATATGGGAGATACTGAAATTGAAGAAGGAATCTATGAAAAAGACCTAGGAGTTTGACTCAGAAATGTCTTCAACTAGGCAAAGTGGGGAAGCTATAAAAAAAGGCCAACAAGATGCTTGGATATATTGTGAAAAGTGTTGAATTTAAATCAAGGGAAGTAATGTTAAAACTTTACAATGCATTAGTAAGACCTCACCTAGAATATTGTGTTCAGTTCGAGTCACCTCATTACAAAAAGGATATTGCTGCTCTAGAAAGAGTAGGTAAAGGGGCATTCAGAACAGAAAATAGGAGGCACTTTTTTACACAAAGAATTGTGAGGGTATGGAACCAACTCCCCAGTAATGTTGTTGAAGCTGACACCCTGTGATCCTTCAAGAAGCTGCTTGATGAGATTCTGGGATCAATAAGCTACTAACAACCAAACGAGCAAGATGGGCTGAATGGTCTCCATTCGTTTGTAAACTTTCTTATGTTCTTATATTCTTATACAATAGTGAAGAGCATTCAATGAAAAATACTTTTTAAATCTTTTATTATGCAACTACATGTTTTTCCATGCCTAAGACTATAGGGGATTTAAATACAGACCACACAGAAAAAATAATGTCGCTTTTGCAGCCTGCCAAAGGAAATCTTGCCTAGTGATCATGCATAATAGAAATCTGTTAACTTGCCTAGTGATCAATTCAATGCATGATAATACTGCTCAGGAAAACTAGGATCTCCTCTGAACTTCCATATACAAAGATGGGTAAACATGCTATTTGAAAAGGACAGTGTTTGTAAGTAACCCTATCATTTTGCTGACTGAACTGAACTCGCCCCTCCTTTCAGGATCCTGAACCCTTCGAACACCGCAGTGTGGATCAGACGAAGAAACCAAAGGGGCCCGTCCCCCAGCCGAGACAGAAACCAAAGAAAGAGAGCAAGAAAAAGAGATGAGGGGACCCTGGATACCTGTCAGGAGGGTTTACCGCCCTGATGAAGAGATTCAAAACTGTGTTCAAAAAGGGTTACTCCGTAGTATAAAAACCTGTTCATCCTGTATTTCTCTATTTTGCTTTTTTGCAGTTTTAAGTAAATATGCACAAAATGTGATTGATTGCTTTTTTAAATCCAGAACTTTTTTTAGCAGTGATTTATTGAACATAAGTTGCCAAGCTTTAACTGGCATGGCTGCTGCATCTCACATTGAAGGTCAGCTGAAAACAGAGACCGTGTTAGATTAGGCAGTGCTGTGTATACATTACCTTCCCACAGTGTTGGATTAGGCAGTGCTGTGTATACACTACCTTCCCACAAGTATTTGGACTCATGAATACATGAATGAGGGGGGTGGGTGGGCTCTTGTTGTGTTTTACACCCTTGCTTAATAAATATCTAAACATCCCTGAACATTTCACAGTCTCCTCTTCAAATGTATGCAAAACATTTGAAGTAATCCATTCTACAGGCAATATTTCTCATAAAATAAAACTTGGCCTAATATCTTATTTACTTCTGTCTGACACTCCTTGAAGAGACCTGTTTGAAGGGTAAAAGAGTATCCTCTGTTAAACATGACTCACATGACGGTGTGCAGCAGGTATCCTCTGTTAAACATGACCCACGTGACGGTACGCTGCAGGTATCCTCTGTTAAACATGACCCATGTGATGGTGCACAGCAGGTATCCTCTGTTAAACATGACCCACATGACGGTGCGCAGCAGGTATCCTCTGATAAACATGACCCACATGACGGTGCGCAGCAGGTATCCTCTGTTAAACATGACCCACGTGACGGTACGCAGCAGGTATCCTCTGTTAAACATGACCCACATGACGGTGTGCAGCAGGTATCCTCTGATAAACATGACCCATATGACGGTGCGCAGCAGGTATCCTCTGATAAACATGAACCACATGACGGTGCACAGCAGGTATCCTCTGATAAACATGAACCACATGACGGTGCGCAGCAGGTATCCTCTGTTAAACATGACCCACATGACGGTGCACAGCAGGTATCCTCTGTTAAACATGACCCACGTGACCGTGCACAGCAGGTATCCTCTGATAAACATGACCCACGTGACGGTGCGCAGCAGGTATTCTCTGTTAAACATGACCCACATGACGGTGCACAGCAGGTATCCTATGATAAACATGACCCACGTGATGATGCACAGCAAGTATTCTGTTAAACATGACCCACATGATGGTGTGCAGCAGGTATCCTCTGTTAAACATGACCCACGTGACGGTGCACAGCAGGTATGCTCTGTTAAACATGATCCACATGACCGTGCACAGCAGGTATCCTCTGATAAACATGACCCACGTGACCGTGCACAGCAGGTATCCTCTGTTAAACATGACCCACGTGACCGTGCGCAGCAGGTATCCTCTGATAAACATGACCCACGTGACGGTGCACAGCAAGTATCCTCTGTTAAACATGACCTACATGACGGTGTGCAGCAGGTATCCTCTGTTAAACATGACCCACATGACGGTGTGCAGCTGGAATAATTGGGGGTTGTCCGTTTCAGAGCAGTATGATAGGTAGTGCATCGTTTAAACATTAAAAAAAGAAAATGAACAGATAACAGCAAATGACATAAAGTGCATGGACACTTTATCAGAACTTGTCTACCCGATAGGAATTGGCATCGCTGTGAATTGAGGAAATCTCTGTAAGCTATGCTTTCAGTTAGTGTTGCACTTGCTTAGTCATTTTACCTGGAGGGTGAAATTGTCTCCTCCTCTTTCCTCTACAATGACTTAATTCCTGTCTTTGACCAATAAAGAGCTGCTCTTCAGTTCTAGCTGCCTGCCATATACATGTTTAATTGGGGCTGATCAGCCAAAATGTATTTATATCCATCTAGAGCAGTGCTTTTCAAGCTGTAGTATGTGTACCAGCACTGCAACTGGGACACAGCAGCAGTGTTATTGATTGTGGTGAACTCTTGTCAAATAATTACGATGATGCCTTCACCTTTTCAGTGAGAAAGCCATTTGTAATGGGGTAGGTCTCTGTTTTACAACATCGGTTTAAGATTGCACATAGTTACTGGTACACCTGCTGGTCCCTGCTGGAAACACTGGTACTTGAGATGAAAAAGTTGAAAACCACTGTCTATACAGTGAATTTACCATATGCGTTACTCTAATCTCTAGTTTACAATGCTTACCTGTTATAAGGGCCAAAGTGGATGCTTACTAGATGGCTGATCTAGCCTGAGTTACATTATTATCATTTGTTTATTTAGCAGATGCCTTTATCCAAGGCAACTTACAGAGACTAGGGTGTGTGAAGTGTGCATCAGCTGCAGAGTCACTTACAACAACATCTCACCCGAAAGACAGAGCACAAGGAGGTTAAGTGACTCGCTCAGGGTCACATAGTGAGTCAGTGAGTGACCCGGGATTTGAACCAGGTACCTCCTGGTTACAAGCCCTTTTCTTTAACCACCGGACCACACAGCCTCCTCTGTGGATAAGAAAGGCAACTCCTGAACTCGAGTGAAAACACCTTAACACACATTTTAAAATGGGTTTAAAAACTGAGTAAGAACCACGAAGAACGACTGCAAACGTCATAACAATGTTTGTAACGTTACATTAAAATAAATTATATGAGGCAGTTAACCTGGGACACCAGGTCTAGGTGTCTGTGTATAAACCAGGTCCAGGTGTCAGTGTATAAACCAGGTGTCTGTGTATAAACCAGGTCCAGGTGTCTGTATAAACCAGTTCCAGGTGTCAGTGTATAAACCAGGTCCAGGTGTCTGCGTATAAACCAGGTCCAGGTGTCTGTGTATAAACCAGGTGTCTGTGTATAAACCAGGTCCAGGTGTCAGTGTATAAACCAGGTCCAGGTGTCTGCGTATAAACCAGGTCCAGGTGTCTGTGTATAAACCAGGTCCAGGTGTCTGTGTATAAACCAGGTCCAGGTGTCAGAGTATAAACCAGGTCCAAGTGTCTGTGTATAAACCAGGTCCAGGTGTCTGTGTATAAACCAGGTCCAGGTGTCTGTGTATAAACCAGGTCCAGGTGTCAGTGTATAAACCAGGTCCAGGTGTCAGTGTATAAACCAGGTCCAGGTGTCTGTATAAACCAGGTCCAGGTGTCTGTGTATAAACCAGGTCCAGGTGTCTGTGTATAAACCAGGTCCAGGTGTCTGTGTATAAACCAGGTCCTGGTGTCTGTGTATAAACCAGGTCCAGGTGTCAGAGTATAAACCAGGTCCAGGTGTAAGTGTATAAACCAGGTCCAGGTGAGGTGTCAGTGTATATACCAGGTCCAGGTGTCTGCGTATAAACCAGGTCCAGGTGTCTGTGTATAAACCAGGTCCAGGTGTCTGTGTATAAACCAGGTCCAGGTGTCAGTGTATAAACCAGGTCCAGGTGTCTGTGTATAAACCAGGTCCAGGTGTCAGTGTATAAACCAGGTCCAGGTGTCTGTGTATAAACCAGGTCCAGGTGTCAGTGTATAAACCAGGTCCAGGTGTCTGTGTATAAACCAGGTCCAGGTGTCAGTGTATAAACCAGGTCCAGGTGTCAGTGTATATTTGAGCTTGTCACCATTGACTCCCATTTTATTCTGGCATTCAGGGCATTCCATTCTGACCACTCTGAACTAAAGCTGAACATCCTCCTGCAACTGCCTTCAGCAACAGGCACAAACCACCGTCCTGCAACTACCTTCAGCAACAAACACAAACCACCGTCCTGCAACTACCTTCAGCAACAAACACAAACCACCATCCTGAAACTTTATGTGGGACTTTTGACAAAGTCCCGCATAAAAGATTAATTCTCAAACTGAACGCAGTAGGAATTCAAGTTAATGCATGCACATGGATTAGGGAGTGGTTAACAGGTAGAAAACAGAAAGTACTGATTAGAGGAAAAACCTCAAAATGGAGTGAGGTAACCAGTGGTGTACCACAGGGATCAGTATTAGGTCCTCTGCTATTCCTAATCTACATTAATGATTTAGATTCTGGTATAGTAAGCAAACTTGTTAAATTTGCAGACAACACAAAAATAGGAGGAGTGGCAAACACTGTTGCAGCAGCAAAGGTCATTCAAAATGATCTAGACAGCATTCAGAACTGGGCAGACACATAGCAAATGACATTTAATAGAGAAAAGTGTAAAGTACTGCACGCAGGCAATAAAAATGTGCATTACAAATATCATATGGGAGATACTGAAATTGAAGAAGGAATCTATGATAAAGACTGGTGATTCATAAAACCCCTGAATCCTAGAAATGAGGCGTTTGTGAAAAGGGACGAGTCATAGGAGTTTATGTTGACTCAGAAATGTCTTCAACTAGACAATGTGGGGAAGCTATAAAAAAGGCCAACAAGATGCTCGGAAATATTGTGGGAAGTGTTGAATTTAAATCAAGGGAAGTAATGTTAAAACTTTACCCAGTGGAGGTGGGTTGTCGAGGATTTGTGGCACACTCTACAACCCGCTTTCTCAGAGACATCGGATTCAGTGGCCAAGAGTTGCGTCGCACAGTGAAGAACTTATCTGAAGCAGCAGAGAGGAGCAGCAACTGGCTGTGGTTGAGACGGAAAGATTCTGGCTGGGGATCTCAAGCACAATAGAAAGAAAGAAACACTGATGTACGGGTAAGTAAGCTGGGCTGAGTTGAGTGGGAGACGGAGGGGGGTTATGCTGGGACGCCAGAATCACCGTTGAGCCCTCCTGAGGTGTCATGGGCTAGTTGATGAAACACAGAGGATGGAAGGTGCCCACATGAAGACCGCAGAGATGTACCCTACTTAGCTCAATCCAGACGGTTGTCATGCTGATACGCTGGAGAGACCACACTGTGGTTGATCCCCGGAGCCAGCATCGCAGCCGTTGTGCGTGCTGATACGCCAGGGAGGCAATAAGCTGATCCCTGGAGCCAGCATTACACTTCAGCCATCAACACAGAAGGATATCTACATTATCATATGGAAGGAAGCGCAAATGGATGGAGACAGGTGGATCACATTAGTTTACTGTAAAGCTACGTCTTAGTTGGTGCTTATCTTGGCGAGAGCCGAGTTCAAATCAGCATGAAGTTTTAACATCTACTCTCGTGTAATGGAAATCATTACAATGCATTAGTAAGACCTCACCTAGAATATTGTGTTCAGTTCTGGTCACCTTGTTACAAAAAGGATATTGCTGCTCTAGAAAGAGAGCAAAGAAGAGCAACCAGAATTATCCCAGGTTTAAAAGGCATGTCATATGCAGACAGGCTAAAATAATTGAATCTATTCAGTCTTGAACAAAGAAGACTACGCGGTGATCTGATTCAAGCATTCAAAATCCTAAAAGGTATCGACAATTTTGACCCAGGGGACTTTTTTGACCTGAAAAAAGAAACAAGGACCAGGGGTCACAAATGGAGATTAGATAAAGGGCATTCAGAACAGAAAATAGGAGACACTTTTTTACACAGAAAATTGTGAGGGTCTGGAACCAAATCCCCAGTAATGTTGTTGAAGCTGACACTCTGGGATCCTTCAAGAAACTGCTTGATGAGATTCTGGGATCAATAAGCTACTAACAACCAAACGAGCAAGATGGGCTGAATGGCCTCATCTTGTTTGTAAACGTTCTTATGTTCTTCTTAACTACCTTCAGCAACAAACAGAAACCACTGTCCTGCAACTACCTTCAGCAACAAGCACAAACCACTGTTCTGCAACTACCTTCAGCAACAAACACAAACCACCATCCTCCTGCAACTACCTTCAGCAACAAACACAAACCATCATCCTCCTGCAACTACCTTCAGCAACAAACACAAACCACCATCCTCCTGCAACTACCTTCAGCAACAAACACAAACCACCATCCTCCTGCAACTACCTTCAGCAACAAACACAAACCACCATCCTCCTGCAACTACCTTCAGCAACAAAGACAAACCATCATCCTCCTGCAACTACCTTCAGCAACAAACACAAACCACCATCCTCCTGCAACTACCTTCAGCAACAAACACAAACCACCATCCTCCTGCAACTACCTTCAGCAACAAACAATGGGGATGTGCTATGGCTAAAGAAAGGAAATGAAAAACATGTAAACAAAGAAAAAGAGTCCTTCTGGGCTTTTCAACGTGGGCTTGTGAAAAAATGAAAACCTTTTTGGTTACTGTAATGCCTTGTTTCCACGGGACTGCCTAAAAAACATCCTGGTTTCAAATGATCTGGTTCCAAATAGTCTGGTTCAGTTTAGTGGCTGACCAGTGTTTCCATGCTACAATTTGAAATCTATACATGCGCGTGAAGTCATCGAAACAGTAGGCTACTAATCTCAATATCGGTCTTCTACAATAATCATCACTGTAACTTTATAGGCATGGATGATTAGAGATTATGATTACGGTTTTATTCAGCTTTTTGTTTTTGTTTATTCAAACCAATTTTAGTTTTTTACAAATGAGCGCAAGGAGGAGAAGGACAAGTGAGATATCAATGAGAAGGTTAGACAGATATGAATTAAGAAACAGATTTATAAAGTGTGCTGTGCTGGTGGTGTAATTGTTTATTAAACCACTGAGTGTTGGGCAGTTACATAATTTCTGGTATTTGTAAAGTTGTAGTTTTAGATATAGTTGCAAATGTGGAGGGTGGTAGCTGGGCTGATTAATTAATTAACGTCTATCATCATTAACCTCCTATTTAAACCCCAATCTCACACTCCTCCTCTTTTGGGACATTTCTACTGGACATTATTTTTTCGCTTTTTTGCACACGCTGTGATCCGTTCAAAATTGAAAACTTAATTTTCAGCATGAACCAACTCCATTTCAGATCAGGAAACCTCCCTGCCGGATTCTCCTCAACAATATCTCATTTATTCTCAGTACCGTCTCCTTCTAATGCAACTTCTCCCAGCAACCAGACCCGCTGCCCCAGCATTATGGAGATCAAAATGCCCCCGCTAGCAGGCTCAGCCTCCGGAGCAGCTATTTTACAAGGATCGGCCTCTCGCTTAACTTTAAAAAAAAACGCACGACAACAATATCACCATTCCGGCTGGAAGCGGTAGTATGTTGTTCAGTATTTATTGTACCTTTTAAATCCGCTGCACCATGCTGCCTGCTTCTCAAGTGCACTTCCGGAAACTCACTCCCAGAGCTTCAGGACAGACAGCGGGACAGCCCTCCTCTCCAGTCAGCCACTCCAATCATGACGGCCATCTCGGTTCAACACTTTCGGTCCCCAAAGTTGACGTTCCTACTTACAACGTGGCATCAGCTCCCTCAGTGGTTCACAGCATGTGCCTGTGGTGGGAAATCAAGTCCAGCCACCACATATGGCTTATACTTTTAATACTTTTGCAACATTAATGGCTACATTCTCAAAGCTATTTTCCAGATCATTAATTTATTTTCTGAAAGAACATTTTCAAGTACAGTTCTAATTTAAGACTGCTTGCAAGTACTAAAAGATATGGCTAAGTTGTTGTTTTATCAAGTTTATTTTGAAAACAGCCTTCACATTGCTATTCGTACTGGGTTTTCCCCATCCTGTACACTAATTGACTGACGATTCAAACAAAAACATTACATTAATACTATGAATATATTAGCATTTCCACCCCATTTCTTATACTCTCTTCCAATCAGTATGGATCCACCCTGCTATCACACACCTTCAACACACCTCCTGGTAAGGGTGGAACTCACCCAAATCTATCACATTCTATAGTGCATCACATTTAAGCATCTTAACCTAATCTGTTAGAAACCTTTCAAACTAGTCCTTTGTTTGAGGTGTTCTGTTTTCACACTGTGTCTCCACTCCTCCACACATCTTGATTAGACACCTGCCAACTTTGGCTCTCTGCCCAGACGCCAAGATACGAGAGACTGCAAATGTCTTGCTTAGCTGTATCAAAATATGAAAAAAAACTTCAACATAGAAGTAAAGAAACTTATAATCAAATACATAATTAATACTTTATGCAGAATGTCATCTCCTACAGCATCAAGCCAGGAAGCTCAGAAAAGCATCTCCGCGCAATCCAGGAAGGACATCAAAATGCGTGCATTATTAACTCTAAACTGGAACAGGCTTTTACTATTCTACGAAGACTACATCTCAGCCATGACTCGTGCCTTTTCACAGACGCCTCATTTCTAGGATTCAGGGGTTTTATGAATCACCAGATTCCGCACTCTCATCGGAGCAGCAGCTCCTGTCCCATTGCAGGCGTTCCATCCACAAGGTTGTCTTGCACCACAGGCTGTAACTGCTTTCAGTCTTCTGTGCTCAAAACTGGATTCGTCCTATCCGTTCAATCAAGACTGGATCCTTGCTTTCATCGCACATGCAAAATACTTTCTCCATCTGGCTCTAGACACAATTAAATCATACATTAGTGGGATCCAGTATCACTATCGTTTTATTGGCAGTTTTTTCCCCTATCTTGCTGCCTATCCCAACAGTCCGTCTCACACTGCAAGGAATCATCAAGCATAGGCAGAGTACAATTTAGCATTAGTAATTGCATCCAGTTCTCATTCAGCCTCTACCATTTGGCACCACACTCTCTCTAAACATTCTAAAACAAATAATAGGAGATATCCGTTTCCTCCATGGAAACATAGTTTAAACAATAACTTTCAGGTCTTTTACCAAATAAATAATCGACGCTAAAGATATAAATGTCACACCCAAGTCATGTTGTGACGCCTGTCACACAAAAGTAAATATTATATAAGTGGTCCATATAAGCGCACCACTTTTTAGCCTGGCCAGGTATTCAAAATGTGTTGTTTAAAGTCAGAATATATGATACTTCAATGTATGCTTACTGTTACCCTTTCAAGAGTGGGTTTTAGGAAACGTTGCCCTTTTAAATATGTTGGAGGACCTTGACCTTTATAAACCCTGCACTAATGCACTATGGGACGGCACTTTTTCCTGTTAGGAGTTTGGACTCTGGTTCGTTTGCTGCTGAAGGTTTGCCGTCGGGTATTTCATGTGTACAGGTTTACTAAACTTAGATGTGTTAATGCAAAACTGCATAAAGTTAGATGTATACTATGTTTATCTAGCTTTAGTTTTTTACAGTTTTAGTCAATGTTCTTTGTTTAGCAAACGTTGCTGGCACTTATTTTTTTCATTGCTATTTCCTGGAGGAAAACAAGACATTCCATTGGATTTTGGATTACAGCTGTGTTTTTTGGACTTTGTGTCGTCTTTCTGGAGCGCTCATGGACAACCACACAAACCAGTGAGACCGAACTGATTTTTTTTTTTTTTTTTACAGCGGATGTTTGTTTCATTTCCTCTTACTTTATTTTTGTTGGTGGATTACAAACTGAATTTTGATTTTTGGGGTTTTTTTCTATTTTTTGTTTGTTTATGATACTGGACTATTATTTTGGGACATTTCTACTGGACATTATTTTTACTTATTTATTGTCTCTATAGGCTTTCCGGTGGATTTACCACCATCCTATTTCTGTTTCAACTTGGTTTTATATGCATGGGTCAGCAGCTACCCGAGGTACTGTGGGTCATAAAATTGTTTGGTAATCTGTGTGGGTTGGACAGATGTTTTTGAAATTAAATGTTTTGCACTCAAACGAACCTAGCAATCCTATTTTTTGCTGTGTATCTGCCTTTCTGCCATCTACTTTTTATGTCATTTTTAAGGAGTTTTTGGTAGTAACCGATTCTTATTCTGGGAATGTTGTGTTGGCCTTTTGAGTCAAAGGTAGATTGTTACAACGTGACATTAAGTTCCACACTGCCATCAGAGCCGGATCAATATTTATTCTACATTATCGAGCTGTGTTAGATATTGGGGTACTATGTTCTATGAGTACTATAAAACATTCTCTGGTAAAGCCACCGCCATCTCAGCAGCAGATAACCATTTTGTCGATCAGTCTTCCCCTGATTTAGTCATCTTTTAACACTAGAAGGACTGGAGATATACTCATACCTAGAAGCCCCGCAGCAGTATAACGAACGGAAAAACAGTCGGATGTAATAGTTTTTTTTTTTTTTTTTTTTTAATTTATCGTTACCAATTAGTTTTTATTATTTTCTCCCCAATTTGAAATGCCCAATTATTTTTATGCTCAGCTCACCGTTACCACCCTGCGCTGACACGGGAGGGGCGAAGACGAACACACACTGTTCTCAGAAGCGTGTGCCATCAGCCGCCCGCTTCTTTACACTCTGCAGACTCACCGTGCAGCCGCCTCAGAGCTACAGCGTCAGAGGACAACGCAGCTCTGGGCAGCAAGCCTGCAGGCACCTGGCCAGACTACAGGGGTCGCTGGTGTGCGGTGAGCTGAGGACACCCACAGTCGTGGCCAAGTACAGCGCAGTTAGAAGCAGTTTGAAAGCAGGTTGACAGCTGCAGAAGCTAAACTGAACTTCCAAAAATAAATAAATAAATAAATAAATAAATAAATAAATAAATAAATAAAACATGGTCTTCAAGCTTGTAATCTGTGACAACTGCATGATGTGGGAAATCCGAGAAAACCCAACAGAGCTCAACCAAGTTTGTGTAAAGTGCCGCACGATCCAGGACTTGCTTCAACGAGTGAGTCTGCAAGAAAAGGAGCTGGAGGAAATGAGACAGCAACAGGAGTTTGAGGAGCTGACAAACCCACAATTCATGGAAGTCTGCACCCCTAGCAGACTAAAAGCCACCAGGGAGATGGAAGAGAGTCGAAACAGCTGGGTTCAGATAGTCAGAAGCAGGAAAAAAAGAAACTTCATCAAACACAACCACCAGAAATCCAAACATCCAACAAATTTGAGCCACTTCAACATTTAGATGACCAAAACCAACATCAAGAGAATGAAGGAAACAACATCCAGGACCCTATAAACAGTGCTGGCCAGGCAACAAAAAGAAGGGAGTTCATGATTGTTGGGGACCATACTGAGAAACACAGCAAGTTCAGTTCGCAGTTTGGACCCCCTTACTACAACAGTGTGCTGCCTTCCAGGAGCCTCAGTCAAGCACATCACTGAGAATGTGGACAGGCTCCTAGAACGAACAGGAGACGACCCGGTAGTAGTCATCCACATCGGTACAAACAACATTGGAATAGACAGACCTAGATCCCTGCAAAGCAAATTCAGAGAGCTAGGAAGGAAATTAAAAAACAAGACCAAAACTGTGGTATTTTCTGGGATACTGCCAGCACCTTGCAAACGACCATATGGACAGCTCGAAATACAAAATCAAAATGCATGGCTGAGATCGTGGTGCACACAGGAAGGCTTCACCTTTCTTGAACATTGGATCACATTCTACAACAAGGACTATCTATATAGGTGGGACGGACTGCACTTAAACAGAAAGGGAACCAATCTACTCAGAGAAAGGATACTTTAGAGGGGCAAAACAATTACATCCCAAAAGTAGACAAATCTAAATCTAAAACAAAATGGCCACAATGGTTTAATAGATCAATTAAAAAAAATATTCAGCGAAAAAAGGCACTTTACAGAGCGTTTAAAAGGGACCAAAAGCAAAGTACACAGAAAGAGTACTTGGAACTGCAAACGCAAGTCAAAAAGGAAGTTAGAAAGGCCAAGAGAGAGATAGAAATCAATATTGCTAAGGGGGCCAAAACCAATTCCAAAATGTTTTTCCAATATTATAACAGCAAGAGAACATTCAAAGAGGAGGTTAAATGTCCAAGAGACACAAATGGCAAAATCATAGATGAAGAAAAAAAGCAAATAGCAAATATATTAAATGATTACTTTTCACAGGTTTTTACAAAGGAGGACACGGACAACATGCCCCACATGTCAACCTGTTCCTATCCAATTTTAAATAACTTTAGCATAACAGAGGCAGAAGTGTTAAAGGGACTAGGAGCTCTTAAAATAAACAAATCCCCTGGGCTGGATGAGATCCTCCCAATAGTACTCAAAGAAATGAAAGAAGTTATTTACAAACCGCTAACCAAGATCATGCAACAGTCTCTTGACACAGGGGTTGTACCGACAGACTGGAAAATTGCAAACGTAATACCGATCCACAAAAAGGGAGACAAAACCGAACCAGGTAACTACAGACCAATAAGCCTGACTACTATCATATGTAAACTTATGGAAACTATAATAAGATCCAAAATGGAAAATTACCTATATGGTAGCAATATCCTGGGAGACAGTCAGCATGGTTTTAGAAAAGGGAGATCGTGTCTAACTAACCTGCTTGACTTTTTTGAGGATGCAACATCGACAATGGATAATTGCAAAGCATATGACATGGTTTATTTAGATTTCCAGACATTCTGACAAAGTCCCACATAAAAGATTAATTCTCAAACTGAACACAGTAGGGATTCAAGGAAATGTATGCACATGGATTAGGGAGTGGTTAACAGGTAGAAAACAGAAAGTACTGATTAGAGGAGAAACCTCAAAATGGAGTGAGGTAACCAGTGGTGTACCACAGGGATCAATATTAGGTCCTCTGCTATTCCTAATCTACATTAATGATTTAGATTCTGGTATAGTAAGCAAACTCGTTAAATTTGCAGACGACACAAAAATAGGAGGAGTGGCAAACACTGTTGAAGCAGCAAAGGTCATTCAAAATGATCTAGACAGCATTCAGAATTGGGCAGACACATAGCAAATGAAATTTAATAGAGAAAAGTGTAAAGTATTGCATGCGGGCAATAAAAATGTGCATTATAAATATCATATGGGAGATAGTGAAATTGAAGAAGGGAACTATGAAAAAGACCTTGGAGTTTATGTTGACTCAGAAATGTCTTCATCTAGACAATGTGGGGAAGCTATAAAAAAGGCTAACAAGATGCTCGGATATATTGTGAGAAGTGTTGAATTTAAATCAAGGGAAGTAATGTTAAAACTCTACAATGCATTAGTAAGACCTCACCTAGAATATTGTGTTCCGTTCTGGTCACCTCGTTACAAAACGGATATTGCTGTTCTAGAAAGAGTGCAAAGAAGAGCAACCAGGGATCCTAAATGGAGATTAGATAAAGGGGCATTCAGAACAGAAAATAGGAAGCACTTTTTTACACAGAGAATTGTGAGGGTCTGGAACCAACTCCCCAAAAATGTTGTTGAACCTGCTTGATGAGATTCTAGGATCAATAAGTTACTAACAACCAAACGAGCAAGATGGGCTGAATTGCCTCCTTTTGTAAACTTTCTTATGTTCTAAACAGAGAGTCCCTAAATATTTTTGATTATATTCAAGACCCCCATAATAATAACCAGAGTTATTAACCAACAGAGAGTCCATAAACATATGAAAGAGTCTCATAATCAGTATATCATACAAATATTACACTGAAAATTAACCCATACTAACAGACATCAAATGTGCTGGGCCCTACATTTCTGTTGGCTTTCCAGGCCGTGGTAGGTAGCTGTGTCCATCCCATAATACACATGTTTCCATCTAATGGTTGATTTTAATATTACAGCGTATTCTAAACAACGATTTAAATTTGTTTTTGAATACAATAAAGGTTAGCACAGGCTGAATTGTAAAGGATTTAGGGTTTTTAAGGAGCCTACCCACAATACACCTGTATTTGCATACTGGTTTCTATTAACATTACAGAGAACTCTAAAAACATAGTTAATGTTATTTTTGAAGCTAAAAACATTGACCACCACGTAATTTGTCTTAATGTGATTATTTTAAGACCATACAAGACGTGGTTAGGTATAAGAATAATATTTTTTTCTGTTAAAAACTGTATAAATGCTGCAGGATTAAGCATGTCGCATACTGCCATCTGCTGGTTGATTTTAATATTGCAGCAGACACATATTGAATATGTTGGCTTAATGTGACTTATTTAAGAACAAAAATACGTGGTTAGGTATAAGAATCCTCTTTTTCTAATAAAACATGAATATATTTTGGGGTTTCTCAGGTCTAGTAAGAAATTATAGAGAAAAGAGTCTGTTTTTTAATGTATTTATTTATTTCTTGACAAATACTGCCATCTGCTGGTTGAATTTA
This sequence comes from Acipenser ruthenus, assembly GCF_902713425.1. Lineage (NCBI taxonomy): Eukaryota > Metazoa > Chordata > Actinopteri > Acipenseriformes > Acipenseridae > Acipenser > Acipenser ruthenus. The sequence goes on along the minus strand of NC_081206.1, from coordinate 12,522,979 downwards.
ATATTGCAGGGGGACCTGTGGAAGAATAATTTGCTATGCATTACATTAACCTTGTCATATGCATTAAAATAACATGTGTATCAAGTTTTTAAGGTATATAGAACCTGAGATATACCAATTTAAGTAGTTTTGTGCCTTATGAAGTATTAAGTTTAAGATGATAAAAATAATTGTTATTGTGCATGTGTCCTCATTTCCTTTTGCAGGTGCAGAGGCTTGACCTTATTTGGAGTGGAAAGTTTTAACTGCTAGTTAGAGAGAGGAAGCTCTCTTCATTTTGTAATCGCAAGCTGCATCCGTGACATTTCTTAAGAAATGGCACCGAGTTTAGTTAAGATATTAAGACAGACAGTCTGCTTGCAAAGTAGGACAAAGTTGTTTTTGTTGTATATGATTGGTCTCCTCTTGATCTTCCAAGCTCTTGCTATCCGACATATATTGAGTTAAGCTTCTGTGATTGGCTCGCAATAACTGTATGTTGCAAGGTATATATATATTGTGTTTACTGGCTCTGCAAAGTCAGAACTCTACTCAATGTTTTTCTAACACCACGTGTGTTGAGAGTGTTCTCAGATTTGCAAATCATTAAACTTTTTCACTCAATTTTGTCTGTTCCACTGAGTCTCTATTACAGGAATTAATATCAAAACTTCCACCACAATATGGCGCTGCGAGCAGGGTCCTAAACTCCGTCCACTGATCGTCCCGGGAAACGGAGTAAATCACCGGTGAGACCTATCCTTAACTTGGGTCAGGACGGCCGTAATTAAAAAAGTTGACGGAGTCCGCTTCAAATCTGGATGGGGGTGTCAGTGAGCCGGATAAAGGATCCCGGACAATATTGAGACACGGTGAGACTGCAATATTGTATTAAATAAGTAAGGATACTTACAATTGGACAAGAGTTCCATTGTAAAAGAACTGGTTTAAGGCTACTTACAACAGGACATTTAGTCCATTGTAAAAGAAACGGACGGGAAATTCGTTTAAGGATACTTACAAATGGACAATAGTTCCATTGTAAAAGAAGCGCTTGTAAGTTTTGTTTAAGATAATAATTATCGAAATCCTAGGATAATTATCGTTTGTACGCAGAAATTAATTGGATCAATATTTTATTCTTTTTCTATGTTGTTCATTAACAAAACTTAATTGAACTAATAGTTTGTCTTTTGTGCTTGTTTTGTCGTCTGTTCGTTTGTTGTGTGTGTTTGAAATTACTGGCGTAATTAAGAGAGGGTTAGGGTTAGGGTTAGTGATATAATGGGCGCGGCAAAAAGTAGTATTGTTGATTGTACTAGGAGGAGAGGATGAGGTGTATAAAGGCCATTTCCCAGGCCAAACAGGGAGAATGGATGAGATGGGAGAGTGTGGAACAACGCAAGATTGGCTGGCAAGACCTATGGTCAATGGAACAGAGCAGGATCAGTTTCCTCATCAGGTCAACATATGATGTTCTTCCATCACCACAGAACCTAAACCTCTGGGTAGGAGAGGATCCCTCATGTCCTTTGTGTTCATCACCTGCAACATTAAGGCACATTTTGACAGGATGTAAGGTGGCTCTTAGCCAAGGACGGTTTACTTGGCGCCATGACCAGGTGCTGCGATGTTTGGCCTTAGCATTGGAAGACAAGCGTAACATGACCAATAAGTTGCCACCTGTTCCATCAAAACATTACACACAAAAGACAACATTCCTCCGCCCAGGAGAGCAACCACCAAGAAAAGGTGTTAAAACCAATCCTCGCCCAGGACAACTGGAAGCTGCTAGAGACTGGAATTTGCTGGCAGATGCTGGTCAACGGCTTATTTTTCCACCTGAGATTGCCACCACTAACCTTCGACCAGATATTGTCTTGTGGTCTGGATCAGCACGCCTTGTTCACCTGGTAGAGTTAACAGTGCCATGGGAGGATGCTGTAGATGAGGCGTATGAGAGGAAGAAACTGCGGTATGCTCAACTAGCCACTGAAGCGGAACAGCGAGGATGGAGAGTTCGGGTTTACCCAGTGGAAGTGGGTTGTCGAGGATTTGTGGCACACTCTACAACCCGGTTTCTCAGAGACGTCGGATTCAGTGGCCAAGAGTTGCGTCGCACAGTGAAGAACTTATCTGAAGCAGCAGAGAGGAGCAGCAACTGGCTGTGGTTGAGACGGAAAGATTCTGGCTGGGGACAGGTAAGTAAGCTGGGCTGAGTTGAGTGGGGGACGGAGGGGGGTGATGCTGGGACGCCAGAATCACCGTCGAGCCCTCTTGAGGTGTCGTGGGCTAGTCGACGAAACACTGAGGATGGAAGGTGCCCACTTGAAAACCCCAGAGATGTACCCTACTTAGCTCAATCCAGACGGTTGTCATGCTGATGCGCTGGGGAGGCCGCACTTTGGTTGATCCCCGGAGCCAGCATCGCAGCCGTTGTGTGTGCTGATGCGCCAGGGAGGCAAAATAAGCTGATCCCTGGAGCCAGCATTACACTTCAGCCATTAACACCAGACAGAAGGATATCTACATCATCATATGGAAGGAAACGTAAATGGAGGGAGACACATATGGATCACATTAGTTTACTGTAAAGCTACGTCTTAGTTGGTGTTATCTTGGCGAGAGCCGAGTTCAAATCAGCATGAAGTTTTAACATCTACTCTCGTGTAATGGAAATCATGAAGATCTGGATACGTCCAGTGACTGCTGTGAATAGTGCAGCTGGCAACAAGGGAAAGACCTTGTGACAGCCTGGAGAGACAGCTGACAGGAGGAAAGAGACCCCATTGGGGCTGGTAAGGGTTAGCTACCCTTGTCGGCAGTATCCAGCTCTGTGTTTACAGGATGCTGGAGACACCCGCCCAAGGCTTCTAAGAAATTAAAGAGAAAAATACCCCTAGAGTCTGCGAGAGCGGGGGCGGAAGATGACTCAACGTTGGACAACACGGTTAACGACTTAGGAACGGAAACAGATATGAGTATGGAGAGTACTTCACAAAAGACTAGTTCAAGATCTGCAGTTAACAAAGACATGGAACTCCAGGTTTGTGTCTGCGGCTGGAGCAAGGCGACAACGGTCAGGGGTTTGAAGATTCATCAAGGGAGAATGAAATGCTTGAGGGAGAAGGGACAAGGGCCTCGCATTGATCTTATGAAGTCAGTCAAGTCAGTCGAATGAAATCCAGCGACAGGAAGCAAACCACAGTTCGCAGGATATCAGCACCCCTGTCATAGATGTGAGGAGGACTTGCATGGACACAGTTAGTGATGAACCTAATGATCCTTGTGAACCCGGTCAGACAAACCAGCATAAGAGAGAAAAGAACCTCAACGGGCACAAGCCTGGAGTTAAATGGCCAAGAGCTTGTGAGAAAACTGCATGGGACACAGTAAACACAGATCTCTGCGTTGCATTGGAAAGATTAAGTGGAACAGTTGAAAAGAAGCTGGATAAATTTGGGGACATCATCTACGCATATGGAAGTGAGAGGTTTGGAGTTGAAAAAAGGAAGGAAAAAGTACAAACTATTCCTGGAAAGTCTAGACGGCAGCAGGAGATTGAACGCTTAGTTAGAGAAAGGAGACAGCTGAGGAACCAATGGAGAAGAGCAGAACAAAGTCAGAAGGAGGGACTCAATCTCTTACAAAGGGTCATAAAAGATAAGCTTGCAACATTGCGCAGAGCTGAGCGCCTACGGAAACGCTACAAAAAGAAGGAGCGTGCGAGAGCGAACTTTTATAAAGACCCATTCAAATTTGTAAAGAAGTTATTCACCAGTGAGAAGAATGGCACACTAAAAGCATCTAAGGTTGAGCTGGAGAGATATTTGGAGGAAACACATACAGATTCAAAAAGGCAGGAGCCTATGTCAGTCCCGTCAGACATCCCACCTATCAATCCACCAGAATACCAAATGGAGGACTGTGCACCTAAGTGGAAAGAAATAGAGCAAGCTGTGAAAAAAGCAAGGGCTTCATCATCTCCAGGGCCTAATGGAGTTCCGTACAGAGTGTACAAGAGTGCTTCAGGAGTTCTACGAATTCTGTGGAAATTGATGAAATTGGCATGGGAAAAACAGGTTGTACCAAGAGCATGGCGCCGAGCAGGTGGAGTCTTTATACCTAAAGAAAAAGATTCTACAAGCATCAGTCAGTTTCGTCCCATTTCCCTATTAAACGTAGAAGGCAAGATTTTCTTCAGCATTATTGCTCAGAGATTGTCAGCTTACCTATTAAAGAACTGCTTCATTGACACTTCAATACAAAAAGCGGGCATTCCAGGTTTCCCAGGTTGCTTAGAACACATCTATGTGATCTGGCAACAAATTCAATCAGCTGAAAAGGAGAGGAAGGAGCTCCATGTGACATTCCTGGATTTGGCTAATGCATATGGTTCAGTGCCACATGAACTACTTTGGGCAGCATTTGATTTTTTCAGTGTACCGATGACAATAACAAATTTAGTGAAAGCCTATTTTGGAGATTTGCAATTCAGTTTTTCAACTTCAGAATTCAGCACTACATGGCAATGCCTAGAGGTTGGAATAATGGCAGGATGCACCATTTCTCCACTGGCTTTTACCATGGCAATGGAAGTAATCATTAGGGCATCAAAATGGGTAGTAGGAGGAGAGTGCTTGGCTTCTGGAATGCGACTACCACCAATTCGAGCATACATGGATGACATGACAACCATGACTACAACAGTAGCCTGCACTAATCGATTATTGGGCAAATTAACCAATAACATTGAATGGGCACGAATGCAATTCAAGCCCACTAAATCAAGGAGCATCTCTATAATTAAAGGCAAAGTAGTAGATAAAACATTCTTCATTAATGGTGAGGCAATACCAACAGTGTCTGAGAAGCCAGTGAAGAGTCTTGGGAGATGGTACGACGGGGATCTAAAGGACACAGTTCGTGTGGGAGAAGTTAGACAACAAGCAGTGGAAGGGTTGAAGAGCATAGACAGCTGCGCTCTACCAGGTAAACTAAAACTCTGGTGCTTTCAGTTTGCTCTACTGCCGAGGTTGCTGTGGCCACTGACTGTGTACGAGGTTTCTTTGACAACAGTAGAGAAGCTGGAAGCTGGAAGCTTTAATCAGTTCATACATCAGGAAATGGTTGGGAGTTCCACGCTGCCTCAGCAGAGTGGGACTTTATGGTAAAGGAATACTGCAGCTACCAGTCTCTGCTCTAACCGAGGAGTTTAAGTGCGCCAAGGTCAGACTGGAAATGACATTAGTAGAGTCACGCGATAAATGCGTAAGGGAGGCAGCACCTGTGTTGAAAACTGGAAGAAAGTGGGCGGCAAAGAAAGCTATGGAAGATGCAAAGGCTGCCCTTCGAATTGGTGATATCATGGGGCAAGTTCAGCATGGAAGAGGGGGTCTTGGTTTCAGTTCAACTCCTCCTACATGGCACAAGGCAGCCCCAGCTCAAAGGAGGAAGCTGGTAGTCAACGAGGTGCAAAAGCAGGAGGAGAGGATGAGGTGTATAAAGGCCATTTCCCAGGCCAAACAGGGAGAATGGATGAGATGGGAGAGTGTGGAACAACGCAAGATTGGCTGGCAAGACCTATGGTCAATGGAACAGAGCAGGATCAGTTTCCTCATCAGGTCAACATATGATGTTCTTCCATCACCACAGAGCCTAAACCTCTGGGTAGGAGAGGATCCCTCATGTCCTTTGTGTTCATCACCTGCAACATTAAGGCACATTTTGACAGGATGTAAGGTGGCTCTTAGCCAAGGACGGTTTACTTGGCGCCATGACCAGGTGCTGCGATGTTTGGCCTTAGCATTGGAAGACAAGCGTAACATGACCAATAAGTTGCCACCTGTTCCATCAAAACATTACACACAAAAGACAACATTCCTCCGCCCAGGAGAGCAACCACCAAGAAAAGGTGTTAAAACCAATCCTCGCCCAGGACAACTGGAAGCTGCTAGAGACTGGAATATGCTGGCAGATGTTGGTCAACGGCTTATTTTTCCACCTGAGATTGCCACCACTAACCTTCGACCAGATATTGTCTTGTGGTCTGGATCAGCACGCCTTGTTCACCTGGTAGAGTTAACAGTGCCATGGGAGGATGCTGTAGATGAGGCGTATGAGAGGAAGAAACTGCGGTATGCTCAACTAGCCACTGAAGCGGAACAGCGAGGATGGAGAGTTCGGGTTTACCCAGTGGAAGTGGGTTGTCGAGGATTTGTGGCACACTCTACAACCCGGTTTCTCAGAGACGTCGGATTCAGTGGCCAAGAGTTGCGTCGCACAGTGAAGAACTTATCTGAAGCAGCAGAGAGGAGCAGCAACTGGCTGTGGTTGAGACGGAAAGATTCTGGCTGGGGACAGGTAAGTAAGCTGGGCTGAGTTGAGTGGGGGACGGAGGGGGGTGATGCTGGGACGCCAGAATCACCGTCGAGCCCTCTTGAGGTGTTGTGGGCTAGTCGACGAAACACTGAGGATGGAAGGTGCCCACTTGAAAACCCCAGAGATGTACCCTACTTAGCTCAATCCAGACGGTTGTCATGCTGATGCGCTGGGGAGGCCGCACTTTGGTTGATCCCCGGAGCCAGCATCGCAGCCGTTGTGTGTGCTGATGCGCCAGGGAGGCAAAATAAGCTGATCCCTGGAGCCAGCATTACACTTCAGCCATTAACACCAGACAGAAGGATATCTACATCATCATATGGAAGGAAACGTAAATGGAGGGAGACACATATGGATCACATTAGTTTACTGTAAAGCTACGTCTTAGTTGGTGCTTATCTTGGCGAGAGCCGAGTTCAAATCAGCATGAAGTTTTAACATCTACTCTCGTGTAATGGAAATCAGCTTAACAGGATGTCAGAGAAAGATGCACGATAGATGGGGACCAAATCCCCTGAGTCAAAATGACTTGTGGTATGCTAAGTCAAGTTTCCCCATTGGTGGAACATTCAGTATAAGTAAACTAGCTACCTATAGGACGGAGTTAGAACAATGGGAGAAACAGAAGAAAAAGCAAAGAGGCAGAATAGACTGGGATAGTTTCGGAAAATGGGAAAGAATGGCAGAGGATGAGTTAGAGAAACAAGAAAAGGGCAAGGAACGGAAAGAATTAATGATACAGACGACAGGAGTTACAGAAAGAATAAAAGGCAAGAATAGATCAGAGAGATTGGCACGCCTTGCTCCCCCTCCCTATTGCAGCCACATCCCCCCTACTGCACCGCCCCCACCGGATGGTGATGACGAAGACAGTGACTCCGATGGAAGCAGCAACACGGTAGCATCTAGCTCCACTCTTGGGGGAGGCTCCAGGCCAGGAAAGCCACAGAGCTCAGCAGCAGCTGCAGCATCCCCAGCAGCAGCAGCAACAGCCACAGCCCCGACCAGACGTACCCGGCAGGGGAAGCAAGAAGTTAATACAAGACAAAAGGTGTTTCCTTTGGTGGCATATCCTAACCCCCAACCAAGACCGGCTCAAGGGCAACCAGGACATGACGAATGGGAATCCACAGTGAGTGTCCAACGGGACTGGGAGATCGGCGAACTGAACGAAATTGCCAAAGACCTGCCCGATCACCGTAAGGACTCCGGACAGTTCATTGAACACGTACAGGCACTGGTTCAAATGTACCGACCTAGTGCTGGTGAAATAGGCCAGGTGTTGCACTGCAAATTGAAGTTGGATTGGCAGACAGTTAGTGAACCCTTTGACATCACTCTGCTGTACAGAGATGACGGACATTATAACCAACAACTCAGTGTTTTATTGAAGCGGATCGCTGGTAAATGGCCGGTACAATCAGATTGGAATACAATTCACAATTGCAAGCAAGGCTTGGAGGAAAGCTGGGACGATTATTACGCCCGACTGTTGAAGTGTTATCGTGACCATAGTGGACTGAAACAGGGTCAAGAACACTTTAATGAAATGCTGAAAACAGTCATCATGAATGGAATAAAACCCTGCCTCTGGGCTTCAGTGGCCCAGTCCTGCATTGGATGGGAAACTGGAACATTGGAAAATCTCTTGACACACATTGTACATCAGAACCGACAACAGGCCTCACACGAACAAAAGAAAATACTCTTATTGAGATTTTACCATTTTTTCCATTTACACCCATTCATTTCATTCATTTTACATTTCTTTTAAAGATGACATTCATGCATACAGACATACATTTTGTTTTAAAAGCATTTAAAATACATTTAAAAACACCAAGACAAATCGTGCTTTGTACATGGTTAAAACAGACACAGATTAAAGTCAACATGAAAAAAACCTGTGCTGCTTTAAAAGTGACTGGAAAAAAAGAACCATCTATAAAAAACCAGTGCTTGTAAGGGCCAGGGAGTGCTCTCTAAAAAAGTTCAAAAGTGAACATAAAACAGAACAATAAAACTATAGAACTAAAACAGGGACAGGGGAAAAGGGACAGTGTATAAAACAGTGAGTTAAAATTCTAAAATTTTAAAACACTAACTTTTAATAGTTGACATTAAAAATCTTTTAGATACATAAACAAAACAAAATCAAATAAAACATTCAAAATAAATCAAATAAAAGTCCATAAAACTGAAACAAAAAGACTACATAAAACCAGGGCACCGTTCAAAAACGGTCATGCCAGCTAAAAAGGGTGGAATGCTGGCATGACAAAATAAATAAAAGGCTTAGCGGTGCCCCGTAGTCCCGCTCCTAGGAGCTAGCGGTTCCAGTTTTTTCCTTCATTCCATCTTCACGTCCTGAAGTCCGGCGATCCTCCACTCCGCGCAGGCCTTGTCCTTCCCGAGGGTCAGGATGTCCAGAATTACAAAGTCCTTAATAAGAGTTTGTGCCCTTCTGGTCGTGGTGATAGTGTCTAGCTCCTGCTTGTGGTAGACACAGACGTTACGGCCCTCTCACAGGATCTGCTTGACAACATTGATGACACGCCAAACGCACTTAGCTGTGCTGGTAGCGATTCCTCCCGCAGGCCCATAGAGCACAGTCTCAGCGGTTATCTTGGCTGTGTCAGCAAACCTGTTTAGGAAGACAGAGACAGAGAGCCAGACACTGCCAGCCACATCACACTCCCAGAAGATATGGGCTGGTGTTTCTCTCTTGCGGCACTTTGCATAGGGGCATGTTTCTACTTGGGCTAGTCCCCTCCTGAACATGAACGCTTGAGTGGGGAGTGAACTGTGGACTGTGTTCCATGCTATATCCTTCTGGACATTACTGAGGCAGCTGTGAGACACATTCTCCCAGATTTTTTGGCTTTGGGTGAGGGAGAAAGTAGCTACTTTTTCAATTTCCTGGGAACCGGCAAGATATTTAGTTACAGCCTTGTATTCCCAAGAAGCCAATTTTGCTTTATCTAAGCCCAATTTATATATAGTGTCCCTTAAAGTTCTATAATACAATGGGGGTCCCAGGAGTACGGCACGATGTTATCAATAGTGCAGAGGCCCAAGGCCCTGAGACAGGTGGCAAAATAGAAACGATTCATGTAACATACCTTCCTGTCCAGGGCCTGGATGTTCTTGATAGTTTGCGTGAGCCCCTGCACTCGGGTGAGCTGCACAACGTCCGGGACCCCCTTACCTCCCTTCTTGTCGGCTTTACTCAAGGTGCCTCTCCATCTTGCTGCCCCAGATAAAGCAGTGGATAATGCGGTCCACCACTTTTTTGTGTGGTCCTGTCTGGGGGAAAGATTTTTCCTACATAAGAGAGGATGGGGAACAGAATAGACTTGGTTATTAATACTCTACCCGTCATTGTTAAGGATCTTGTGCTCCATCCGCCAATCTTTTTTACGGACCTGGTTAATGGCCGCCGTCCAGCTCTGGGCCCCCGAGCTATTGTTCTCGAAAATGAGGCCCAGAATCTTGATTTTGTCCTTTTTGACAGGGTACATGTCCGACAGTTCCCTATCTACCTGCCCATTTTTAGACACGTAGACTTCGCTCTTGGACTTATTAATCACTGCCCAGGGCGCCGTGCAGTGCTTCTCAAGGATATTACTAATCCGAGGTACCGACGATGTGTTGGTGCAAATGAGTGACACATCGTCCATATATGCTGTTGTTTTGACCTGGACCCCGTTGGATCCAGGCAGCTGGAAACCAGTTATATTGGTATCCCTATGAATTGCCTGTGGGAGGGGTTCAATGCACATGACATATAGCAGTGGGGATAGTGGGCAACCCTGTCTGACCCCTGACTGGATAGATATTTTACCAGTCAGGTGTCTGTTCACCAAGACTCAGGTACTAATGTTTGTATAGATAGTTTTAACCCACTCCCTAAGTCCAGGAGCGAATTTCATCTGGTCCATCACTTTGTACATATATTCATGGCTTACCCTATCGAACGCCTTCTCCTGGTCAAGGTTGAACAGGCAGAGGGGATGGTTCCCGAACAAAAGAAAAAAGAAGACAAAAGAAAAGAAACAAGGGAAGCTGCAAATGGTGCAACTGCAATATTATCAAAATCAAACACTTGAATACGGGGCCAAGCGGGGCAGGGGTGGACGGCTGAGTCGGGGAAGGGAACAACAGCAATGGCAAGGTAGGGGCCCAGTGGGCCTTAAATGTTGGAATTGTGGTGGGGAAGGACATATGAGTAAGACTTGCAGGCGGAGAGGGGGTGGATTAGAAAATCAGAAAACACAGGGATTGTGGGCAGGCGAACCACTGACAATGAAATGAGGTGGAAATAGCACATGAGCAGGGAGTTAACCAAAAACATGAATTATGTCCTTTAATTTTTAAAAGTCAAACAAGCCCAAAAATAACATTGAATGTAGCAGGCAAAGATATAGCCTTTTTAATAGACACAGGGGCTGCAAGATCAGTAATCAAACAAGAAAATGCACAGCATTAAAAGTTATCAAATGAATCTGTTTTAACGATAGGGGCCTCTGGCCAAGCTAACAGGGAAATGCTTACAGAAACAGTGAGTGTTAAATGTAATAACATGTTTGTGATGCACTCATTCATATACTCCCAACTGTGTCCGGTGAATCTGTGTGGTAGAGACTTGCTGACAGCCTTACGCATTAAAATTGAATGTGATCCTGAGGGTATTACTGTAGATGTGCCTTTAATGTACACCGGGTTTAAACCCCCCTCTGATTGGCTTTATGCGTGGGATTTGCTACCAGGAACTCGAACTGCACAGTTAGAGCAGCTCACCGTTGAGTTATGGGGAGATCAGCATGAAATCATGGTCAACCAGACTTTGAATTTGTAGCAGAATGGTTTACCCCTCCTTGTCCTGTGTATGTAGAGTATTTAGAATCACAATATTTGTACTGGTCTACTGATTTTGCCGCGCTGTCCATTAATCTATCCAAGGAACAGAAATCGCTGTTCCAGCGAAAGGGGGCAGCCCCACATGTGTCTTTAGCAAAGCATCACAGGTATGATTGGAAAGATTTGGGACCCTGCGTGCTAAAACTGTCTCGCTTAAGGGACTGGGTTGCGGTGAAAGAAGGCGAGTACTCCCCATCCGGTCAAGCATACCGAATGCTAAAAAGGGGGGCTTGGGCTTGCCACAGGGTGGCACTAGAGCTTTCACTCTGTCCGGATCCACAAACCCTCATGCTAGTACACGTGGGGGAGGAGCCGGATTGGCTGAAATATATACCACAACAACTATGGCCCACTAGTAAGAACGATTTTGGCCGCATAAAAGACTGTGAGCCCCTAGTGGTTGAACCGAAAAGCACCCATAGGCCCAAACGTAAACAATACCCTCTAGGAAAGGAAGCTATTGCAGGTATTAGACCTCTCCATGAGGAATTGGTAAAAAAGGGAGCTATAATACCTGCCCCCGGGACCAGGTGCAACTCGCCAATTCTCCCAGTCCGAAAGGCTAACTGAGAGTGGCGATTTGTACAGGACCTCCGTGAAATCAATCTAGCTGTACAACAAAGAACCCCAATAGTGCCCAACCCCATCATCTGTCTCTCTGCTGTTCCCCCACAAGCAAAATGGTTTTCTGTTATTGATTTAGCTAATGCCTTTTTCAGTATCCCTATTGAAAAGGGCTCACAAGAATGGTTTGCCTTCACGTTTGAAGGGAAACAGTGGACATGGACCATCTGTTCACAAGGGTACACTGAAAGTCCGGCCGTATTTAGTGCTGCCATGCAGGCAAATTTATCAGGATTCATAACCCCCGCTGGGAGTACATTAATACAATATGTGGATGATTTGCTATTGTGTTCTGAATCCTCTGAAGCATGTGAAACCGATACTAAGGCTTTACTATATTTTCTTGCACAAAACGGGCACAAAGCCAGCAAACAAAAGCTGCAGCTGTGCAGGCAGGAAGTTATTTATCTAGGTCACAGACTGTCAGCTGAGGGAAAAGCCCTGGGACATGACAGAATTGAAGTAATCATAAAAATACCACAGCCAGTGACTAAGAAACAAATGATGACTTTCTTAGGGATGACTGGTTACTGCAGAAATTGGTTACTTGACTATGCTACAAGGGCACAGCCCATGCATGACCTAATACATACTAATCAATTAAAAATGAATGATGTTATTGTCTGGACTGATGAGAGCAAACAGGCCTTTAATGACCTAAAACAAAATTTAACAGCAAGCCCCTGTTTAGGCCTCCCGGACCATAGTAAGCCATTTAATCTCTATGTGTCTGAAAAAGATGGATTCATGTCAGCTGTGCTTACTCAGAAACATGGTGACAAACAACGCCCGATCGGGTACTATTCTAAATACATGGACGCAGTCATCCGAGGGAAGGTTGCCTGCATTAGGGCGGTAGCTGCTGCTTCAGAAGCAGTTAGTTGTTGTGTGGACATTGTTCAAATGTCTAATTTAATTGTTCATGTCCCTCATGCGGTGTCTGCCCTACTCAATCAGACTAAGACTGCACATCTGACCCCCGCACATCTATTGCACAATCAAAACGTGTTGTTAACTATGCCTAATGTTACCATCCAATGCTGTACTAATTTGAACCCTGCCACTCTCCTGCCTAACAGTGATGATGGGGAGCCCCATGACTGTCAACAGATAGTGGAGGCAGTCAGTACGCCAAGGCCAGATCTGAAAGATGAACCTCTGGAAAACCTTGACCTCATCCTATATGTGGATGGGTCAGCTCAGCGAAATAGTAATGGAGAGGGACTAGTAGCCTATGCGGTAGTAACCAATGACCGCACCCTGGAATCTGGAAAGCTCCCTCCTCATTGGTCCGCTCAAGCGGCAGAACTTGTTGCTCTTACCAGAGCCTGCATGCTCTCTGAAAACCAAACTGTAACTATTTACACCGACAGTCGCTATGCATTTGGGGTGGTACATGACTACGGTGCCCTATGGAAATTACAGAATTTCCTTACTGCTTCTGGTAAACCCATTAATAATGGTGAATTGGTAAAAAACCTACTGGAAGCTATACAACAGCCAAAAGCGATAGCCGTTGTAAAATGCGCAGCACATACTAACTCAACTGATGTTGTTTCTTTAGGGAATGCACAAGCTGATGCTGCTGCAAAAGCTGCGGCCACAGGGTCACATCCCCCGGTCCAACACATACTAACCTCTTCTGTTGTAGATCAGCCTTTCTCCCTACAGGACATACTCGACCTGCAAACATCAGCAGACGACAAGGAAAAGCGGAAATGGAAACAGCGTGGGGGCCAAACCGAGTCTGGTCTTTGGTTGGGGCCAAATGGAAAGGCCATCCTGCCCCGCGCCTGTTACCCCTTGATGTGTAAGTGGGCACATGGCCTTGACCACATGTCCAAAGGAGGGGTAGTGGATTATGTGTATAAATTTTGGTTTTACTGCCTTTGCTGAACAGTACTGTTCTAAATGTATTATATGTATGCAAAACAACATGGGGAAAAAAAACAATATTCCAATGTCAGCCCACCCAAAGCCAAATCAGCCATTTCGACCATGTAATGATGGACTTCATTGAACTTACGCCCTGGCAAGGGAAAAAGTACTGCCTGGTTCTCATTGACATGTTCTCCCGTTGGATTGAGTCTTTCCCTGTGAAACACGCATCCGCCCTAGCGGTGGCCCGTGTACTGATAGGGGTGCCTATGAAATTAAGATCAGATAATGTCAATGAAATAATTGATTGTTTAGGGGCCTCCTTTCACATTGATCTAAAGAGACACTGCGCCTACCATCCACAAAGCGGGGGCGCTGTGGAGCGTGCTAATCAGACACTCAAAAGTAAATTAACTAAATTATGTGCTGAAACGGGTCTGGCATGGGGGACGGTTCTTCCTCTGGCCTTGATGTACATGAGAGGACGCTCTCATTCTGCACACGGTCTGAGTCCGCATAAGGTTTTGACTGGCAGAGTAATGTGTATGCCTAATCATTTATCCCACACTAGGCACCAGCTGACCCTCCAAGGATGCGACGATGAGCTAGTAACCTACTGCATTGCGCTTAATAACGTGCTTAAGACTCTTTTCTCCAGGGTAAAAGTTGCACTGCCAGATCCAGCTGACGGGCCGGGACACCATATCCATCCGGGGGACTGGGTAGTGATCAAGGATCTCCGGAGACAGCAGTGGCATCAACAGCGCTGGGCAGGGCCGTTCCAGGTGTTGCTGATGACACAAACCGCAGTGAAGGTTACTGAGAGCGCTATGTGGGTGCACGCGAGTCATTGCCGAAAGTACCGTACATCCGACGAAAATGTACCGCCTGCTGGAAGCTCACGACCATAGGCCTTGGCCCTGGGACAGTTGGAATCCACAAGCTACTGCTGCCCTCTTACTTAGCAGCATACTGGCAGTAATCACAATCCTCATCTCCATTGATGAGAATGGACAGCTACAGAAAGACATTGTTAACAACACCAGTAATCATACTGAACTTAGAGCAAAAAGGGCATTGCGCACCTGGAGCTCAGAACACGGTCGCAAACATGCGGACAATGGTTGGTGGGCTATGCTTAACCACTCTGTACGGAACACGATGAACATTACTGGACCCTGTTATGTATGCTCCATTATGACTCACTCAGCAGTGGCACCTTTCCCCTTATATCCTGTGGAAGTCCCAACCAGTGCATTGGGCCCTGCTATGGCTGTTGTGACTGTTACTGCAGGGGAAGGATCAGATCGCGACAACTGTAAAATGACTATGCATAACGTAACCTCCTCCTGCCTCTCCTCTGGTTCTGATAAATCAAAAAGCCTATTGTCTATGTTTGACCCCACACTCGATACAAATTGTTATGACAACGATAGCCTCTTGTTACATATTAGTTGGTGTGACAAATTGATAAGCAAAAAAGCACCACAGCCCACTCCAATGGCACAAGTGATGCCAAGAACTGCTCCTTTCACCAACAAAACTCTCTGCTGGTGCAGGGGGAACGTGACTGAGGGTAGATATATGGGTTTGTCAGATTGTGTAACCTACGTATATTACGTGAAACAGTCAACCACTGATCTCCTGAAAAAAGCAGAGATGAATGATTCCCTCCAAATTGGTGATACCCTAATACAAGCACATCCCATAAAATTGGGCCCTGGTGAGAATGGGGCAGAGACATTTATGAATCACTATTGGGTATGTGGGCAGGCAGTTTATCTTAGCCTGCCAAAGCATTGGATTGGGTGTTGTGCTTTTGTAACTCTCAATACCACCATGAGAGTATTTAAGGTAAATGAATCACATGAGGTACACATAAGAATTAAGCGAAGTCAGTTTTTCTCTCCCAATGATGTTCCTCTTGACTCCTGCAGATCTGGAAGGGGAGATAAGTTAGCAGGGTCATTATTCCCATGGTTCGGAGTAAGTCAAAATGCACATGAAATTGACAAAGTAGCATATGAGCTAGAAACATTAACTAACTTAACTACTGAAGGTTTTCAGGTAATGCAACCTGAAATAAGGGCCATCAGGATTATGGTAATGCAAAATCGAATGGCATTGGACATGTTGCTAGCAGAGCAAGGGGGAGTCTGCCACCTAGTGGGAAAACATTGTTGCACCTACATACCTGATGGAGACACAAATTTAACCAAAGTAGGACAACATTTGTCTACACTCCGGGAACGTTTAGTCAAAGAACATGCTCAAGACACAGACTGGGACCCGTTCTCCTGGATCCAATCTTTATTGGGGGTCTGGGGAACAAAACTGTTTCACTGGATTATATACGGTCTAGTGGTGTTAATTGCACTAATGCTTTTAATTGCTTGCATTAAGAAACTATGTACCAAAGTACTGGATAATGCTTTAACTATGCCTTTACTCACTGCTGAAGGAAACTGTAACGATGGAGATGAGAACCTCGATCCATTCTCTGAAAGGGAAGAGGATGCCATATGAGTGTTGTAATGTTGTAAAAAAATTACAAAATGGGGGAATGTGGAAGAATAATTTGCTATGCATTACATTAACCTTGTCATATGCATTAAAATAACATGTGTATCAAGTTTTTAAGGTATATAAAACCTGAGATATACCAATTTAAGTAGTTTTGTGCCTTATGAAGTATTAAGTTTAAGATGATAAAAATAATTGTTATTGTGCATGTGTCCTCATTTGACCTTGACCTTATTTGGAGTGGAAAGTTTTAACTGCTAGTTAGAGAGAGGAAGCTCTCTTCATTTTGTAATCGCAAGCTGCATCCGTGACATTTCTTAAGAAATGGCACCGAGTTTAGTTAAGATATTAAGACAGACAAAGTTGTTTTTGTTGTATATGATTGGTCTCCTCTTGATCTTCCAAGCTCTTGCTATCCGACGTATATTGAGTTAAGCTTCTGTGATTGGCTCGCAATAACTGTATGTTGCAAGGTATATATATATTGTGTTTACTGGCTCTGCGAAGTCAGAACTCTACTCGATGTTTTCTAACACCACGTGTGTTGAGAGTGTTCTCGGATTTGCAAATCATTAAACTTGTTTACCCAATTTTGTCTGTTCCACTGAGTCTCTATTACAGGAATTAATATCAAAACTTCCACCACAGACCACGACCTGGATATGTGTAGCATACTCTAAAAAAACGATTTAAAGGTATTTTAGACGTTGACGATGAATCAATCGATGTAAGGGGATTTTATGCCTCCTTCAGCTAACAGTATTTAAAAAAAAAAAACGCTGTTATTTTAGACATTGATAAATATTACCTCAATATTATTTGACTTAAGCGTATTTTAAGACCATACACTACGTGTTTAGGACTAAGAATCGTCTTTTTCTGTTAAACTGTATAAATGCGAATGCGGTAGGATTAGCCATACCGCAGACGCCTGTCTGTAGCTCGTTTTTAATATACTAGCATAGGTTTCTAATTATTTTCAAAATAAATATTGTAAAAAAAGCATGTCTGAAAGCGAATACCCTAATGTGTTTAATATAAAAAGTATTTTCGTTAGCTTCTGGACTCTGTGTAACGAGGTTACGTCTAATTGATCGTTCTGTGTACTGTATTCAAATGGGGCTAGTCGCCTCTTTGAAACAAAGAATCAAATCGATGTAAGGATGGTTGGGTGAGGGCCTATGGCCACCGTGAGAGGGGGGACGCTTCTCTGTAGTGACCCCCTCTGCTTTACTGTGTTCAGCAGATACCCTTTGGGCTCTGTGTTAATAAAGTGCTTGAGCTGGCAAGGAGGGAGTGAGGGAGTTTGTTTGGTCCATCGGGCATTGGAGGCGTCCGCCACATTTCAAACTCCATAGTGTTAGGGCCCAACAGAGGGCTGGTATTCTATAATGGGATGCCAAAACTCTGCAGGAAATGTGGGGAATTAGGACACCTGGCGGCCGCATGTACTGTAGTCAAGTGCAGGAACTGCGGCGCCCCCCACGAGACCAGCCACTGCAGAGAAGAGAGGCAGTGCAATTTGTGTGGAAAGAAGGGGCACCTGTTTAAGGACTGCCCCTCTTCTCTTCCTATGCCAACATGGCCAGAGCCAGCAAGGCAAATACCAACAAGCCTAGGCCTGAGCAGGAAGAGGGAGCAAGTAACAAAGATCAGTCCACATCACCACCAACAGTATCCAAAACCCAGACTCCAGCACCACCATCATCACCAGCACCCCCCTCACCCCCCCGCCCCCGAGACATGTCCCGTTTTACGAGGACCCCTTCCCCCAGCCCAGAGAGAGAGTACAACAGCTACTCCACTAGCTCCTCCAGTAGCTCCTCTGATACAGAACACGAGGCAGGGAGGGAGCCCGGACCCAGCAGCGGCCCCCCCCTGAGTAGGGCCCTCTCAGCGCCAGCACTCCCCCTCGGCTCTCGTTATGACGCCATAAGGATTGAGTCTGTGGGGGAGGAAAGCGAAAGCGACAGTGAAAGTGAGAGTGAGAAGGAGGGGAAGGGAGTGAAGAACCAGCAGAGGGTGGGGAAAAGAAAGGGTAGAGACGATGGGGGGAAAAGAAAGAAGATAAAGATTAAAGACAGCAAGTTGCAGGTGGCCCCCACAGATCAAAAACTAGCTAATGTCCACACAAAGTCCCCAGTCTTGCCCTCGCAAGCAGAGACCGAGGCGAGTGGGACGGCTACACTGCCGCCTAGTGGGCAGGTAGCAGCCAGCCAGGGCATCCCCAGCCAGCCTTCCCAGTCGTTAACAGAAACCCTAGCACACCTCGCAGAAGAGGTGTTCACTAATGCACCGAGGGAGAGGTCGGGGTCAACACCTTCCCTGACCAGCAGTACCTCGGTAGCAATGACCCTCTTCAAGCGAAGGGCCTCCCATCAAAGCATCCTTGACCCCCTCCCTTGTATGGGCAAAACCAGGGGCCCCCTAGAGGTCCTCCTAGATACAGCACTGGAGGACATGGGAATACCCCTGGACGCGGTAAGCCAGAAGTCTGCTAACAGCTCCAATTCAACAGATGGTAACAGCCAAAGAATGCTGTCTGTCATAACCCCCCCCCAGGACAAAGCTGACCCACACGTTCCGAGGGGCCCTGAGCAAGTTCCACCAGACTTACCTTGTGGGGAGTTGAATAGCCCAAACAACTCCACGTACTGTGCATATAAAGACGGTGCCTTCTTGGACGAGGCAGCAGTGAGTACCTTCTCAGGGGTGATGGGAGTTGCAAATAAGCCCAAGCCCCCTCGAAGCAAGCGTAGAGCTAAGAGTAGGAAGAGTGTCCCGACCTCCCAATCATAGTCGCTATGGGGTGGACGCAGCGACTCCTTTTCTTGTTAGCTACCCTGATGGCCCTGATATGTGTGTCTGTTAATGTCAGGAGCATCAGGGAGACACAAAAAAGATTTGATGTACTAAACTATCTAGCTAACTTGAAAGCAGATCTCATCTTTCTGCAGGAGTGTGGTATTTCGTCGAGCCCTGATTATAGGGACCTGAAGGAGAGTTGGACCCTGGGGGACTCCTTCTGGTCGGGCTCCAACATAGCCAGAGCCGACGGAGTAGGTATCCTGTTTAAAAACCCATTTATTACCTCCCGCAGCAGCAGGGAGGTAGAACCTGGTAGAATTCTGAGCGTGGATGTGACATACAACAACACTCCCCTCAGACTGGTCAATGTCTACGCACCCACTAACCAAAACGAAAGAGTTCAATTTTTTCCACAGCTGCGTCCACTCCTGCTGGGGAACTTACCCGTCATCGTGTCAGGTGACTTCAATTGTGCTCTGAGGGACGTAGACCGGAGCAGGCCACGCAACGACCGCTCTAGTAGAGTTTTGTCCTCCGTAATATCTGATTTCTCCCTGTGTGATGCAGGTAAGGACCTGGTGCCTCCTTTTACCTGGGTGAGCTCATCTGGGACCTCCTTCTCCCGTATAGATCTCGTCCTGCATACCAGCTCCCTTACGAAGACGGCAGTAGACACCCAGGCCGTCTTCTTCTCTGACCATAGGCTCCTGCAGGTAACATTGCAGGTCCCTCAGACCTCCCAGATGGGGTCAGGGGTCTGGAAATTAAACACCTCCTTACTCGATGACCCCTCCATAGCTGCAGCCTATAAGAGCAGGCTTGTTGAGTGGACCACTTTGCGTGACCTATTCAACTCCCCTATAGAGTGGTGGGAGATGGTCAAAATCAGAACTAAGGGTTATTTCATAGCAGCAGGCAAGAGGAAAGCAAAAGAAAGGAGGGCCAAATATACAGTGCCTTGCGAAAGTATTCGGCCCCCTTGAACTTTGCGACCTTTTGCCACATTTCAGGCTTCAAACATAAAGATATGAAACTGTAATTTTTTGTGAAGAATCAACAACAAGTGGGACACAATCATGAAGTGGAACGAAATTTATTGGATATTTCAAACTTTAACAAATAAAAAACTGAAAAATTGGGCGTGCAAAATTATTCAGCCCCCTTAAGTTAATACTTTGTAGCGCCACCTTTTGCTGCGATTACAGCTGTAAGTCGCTTGGGGTATGTCTCTATCAGTTTTGCACATTGAGAGACTGAAATTTTTGCCCATTCCTCCTTGCAAAACAGCTCGAGCTCAGTGAGGTTGGATGGAGAGCATTTGTGAACAGCAGTTTTCAGTTCTTTCCACAGATTCTCGATTGGATTCAGGTCTGGACTTTGACTTGGCCATTCTAACACCTGGATATGTTTATTTGTGAACCATTCCATTGTAGATTTTGCTTTATGTTTTGGATCATTGTCTTGTTGGAAGACAAATCTCCGTCCCAGTCTCAGGTCTTTTGCAGACTCCATCAGGTTTTCTTCCAGAATGGTCCTGTATTTGGCTCCATCCATCTTCCCATCAATTTTAACCATCTTCCCTGTCCCTGCTGAAGAAAAGCAGGCCCAAACCATGATGCTGCCACCACCATGTTTGACAGTGGGGATGGTGTGTTCAGGGTGATGAGCTGTGTTGCTTTTACGCCAAACATAACGTTTTGCATTGTTGCCAAAAAGTTCGATTTTGGTTTCATCTGACCAGAGCACCTTCTTCCACATGTTTGGTGTGTCTCCCAGGTGGCTTGTAGCAAACTTTTTATGGATATCTTTAAGAAATGGCTTTCTTCTTGCCACTCTTCCATAAAGGCCAGATTTGTGCAGTATACGACTGATTGTTGTCCTATGGACAGAGTCTCCCACCTCAGCTGTAGATCTCTGCAGTTCATCCAGAGTGATCATTGGCCTCTTGGCTGCATCTCTGATCAGTCTTCTCCTTGTATGAGCTGAAAGTTTAGAGGGACGGCCAGGTCTTGGTAGATTTGCAGTGGTCTGATACTCCTTCCATTTCAATATTATCGCTTGCACAGTGCTCCTTGGGATGTTTAAAGCTTGGGAAATCTTTTTGTATCCAAATCCGGCTTTAAACTTCTCCACAACAGTATCTCGGACCTGCCTGGTGTGTTCCTTGTTCTTCATGATGCTCTCTGCGCTTTAAACGGACCTCTGAGACTATCACAGTGCAGGTGCATTTATACGGAGACTTGATTACACACAGGTGGATTCTATTTATCATCATTAGTCATTTAGGTCAACATTGGATCATTCAGAGATCCTCACTGAACTTCTGGAGAGAGTTTGCTGCACTGAAAGTAAAGGGGCTGAATAATTTTGCACGCCCAATTTTTCAGTTTTTTATTTGTTAAAAAAGTTTGAAATATCCAATAAATTTCGTTCCACTTCATGATTGTGTCCCACTTGTTGTTGATTCTTCACAAAAAATTACAGTTTGATATCTTTATGTTTGAAGCCTGAAATGTGGCAAAAGGTCGCAAAGTTCAAGGGGGCCGAATACTTTCGCAAGGCACTGTAAATACCTGAATGCTGCCCTCCAGCGTCTGAGCCTGCTTCAGCTTCGGGGGTTCCCTGTAAGCGACGAGATAGCCCAGACCAAGCTAGATCTTTCAGTGCTTTGTAGGGAGGAACAACGAAAGGTCATGCACAATGCAAAAGTGCAAAAAATGGAGGAAGACGAAAAGTGTACTCGCTTCTTCTTCCAGAAAACGAGGGAGAAGCGGCACTTGATGTCCTCCATGCTCGACAGCAGGGGGAGGATAGTAGAGGATAGTGAGGGAGTGTAAAAAGTGGTAGAGAACTTCTATAGGGACCTGTATAACATCAAAGCTACAGATGACACCCTGATAGAGTGGTTCCTGAGCCAGTTGGAGCCTGACTCAGTGCGGGACGATGAGGAGGAGGAGAAGGACCCAGAACTCACGCTGGAGGAGCTCACCCAGGCGGTTAAGACCATGAACACCGGTAAGACGCCAGGTCCAGATGGCATCCCGGGTGAGTATTACCATCTTTTTTGGGACACGCTAAAAGTCCATTTAGCGGAGGTCTACAGAGCGGTCTACAGGGAGAAGCGGTTGGGCCCTTCTATGCGGGAGAGTGTAATTACTCTCCTTCATAAGAAAGGGGAAGTTAAAGATCTACGGAATTGGCGCCCAATCAGCCTCCTTTGCGTGGATTACAAGATACTAGCCAAAGCTCTGATGCTCCGGCTACAAGTACACCTCCCTTTGGTCATTGGCCCCGACCAGGCTTGTGGCGTCCCAGGGAGGTCCATCACCGATATTTTAATGTTAACAAGGGACATTCTGGCTTATTCTAGAGAACGGAACCATCCCCTCTGCCTGTTCAACCTTGACCAGGAGAAGGCGTTCGATAGGGTAAGCCATGAATATATGTACAAAGTGATGGACCAGATGAAATTCGCTCCTGGACTTAGGGAGTGGGTTAAAACCATATATACAAACATTAGTACCCGAGTCTTGGTGAACAGACACCTGACTGGTAAAATATCTATCCAGTCAGGGGTCAGACAGGGTTGCCCACTATCCCCACTGCTATATGTCGTATGCATTGAACCCCTCCTGCAGGCAATTCGTAGGGATACCAATATAACTGGTTTCCAGCTGCCTGGATCCAACGGGGTCCAGGTCAAAACAACAGCATATATGGACGATGTGTCACTCATTTGCACCAACACATCGTCGGTACCTCGGATTAGTAATATCCTTGAGAAGTACTGCACGGCGACCGGGGCAGTGATTAATAAGTCCAAGAGCGAAGTCTACGTGTCTAAAAATTGGCAGGTAGATAGGGAACTGTCAGACATGTACCCTGTCAAAAAGGACAAAATCAAGATTCTGGGCCTCATTTTCGAGAACAATAGCTCGGGGGCCCAGAGCTGGACGGCGGCCATTAACCAGGTCCGTAAAAAGATTGGCGGATGGAGCACAAGATCCTTAACAATGACGGGTAGAGTATTAATAACCAAGTCTATACTGTTCCCCATCCTCTCTTATGTAGGAAAAATCTTTCCCCCAGACAGGACCACCAAAAAAGTGGTGGACCGCATTATCCACCGCTTTATCTGGGGCAGCAAGATGGAGAGGCACCTTGAGTAAAGCCGACAAGAAGGGAGGTAAGGGGGTCCCGGACGTTGTGCAGCTCACCCGAGTGCAGGGGCTCACGCAAACTATCAAGAACATCCAGGCCCTGGACAGGAAGGTATGTTACATGAATCGTTTCTATTTTGCCACCTGTCTCAGGGCCTTGGGCCTCTGCACTATTGATAACACTGTGCCGTACTCCTGGGACCCCCCATTGTATTATAGAACCTTAAGGGACACTATATATAAATTGGGCTTAGATAAAGCAAAATTGGCCTCCTGGGAATACAAGGCTGTAACTAAATATCTTGCCGGTTCCCAGGAAATTGAAAAAGTAGCTACTTTCTCCCTCACCCAAAGCCAAAAAATCTGGGAGAATGTGTCTCACAGCTGCCTCAGTAATGTCCAGAAGGATATAGCATGGAACACCGTCCACAGTGCACTCCCCACTCGAGCGTTCATGTTCAGGAGGGGACTAGCCCAAGTAGAAACATGCCCCTATGCAAAGTGCCGCAAGAGAGAAACACCAGCCCATATCTTCTGGGAGTGTGATGTGGCTAGCAGTGTCTGGCGCTCTGTCTCTGTCTTCCTAAACAGGTTTGCTGACACGGCCAAGATGACCGCTGAGACTGTGCTCTATGGGCCTGCGGGAGGAATCGATACCAGCACAGCTAAGTGCGTTTGGCGTGTCATCAATGTTGTCAAGCAGATCCTGTGGGAGGGCCGTAACGTCTATCACAAGCAGGAGCTAGACACTATCACCACGACCAGAAGGGCACAAACTCTTATCAAGGACTTTGTAATTCTGGACATCCGGACCCTCGGGAAGGACAAGGCCTGCGCGGAGTGGAGGATCGCCGGACTTCAGGACGTGAAGATGGAATAAAGGAAAAAACTGGAACCGCTAGCTCCTAGGAGCGGGACTACGGGGCACCGCTAAGCCTTTTATTTATTTTGTCATGCCAGCATTCCGCCCCTTTTAGCTGGCATGACCGTTTTTGAACGGTGCCCTGGTTTTATGTAGTCTTTTTGTTTCAGTTTTATGGACTTTTATTTGATTTACTTTGAATGTTTTATTTGATTTTGTTTTGTTTTATGTATCTAAAAGATTTTTAATGTCAACTATTAAAAGTTACATTTTAAGTGTTTTAAAATTTTAGAATTTTAACTCACTGTTTTATACACTGTCCTTTTTCCCCTGTCCCTATTTTAGATCTATAGTTTTATGTTCACTTTTGAACTTTTTTAGAGAGCACTCCCCGGCCCTCACAAGTACTGGTTTTTTATAGATGGTTCTTTTTTTCCAGTCACTTTTAAAGCAGCACAGGTTTTTTTCATGTTGATTTTAATCTGTGTCTGTTTTAACCATGTATAAAGCACAATTGTCTTGGTGTTTTTAAATGTGTTTTAAATGCTTTTAAAACAAAATGTATGTCTGTATGCATGAATGTCATCTTTAAAAGAAATGAAAAAAACGAATGGGTGTAAATGTAAAAAATGTAAAATCTCAATAAAAGAGTATTTTCTCTGTCGCCAAATCATTGCAGTGTGATTGCTTCCAGGGAGTCCTTATAAGGGCTGCACATTAACCCTGTTTCGTTACACAGAGAATTGTGAGGGTCTGGAACCAACTCCCCAGTAATGTTGTTGAAACTGACACCCTGGGATCCTTCAAGAAGCTGCTTGATGAGATTCTGGGATCAATAAGCTACTAACAACCAAACGAGCAAGATGGGCTGAATGGCCTCCTCTCGTTTGTAAACTTTATGTTCTTATGTTACACTGGTGTCAGAAGTGGTTCTGATGGAGCACATTATTAAACTGGAACCTGGCTGCGAGAAGGAGAAGAGGTTTGCGGCTGCAAACTGACAGCTCTCGGCAGATGTGGTGGTCGAGATGTCTGACTGGCAGGCACCTGAAGAGCGGACAAGAGGCGAGCTGAAACCCGAGAGAGCAGCACAAAGGTTCAGGGACGAGCCTGCAATGGAAAGGGGAGAAACCCATGGTGGAGCGAAGGCTGCCTACCAAACTGCCTAGCTTCGACGGCACCTCAAGCTAGGAAGCGTTCAACGCCCAAATGGGAGTGATGGAGAAGCTATGCGGGTGGACCCCTGAAGAAAAAACGCAGCAGCTTACTGCGGCGCTGCGGGGAGAGGCGCAGATGGTGCTGCTGAACCTGGCGCAGGAAGAGAGGGGCGACTTAATCGCTCTGGCCGCCGCTTTCCAGTGCAGGTTCGGCAGCATGGGGGACCGAGAGGTGCTACAAGTGCGATTCAGGCGGAGAGTGCGCTCCCCCGGGGAAAATCTGGCGAAACTGGCTTCTAATCTGGAGCGGGAAGCATGGCCCGCCTACGCAGATTCACCAGTGCGAGAACAAGAAGAACAAGCATGCTTCCAGTTCGTGGAGGCAGTCAGCCCCGGGGAGCTGCGCAAACACCTGCGGCTGTCCAAGCTGCGCTCCCTGCAAGAGGCCTTCCAACTAGCACAGGAATGGGAAGACATCTCCAAAGAGGAAGAGGAGCATCGGAGCCGACCTGCTGTTACAGCAACCGAGGTAGAGGTGGGGCCGGAGCAAATCGGACTGGGGCTGGCCGAGGTGATGGAGGAGATAGTGGCCATTAGAAAAGCAATGGCAGCGTGGCCGCCCCCGTCCCCTCAATCCGGACCCCGTCTCTGCTGAGAGTGCGGGCAGCCCGGGCATATTCGAGTCGACTGCTGGAGAAGATGGAGATGTGCAGAACATCCCGCAGTTTTGGCGCCAAACCCCATGCGGCCGGCAGGAAATGGCACAGGGTCAGCGTAGAAGGGGGAGCGCTGCCCCACGTTACCAACCCCACTGTAGGTGACATCCGTCTCTGGCGAGATGACGGCTGTCGTCGGGAGGACAAGCATCGGGGCGCACCTGCACTTGGCTTGAAATCCACCTGGGACCCCTGATCATCCAGCACGAAGTGTGGGTGGCTGACATCCAGGACCCCTGCATCCTGGGGCTAGATTTTTTACAGAGGGCGAGAGGGCGACTAGACCTAGCCATGGGGACGGTGCAGTTTGGCGAGGGTCCGGCGCTGCAACTAGAGATTCCAGTGGGGTTAGTGGGTGCACAAGCCTCTCCCGGGGGACGGGACTGGGAGGGGTGGAAGGAGGAGACCGGTCGGAGCCCTTATCAGGGCTCTCCCAGTTTATCTGGGGCAGGCGGCAGCAATGCTGCAAGTGTCAACACACACGCTTACCCCAACAGATCGGGAGAAGGGGGGCGGATTGAACCTGACCACAGCCCTTTTCAGGGCTGCGACGAAAGGCCACGGCGGCGAAAACAAAGACCTGGAGCAAAGTTACATCAGCGGCGGCGGGGTACAGTGACAGTTGTTTCTGACCAGGTGGCAGCCGAGACTGCAGTAAGGGCAGACTCAGAGAAGAGTCAATCCCGAACTGCAACAGGAGGGGCCGAGTCACTGCCGGCGCTGAACGAAGCTGTGGAAGGGGTGTGGCAAAGAAGCAGCGTAGGTCTCAGCCTGGAACAAAAGGGCGAACTGCGGCAGCTGCTTCATGAATTCCAGGGAACTTTCGCAGCACGACCAGAAGATGGGGGTCGGACCAACCTGGTACAACACCAAATCGATACAGGGGTGGCCCCCCCGAGCCAGGAACCACCTCACAGACTTCCTTTTCGACGCATTGTGGCTGGAAGCTGATACAGGAGATGCTGGATGCGGACGTTATCGAGCCATCTGACAGTCCGTGGGCAGCGCCGGTAGTCTTAGTTAAAAAGAAGGATGGTAGCCTGCGCTTTTGTATGGATTACCGGCGCCTGAATGCAGCAACTAGGAAAGATTCCTACCCGCTACCCCGGATTGACGAGTCACTCGATCTGGTGTCTGGATCGTCCTGGTTCAGCTCCCTCGATCTCCGCAGCGGCTACTGGCAGGTGGAGCTCGCCCTGGATGCCCGACCAAAAACAGCCTTCTCCACTGGTCAGGGGCTCTGGCAGTTCCGGGTGATGCTGTTTGGTCTGTGCAACGCCCCTGCCACCTTCGAACGACTAATGGAGAAGGTGCTCAGTGGGATCCCGAGACAGGCGTGCATCGTTTACCTGGATGACCTATTGGTGCACGCCCCCACCTTCTCCACAGCTCTGCACAACCTAAGGCAAGTACTGGAAAAGATCAGTGTTGCCGGGCTGAGACTGCACCCGGGAAAGTGCCACCTGCTGCGCCGCCAAACCACCTTCCTGGGACACCGGGTTAGCGAGCAGGGGATCGCTACAGACCCTGAGAAGATAGCTGCTGTGCAGCAGTGGCCTGCTCCCTCCTCGGCGAAGCAGCTGCGCAGTTTCTTGGGACTGACCTCCTATTACCAGCGGTTTGTAAAGGGTTTTGCAACAATCGCTAGCCCCCTGCATCAGTTGCTGGAGAGGAGCGTTCCCTTTCAGTGGACAGCGGAGCACAAGAATGCCTTCTCCCAGCTACGCGAGGCCCTGACACAAGCCCCAGTACTCGCTGCCCCATCCACTGCTGCACCTTTCATCCTAGATACGGATGCCAGCAACATAGGGATCGGCGCAGTGCTGTCCCAAGAGTGCCATGGGGGGGGAAGAGAGCTGTAGCCTATTTCAGTCGGACCCTCAGCCGTGCAGAGCGCAACTACTGCGTGACCCGGAGGGAGCTACTGGCGGTGGTGGAAGCCATCAAGCACTACCGCCCCTATCTCTGTGGCTGCCGGTTTCTGCTCCGCACTGACCACGCCTCGCTACAATGGCTGTTGCAGTTTCGGGCTTACACTCCGGGCTTTTGACTTTGCAATCCAACATCGGCCTGGAGTGAAGCACGGTAATGCAGATGCGCTATCCCTCAGACCGTGCAGTGAAACAGGGTGCAGTCACTGTAAGCAGCAGGAAGCCAGAGAGCAGGAAGATGTAGGAGAGGACGGCGAGGTTGTGCACGTTCGAGAGATGCAGGCAGTGACCCCAAAAGAGTGGCGCAGGCAGCAAGCACAGGATCCTGACATCAGCTGGCTGCTGCGCTGGAAAAAGGGAAACAGGCGACCAACTTGGGAGGAGGTGGCTCCCCTCTCCGAGACTGTCAAGGGCTTGTGGTCACAGTGGAGTGCACTCAGCCTCCGAGAGGGTGTGCTATACCGGCAGTGGCAGGAGCCAGCCAGCAGAGAGCAGCGATGGCAAATCGTGGTACCAGCTCTGCTCCGCGACACCGTGCTACAGGCAAACCACGGAGTACCTGGGGTAGGGCACTTCAGCATCACAAAGACACTGGCGTGCCTCAGGGCTCGCTATTACTGGGGGCGAAGCCGACGAGACGTCAAAACCTTTTGACGCCGTTGCGATGAGTGTACAGCGAAGAAGGGGCCAGGTGAGCGCTCCCAGGCCCCCCTTCAGCAGTACCAGGTCGGCGCGCCGATGGAACGCATCGGGGTGGATGTCTTAGGGCCCTTCCTGGCTACAGAGCGGGGTAATCGCGTGGTGCTGGTCGCCATGGATTACTTCACAAAGTGGCCTGAAGCCTACGCACTGCCAGACCAGGAGGCTTCGACAGTAGCAGATGCGTTGGTGGATGGTTTCTTCTCGATTTGGGATCCCCCAGGAGCTGCACTCGGACCAAGGGTGCAATTTCGAATCACGGGTGTTCGCTGGAGTGTCCAGCGTTTGGGGATCCGCAAGACCAGGACCACCCGCTGCACCCACAGAGTGACGGTTTGGTCGAGCGTTTTAACCGGACGCTGAGCACGCATCTGGCCATCGTCACCAGCGAGCACCAGTGCGACTAGGACCTGCACCTGCCACTGATCTTGCTTGCCTGCCGCACAGCTGTGCAGGAATCCACCCGTTGCACTCCTGCGCTGCTAATGATGGGCCGGGAGCTCAATACACCTGCAGATATATTCTTTGGACAGCCACCAGACACAGGGAAGCCTCCTGGGCCAGAGTACGTCCAGCTTTCGCCCGGGGGCAGCTGCAAGCCGCAGGGATACGCCAGCGCCGCCACTACGACCTTCGGGGAAAGGGACGGGACTTTGAGCCCGCGGAGGAGAAAAGGTCGCTGCCCCAAGCTCGAGTCCTCCTGGGTCAGCCCCTGCACGGTCACGGAACGACTGGGTGAAGTGGTGTACCGGGTGCAGTTAATTGCAAGGAGCCGGCGGGTCGTGCTGCACTGCGATCGGCTCGCCCCATACCAAGGGCGGGTGCTGGACACCTCTTCATCTCCGCCAGCATCATCGCAGCCAACGGCAGCAAACCCACCTTTCCCTGCACCCCGACTTATCGGAGGCTCTCACACCGCAGTCACACCATCTCCGGCGGCCGTGGGAGCTGCCTCACCGCCCTGGGAAAAGACCAGGAGGACCCGCCGTGTGCGCCGTAGACCTGCCCGATACCAGGATTAATGGGGCTACTCGCTGAACTATTGTGTTCTGGACTTGTTGCAAATGCAATGCTGGGACTTGGATTGCGGTGTTATTCCACTGTTGGTTATTGTTCATGATTGCATTTATTGTTGTGCTGTACATGGGACATGACTACCCCTGATATGCCAGGTATGTAGTGTACGGGGGTGGGCTGAGAAGCTTTTGGGGACAAAAGGATTTAAGAGGGGGGCAGTGTGACGTGCACGGGGGGCGCGATGCAAATTAGTTGCATAGCGCACAGGATCATGGTTAACTGTTAACTGGAATAAAATGGGTAATTAAACATTGAGGGGGGGGCTGTTAAATGTTGGGAGGGATTGGGGGTGGTGTATGCTTGTGCAAACATAGGGGACACTGTGGTGGTGGTTTGGGGGGGGGGGAGGGGGGTGAGGGCCTGTGGCCACCGTGAGAGGGGGGACGCTTCTCTGTTGTGACCCACTCTGCTTTGTTCAGCAGATACCCTTTGGGCTCTGTGTTAATAAAGTGCTTGAGCTGGCAAGGAGTGTATCTGTTTGGTCTTCTCTCTGTCGCTAAATCATCGCAGTGTAATTGCTTCCAGGGAGTCCTTATAAGGGCTGCACATTAACCCTGTTTCCTTACAATATAATGGATTACTTCGACAACAATTTAGGTAAGTGCATTTATTTTTACATTGTATCAAAGGTGCTTGTTTAATACCGTTGTTTGTGTGATGTTTAAAAAATGTTTTGGCTACTTAGTACTCGTTTGTTTGTCTGTCTATTTAGATATAAGAATGTGTGTCTTAAGTACTTTAGATCGTGAGATGTTAAAAATGCTGTTTTTTTGTTACGGGTACTATGTTTGTTCTGAACGACTCTGTTTGAATATCTGGGTCTGGCAGAGTGTTATATATATGGTAAATAATAGTCTAAAAATGTTTATCTTTTTTGATAAGGGCTATTTAAACCTTTTTACACTGGGTATCCCTGTTCGAATCTCTGAGCCGTACTGTGGGTGTGTGCGCTTACGCTTACATGTGCGAGTGAGTTTGTGCTTTTTGAAGCCCCCTGTTTGAATCTCTAGGTCGTACTTTTTTTTACGTTAAGGTGTGTGTGCGCGCGCTTGTACTCAAGTGCGCGAGTGTGTTTGTGCTTTTTGAAGACCCGTGTTTAATATTATAATATTGACAAATAAATATCTAAATAGATGTTTATAGTTTATAAGGGGTTATTTAAATGTATTAGTGCTTATTGAATCTCTTTGTTTTGGAGTGTTATATTATGACCTCCCAAGATGGCCGACGCTTTTTAGTGACAGTACATCCAAGGTGGCCTCTGTTCTTACTGTGCCATCATCCAAGATGGTCGACGTATTAGCAGTCTTTATTCAATTGAAGTACTTGTAACAGTCGGAGGGGTTTTTCAATTTACACTTAAGCCCCTTACATATGTCTCAATATTGTGAACATTTTAAATCCTATATTCATTCTTTCTTTCTTTCTTTATTTTAGCACTTTTCTTATAACGCAAAATTTGTTTTTTCAGGGTAAAATGAGTCGTACCATAAACTTAAATGCTAATTACATGATTCTTTTTAAAAATCCCAGAGACAAGCTGCAGATTAACACTCCAATTTCTTTTTAGAAGCTTTTGAAGATGCAACAAAACAACCATACGGTTATCTCTTGGTAGATTTAAAAATCATAGACCCCTGAAGATTATCGGTTACGAACAGGTTTGTTCCAACATGATTGGCCAGCTACCTATATTATGAAAAAACCTAAGGCTAAGAAGTTATAAAGTGCTGTAGATGCTTAAAGATTATTTTAATCAACAGCAGACAACATGTCGGCTAGAATAAAAAGAAACCTCCCCCTCTTAAAAAGGTTAGTCAGCGGCTCTTCTCCCCAGAGAAGAATCCTTTTACAAGAGGCCTCTGCTGATCTTATCAAATCTATTGTTGAAATAGCCATAAACACTTTAAGGGGGAATATTCCTTTGACCAAGGCCCAATTAAAGACTTAAAGAAAAAGTTGTAATAAAAGAAGTTATGTAATAAGAAACAACCTCCAAAAAAGAAGAGAAAAACAGTAAACCAAAAAAGGAGGTTTTATATAGGGTTACCATATGGCTCCAGATTAACCGGACGCTTTGAGACAGACCGGGATTTCAAAATTCCCCCTAAATTGAAAGAAATTCACGTATAAATGAGCTCCACCTTTGCTGAGATTAATCCTACTGTGGTGGAATTGCTTGGGCGCAGCAAACAATTCACACTGATCAGCTGCTTCTTAATGAACGAATAGCTAATTTATCGATAGAGCAACGAGATGATGATGCGATTGTATTTGCAGAATAATATGGGCGATTGAATTAACAAACAGAAAAAAATAGCGACTGGCTGCAATTCATTCTTAGTTTAATACAATTATTTGACACGCATGCGGGTATTTAAGCACCATTCTTAACTGTAGCTAAGGATGGTTCATTTACACCTTCATTTATTTCAATTTAGGGGCAAGTTTGAAATCCCGTTCTGTCTCACAGCGTCCGGTTAATCTGGAGCCACATGGTAACCCTATTTTATAGGTTCTTTGTTAGGCATTGCCATCCCTTTTTATCAGATCTTTTAACAGCAAGACGTTAAAAGTATGGAGTATGCTCAGAAAATGTACCTCGTACCCCAACAACAGATTGACAGACTACGACAAGGCCCCTCCACTTCTCCTGAACCTATTAGAAAAGCAGTGGAAAATCGCCTTGATAACGATATGAAAAGTGTGTTACTGAGAAAAGATATTAGCGATTATGAAAAAATTAAACTATATATGCTTTTTTACAAAGGTATCTGACCTTGATTAAACAGGATGAAAAAGAGACTAATACTTTAACATTGTTAACCCCTCCTAATGATGCTGTCACTGATAATACAACTGGGCCCCAGGCCCCTCCTCAAGATGGACAGAGTACTGCTCAAGAGAAAGTTTCTCAGATAGAGGATTATGTTATGAGAAGCGTCCCTCACAGATCCAAGAGGAATGCTGAATTTATTTTACAGGCCATGCCCCAGAACTCTAGTACTACATCGTGGAATGACCAAGGAGAGTTTATTTTAAGGGGTAATGTGGTGAGAGGGACCCATATGGTTGATTTAATTAAAACAGCTACCGGGGTCAGTAATGTTACAGATCATAGGGCCCCAGTAGGTTGGGATGAATTCCTAGAGGGTCTAGCATGCATAAATATCTCTATGATCCCTATGCAGGCCTTTAAAATTACACCTCTTAAGAGCTCCAGAAGGAGGAAAAGGAGGAAAAGGAGAAAAAATGACTGGGAAGACTATTAATTTGTAAATCTTTTTTCTTGTGTATTTTCAATGTTTGCTTTTTATGTACATATGCATGTGTCAAATATACTTGTTGATTTTTTTTAATGAATACATTCAATAAAAAATATATTGTTTAAGGATTTATTGTCTCAAACAGCGTTTTTATTTAACATTTAAAACATTTGTTTTTAAAAGCCTGACAGGAATTTACACACTGCATGCACACATCGTCACACATATATTTCCATATAATCGTTTTTTATCAACATTTTCACTATATAGTTTCAAGATTTCATGGTAGGCAAGACCTTTAGAATGGTGATAAGAAAAAAAACACAATTATGTCCACATGTAGCAGTCTTTGGTCCTTGCAGCTGTTGAATACAGTCTGTGTAGAGTTTTTGAATAAAAATTCCATAATAGTTTTAGGAAAATAGCCGAAACCCGGGGGTAACCGTATGAGTCAAAAAATTCACCGTTCCCATCGTTTAAATAAAGTCCCAACCAATGTTCCCCTGGATAATTCTGAGGATGAGTGTTCACGATGATCAAAGCAGAATTTTTATTAATTTTCCCCTTAGGCAGTTGGTCACAGGCTAAAACCCCATAAAAACTATTTTGTGTAAAAGGGTTACTAGTTAGTATTGAGGTAAGTTGTAAAGTATTCATGGTCACACTAAATGACTCAATTTCATTTAATCAGTAATCAAAGAGAACAGCTCTTTGTTGGGAGACCTCTATGATGTTCTCAAACACAGCATAGATGATTAGGTTTACAGTGTCCGGCAGCGGGACAGAAAAGCGCATTTCAAGACGCATGCTTCTTGGTCGGGGGTTAAATCAAAAGCATAAAGGGTGTACCCCCTAGAGTAATCAGAACGATCGATAATCAGAGGTTTGTCTTTCAGATGTCTTCCAGTGGCCTGTATTAAACTATAATACTCCCTAACAGAGTTGTGCGTATTCGCATAGTTGGGTTGAAAAGGTTTTGAGGGTATTTGTTCACCATCAACATACAATGCTATAAAGTTGGCATCAAAATGTTTAAAGTTAAAAGGATTTTTTTACATAAATCACCAAAGGCATCGTTATCTGTTAAACCTATGGCTACAAATTTAGGCAGTTGCCCCAGAAACATGTTTTCTTGATTACTAACTCTGAGCCCTCTAGGAATGCTATAAACCTCGACAGCGACCCTTTCAATAGGATATTTAGCATTTGAAGTCATCTAGGCCTGAGCATGTACTATTTTCACATCCAGAGACACTAACTTTCTTGACATAAAGAGAGGCTTTTAAAAGGTGAAGTTTGTACTGGTTTGCATCGCCTGCCAGTAAACAAAACCTATCACTAGCCCTAATCATTTTAATTTTTACATCAATGCCGTTTAACATGAGTTTTTCTTGGGAAAAAAAAAATATCAGAATGTAGAGGTCCTAAAAGTTCAAATATGTGACTTCTTTGGGTATAAACACATCTTTGTCTTAAACCTTCATTTGCCACTGCAGGATCTCCAACATCCATATTGCCAGCGGTGTCTTTAAAATACATCCCTGCCGAAAATTGAGATTCCAGGGTGTCCTTACCATAATTGAGCAAGACTTATATAAGGCTTCTATAAGGATATGTGCTACTACTCTGGCTAATTAATCTTTTGCCTAAGGAAACGTCTACTTGTGAGAAAATTGTAGTTATAGGATAGTTGATAATGCTTACAGGGCTATTGACATCTAGATCAGTGTTATCTGCTTTTGTGATTTTACAAGCAAGTCTTAAAAGAGTGTTATTTAAGTCCAGATAATCCTCCCCGTTTCCTGCAATATAAAATTCAAGAGGGGCGGTGTCCGAAAGGACAGAGAGCGGTGGTATTTCAACATAAAGGCTTTTATCTATACTTGTCTGGGTGTAAGGGACGGTGAATAAATCCAGTTCAGATTTTACACATTCTTGAGATAAATGATGAACTAGAGCCATGTTTTAAAAGATGTTTCTAGTTTTCTTTTTATGACGAGCCTTCGTTTTTTTAACAGACCTCTTCCTCCGCGAGCTGCTGCTTAATGCTTTAGAAGGTACTCGTCTAGCCCTTTTACGGGATTGGCTTCGAGCTCCTGGAGGACTGGGACGTTTTTTTCTATAGCCTCTTGACATCACCATTAACCCCGACCCTGATTGGGGCTTCTCATGGTTGTGAGCAGCGTAGAATGTTATCACGTTCGACACCACGTCCTTCACAATATTTTTAGCCGCTGACTTTAAATGAGGTTTAGCTATATCAAAACCCCTTCTAAGTAAAGGCATAGCTTTTCTAAAAAGCCCTCTGAATATACCCCCAATCCCTGCCCCGTACATTACCGGAGCCCCAGTAAACCCGGGCATCCCATTTCCAGCTTGATTTTTATAATATTGTATATAAGGGTTAGAATCTCCACAGACCCTCATTTTCATATTCTTTTCAATTATATATAAAGAGACTGTTTAACAGGTCTGAAGTGGACCTTCACTTGTGGTGGTGTGTGGGGTATTTCTGTATGTTAACAAGATATTTGCAATTTTCTTTTGCAGTGTCCCGTTTTCCCCTTGCATTGCACGTAAACTCTGTTTAAGTGTTTGCACAAACCGTTCTGCCAGCCCATTAGTTGCAGGGTGAAATGGTGCTGAGGTGATGTGTTTTATTCCATTCCGTTTCATGAAATGCTGGAATTCTTCACAAGTAAACTGGGGTCCATTGTCACTTACAAGTTGCAGTGGCAATCCAAATCTTGCAAAAGTGATTCTGAGGAAATCAACTGTTCGTGAAGCTGTTGTTGACTGAGTGCAAAACACTTCAGGCCACCTTGAGTGTGCATCTACAACCACAAGGAACATACTCCCTTGAAATGGGCCAGCGTAGTCCACATGAATGCGTTGCCACGGTGATGTTGGCCATTCCCAAGGGTGAACAGGTGCAGTCTGGGGTAGGTTTTGGATCTGTGTGCATCCAATGCAACATTTAGCTATTTCCTCAATTCGTTTATCTAGACATGGCCACCAAATGTAGCTGCGAGCAAGCATTTTCATTTTGACTATCCCAATGTGGCCATTGTGTAACTGTTCTAACACTTGTGACTGTAGCTTTGGAGGTACAATTACCCTCATGCCCCACAGTAGACATCCTTGATGGGTGGTTAGTTCATGTCTGCGGTGGTAATAAGGGTTAAGTGCTTCATCATGTCCATGAGACCAACCAGACATTGTCTGTTCATAAACTTTAGCTAGTACCGGATCACGCCGAGTCTCTTTTTTAATCATGGCACTAGTCACAGGGAGTGATTCAATCAGGGAGGTGTGAAATACATCCACAGGGTCAATGGAGTTTTCACGCACCCCTTCTCGAGGAAGCCTGGACAGTCCATCTGCATTGGAATGGAGGGCTGTCTTCTTATATTGGATGTCGTACTCATGCCCTGCCAGGAAGAGAGCATAGCGCTGTAGACGTGCTGCCGTCATTGCTGGAATTCCTTTATGAGGATGAAAGATTGACAGAAGCGGCTGATGGTCTGTTACTAATATGAATCGCCGACCATATAGGATATGTATGGAATTTCTTCACACCCCACACAAGAGCAAGTGCTTCCTTATCAATTTGAGAATAGTTACGCTCTGCGGAATTTAAGGATCGTGAAACAAAAGCCACTGGTCTCGCTGTACCATCTCCCATGGTGTGTGAGAGTAACGCACCCAGTCCATAAGGCGACGCATCACATGCTAGTTTTACTGGTAGCTGAGGATCAAAGTGAGTCAGTACTTGTTTTGAAGTAATCAGTTCTTTTGCTTTGCGGAAAGCAGCATCACAACGGTCTGTCCACTTCCACTCTCTGTTTTTCTCGAGGAGCTGGTTAAGTGGCTGCAGTACTGAAGCTAAGTTTGGAAGGAACCGGTGATAATAATTTATCAATCCAATGAAGGATCGGACTTGTGCCACCGTTTTGGGCTGTGGTGCCTTGGCAACTGCATCAATTTTCTCTTTTGTCTTGTGCAGTCCATTTCTGTCGATCTCATGAGCACAGAACACAATTTTATCCTTGAAAAATTCACATTTGCTTAGGTTTGCTCGAAGTCCATATTCATTCAGCAGTTTCAGTACAAGTTCTAAATTTTCCAGATGCTCTTGCTCAGTCTTGCCGGTGATTATCATGTCATCCAGGATGCACCGAGTCCCTGGAATGCCTTGTAATATCTGATCAATTGTCCGTTGCCAGATAGCAGGTGCTGAAGCAATTCCGAACACAAGGCGGTTGTAACAGTACAGTCCTCTGTGCGTATTGATTGCTAGATATTGTCTGGAGTCCTCTTCCATTTCAAGCTGTAAGTATGCATGTCGCAGGTCTACTTTGCTGAAATGTTGTCCGCCTGCTAGAGCAGCAAAAATGTCATCCAATCGTGGCAATGGATACTGGTCTACCTGGAGTACTGCATTTACTGTCACTTTAAAATCCCCACAGATTCTTACTGAACCATCTTTTTTTTTTTACAACCGGCACAATTGGTGTTGCCCATGCACTTCGGTCTATTTTAGATAGGATTCCTGTCTGTAACAGTCTGTCCAATTCTGCTTCTACTTTGGGTCTGAGAGAGTAGGGTACTTGTCTTGCTTTCAGGAATTTGGGTGTAGCATTTTCTTTAAGCACAAGCTTTGCTTTGAAGTTTTTTACTGTGCCTATGTCGTCCTGAAAGACAGTTTCATATTGTTTCAATAACTGCTTTAGTTTTTTGTTTGTGTCCATTGGCATAGCTTGCACTGCTTGTATGGATTTAAGATCATGCCACTGTAGCTTAATTTCATGTAACCAGTCTCTGCCAAACAATGCTGGACCATCTCCCTGCACTACATACAGTTTTAGGCTGTGCACTTGTCCATGGTATTCAACTTTAACTTGTAGCACACCTTCTGGTGTAATTCTCACCTGAATAGGTTTTCAGTAGGACACTTGTGCTTTTCAAGATCACAGTTTTGAACAGTTTCTCATAACTACCCAATGAAATCACAGAGACAGCTGATCCTGTGTCAAGCTCCATCTGCAACGGCTTCCCTTCTACTGTGGGAGTTACCCAAATTACTCCAGAGCTGGACTTGCTAACATTATTTATTTCCATTGTAGCAATTATCTCACTGTCTGCATCACTATCACTGTTTTCTTCAACTTTGAGCGCACCTTTCCTTGTCTGTTCTTGATTTCTATGCCATTTGCCTTTATTTACTTCTTTAACACGACAAGCTTTCTGGATGTGTCCTCTCTTTTGACAATTGTGGCACAGTGCATCCTTAAAACGGCAATCATCTGGTTTGTGTCCTTGTCTGTCACATCTATAGCACTTTTCAGCCAGACGGGGAAGTCTCGCGTGGTTGCGTGTCAGTTTATGTAAAGTAGATTCAGGTTTGTGTTTACTTTGTAACTCCAACGCGTCTCGCGCTGCCGTCTCCATTGCTACTGCTATTTCCACTGCTTTTGTGAAAGTGAGATCCACCTCAAAGTAAACGTTTCTGTATGTGGTCACTTGTCAGTCCGCACACAAACCTCTCTCGCAGAGAATCATTTAAGTTCCCACCGAAATCACAGTGTTGAGATAACTTCCTAATTTCAGCAACATACGCACTGACATTTTCCCCTCCGCGCTGATCACGTTTATGAAATCGGAATCTTTCGGCGATTACCAAAGGTTTGGGTGATAAGTGATTTTGTAAAATCTAGACTATCTCTGCAAAGGTCTTTGTAGCTGGTTTTGCTGGCGCTGTAAGATCACAGAGTAAACTGTACGTTTTTCCCCCAATTAAACTCAGAAGTGCAGGCACTTGTTTATCATCACTTATATCGTTGGCCACAAAGTACTGCTCTAAACGTTCAATATATACCGACCAGTTTTCCATAGACTCGTCAAACATCAATTTTCCCAATAGTAGGCATTGTGCTTACCTACTCTGCAGGTTGCTTTGTTTTTGTTGTCGTTTTTTTTTTTTTTCCCTCTGGCGCGGCCGCCCTTTTTTTTTTTTTTTTTTTTTTAGCTAAGCGTTTTTTTTTTTTTTTTTTTTTTTTTTACATTAACATGCTTTGCTGTCCGTCTATCAAATCCCGTATTCTCGTCGCCAGTTGTTGTGTCCGTGTCTTTATTTACATGAAGAAACACGCAGAAACACAGCGTTGCTTTCTAACCGTGGTCATTGCTTTATTGAACCCGTGAACAAAGAAGAGGATGTGACATCATGGACTAAAGTCTTCAGATCTTAAAGAGACAGTCATGTTAATACTTCATTTCTGCAATACACTACAAAGACTGTTTTGATCTGTCTTAAGTTGTAAAGTTATAGTGTCAAAACTATTCTTACTGACAGCTACATAATGAGGTCTGTCATAAGTTATTGTTACTATTTCATTGGGGGATCCATTAATAGGAACACATCTTAGAAGGGGACGTAGCTATCCCCCACTGCTTGATGGGTTATTATATCGGTGTATACATACAAAGTGTAAAATCCCACTCTAATGTCTGCCGGATAAAACCCCCTCTTATAAGCTTTCTCAGCGGCGGCTTCATAGAACCCCAAGATCCTTCAATTGACCCTCTGTATACAGGTACAATTTGGCATCTCCATGTATATAAACTTTTCTTTCTACAGATTTGTATAATAACTATGTCGATCAATCTACTCGAAAAGCATTATTCATAGCGTTTATTAATTTCTTTACAGAATCATAATAACCAGCGGCTATTTTAAATACTGTTTTAACATGCGTATTTATATTACGGGTAAAAAATCTATTCTCCGCATCACTTATATTTTCCCATGTATAAGGGAATTGGATCTCTGCTAATCCAACTTCCCATTTTGCTTGTAGATTCACAGGTTTTGATAACGGTGTAGTAAAATCGGCTATAGTGTTCTTTGGAAATATATCCTTTGAGGCGTTACTGGGTAGAGTCACATAAAAGGAGGTTTGATCCATCTAGTCAGTAGCCTCAGTGTAATGAAATCTACAATGATGGAGTCCCCTTAATATTCTGCAACTGCTTAGCCTCGATCCAGCTGTTAAATTTGTCCAGCCAACCCCGCCACTTTATAAGACAATACTTTACCTTTTTCTTTTTTCTTGGCTAAGATTCTCTACTGTAAACAGTCTATCTTCCGACCCCTTTATCTTCTGTAATTCAAGCTCGTAGAAGGTCCCATTTATTTCCTCTCCGTCATAATCCTTCAGCCTGTATACAGGGGGTTTCCTAGGCAACCGTTCGTATATATTAAAAATCTCATCCGTGTATGTCTGCTCGTAACTTTTTATAAAGGGGCCCTTAGTTTAGATACTCTAACAGCATCCCCAATCTGAAACTTGAATTTAGGTGGTTTGTATGGAAATTCCTGAGTATATAGATTCTTAAAAACTTTAAAGGAATTGTCTTCATTAGCTTCTGAAGGTTTCATTTTAATACTTCTATGGTAAGAATTATTATAAGAGCAAACCATTTCTTTTAGCTTATCTAAATACTTATGAGTGTTGAAGGCTGTAAAATATTTCCACATTTTAGTCTTTATAGTCCTATTATACCGTTCAACAATAGAGGCTTTTAATTCATTACCGGTGGTAAAAGTGCGCTATACTATATTTTAACAAGTTTTGAAAGGACTTGTTTAAAAATTCTTTACCTTTATCAGTTTGCAACTTTTTGGGTGAACGACCGTTTAAGGATTTTCTTGAAAGCATTTGTCACACACCCTGGTGTTTTGTTTTTTAGAGGTTGAACCCATGCAAATTTGGATAAAACATCTATGCATGTTAACAAACTTGTTGCTGTTATTTTTCTTTGACAGACTAGACATGTTATTTATCTTTGACAGACTAGACATATCTACTAAATTTTATATGGGGGATTTCAACTTCCCCCATATAAAATGGAAAAACCCGATGGGGGGCACGACGGACGAAACTGAAATGGTGGAAATGACAAATGACTGCTTCCTAACACAATTTGTCAAGGCATCGACTAGAGGGGAGGCATGCCTTGATTTAGTCTTTTCAAATAATGAAGACAGAATAACTAAAACAGAGGTCAGAGAGCCATTGGCCACAACATGGTCTCATTTGAAATATTTTTTAAAACTCCAAAAGTAATGCTAAAGCTAAGGTTTACAATTTTAGAAAAGCAAACTATGAAGGTATGAAACTGAGACTAACAGAAGTAGATTGGAGTAAAATAGAGAAAACATCCACAGAAAAAGGATGGCTGTTTTTTAAAAATGTAGTACTAGAGGCACAAAACAATTACATCCCAAAAGTAGACAAATCTAAATCTAAAACAAAATGGCCAAAATGGTTTAATAGATCAATTAAAAAAAATATTCAGCGAAAAAAAGCACTTTACAGAGCATTTAAAAAGGGACCAAAAACAAAGTAGACAGAAAGAGTACTTGGAACTGCAAACACAAGTCAAAAAGGAAGTTAGAAAGGCCAAGAGAGAGATAGAAATCAATATTGCTAAGGGGGCTAAAACCAATTCCAAAATGTTTTTCCAATATTATAACAGCAAGAGAACATTCAAAGAGGAGGTTAAATGTCTAAGAGACACAAATAGTAAAATCATAGATGAAGAAAAAAAAAATAGCAAATATATTAAATGATTACTTTTCACAGATTTTTACAAAGGAGGACATGGACAACATGCATGACATGTTGACCTGTTCCTATCCAATTTTAAATAACTTTAGCATAACAGAGGCAGAAGTGTTAAAGGGACTAGGAGCTCTTAAAATAAACAAATCCCCTGGGCCGGATGAGATCCTCCCAATAGTACTCAAAGAAATGAAAGAAGTTATTTACAAACCGCTAACCAAGATCATGCAACAGTCTCTTGACACAGGGGTTGTACCGACAGACTGGAAAATAGCAAAC
This sequence comes from Acipenser ruthenus, assembly GCF_902713425.1. Taxonomy (NCBI): domain Eukaryota; kingdom Metazoa; phylum Chordata; class Actinopteri; order Acipenseriformes; family Acipenseridae; genus Acipenser; species Acipenser ruthenus. The sequence goes on along the minus strand of NC_081206.1, from coordinate 12,481,092 downwards.
GTAATACCAATCCACAAAAAGGGAGACAAAACCGAACCAGGTAACTACAGACCAGTAAGCCTGACTTCTATTATATGTAAACTTATGGAAACTATAATAAGATCCAAAATGGAAAATTACCTATATGGTAACAATATCCTGGGAGACAGTCAGCATGGTTTTAGGAAAGGGAGATCGTGTCTAACTAACCTACTTGACTTTTTTGAGGATGCAACATTGAAAATGGATAACTACAAAGCATACGACATGGTCTATTTAGATTTCCAGAAAGCTTTTGACAAAGTCCCACATAAAACATTCATTCTCAAACTGAACGCAGTAGGGATTCAAAGAAATGCATGCACATGGATTAGGGAGTGGTTAACATGTAGAAAACAGAAAGTACTGATTACAGGAGAAACCTCAGAATGGAGTGAGGTAACCAGTGGAGTACCACAGGGATCAGTATTAGGTCCTCTGCTATTCCTAATCTACATTAATGATTTAGATTCTGGTATAGTAAGCAAACTCGTTAAATTTGCAGACGACACAAAAATAGGAGGAGTGGCAAACACTGTTGCAGCAGCAAAGGTCATTCAAAATGATCTAGACAGCATTCAGAATTGGGCAGACACATAGAAAATAAAATTTAATAGAGAAAAGTGTAAAGTATTGCATGCAGGCAATAAAAATGTGCATTTTAAATATCATATGGGAGATCGTGAAATTGAAGAAGGGATCACCGCGTAGTCTTCTTTGTTCAAGACTGAATAGATTCAATTCTTTTAGCCTGTCTGCATACGACATGCCTTTTAAACCCGGGATAATTCTGGTTGCTCTTCTTTGCACTCTTTCTAGAGCAGCAATATCCTTTTTGTAACGAGGTGACCAGAACTGAACACAATATTCTAGGTGAGGTCTTACTAATGCATTATAAAGTTTTAACATTACTTCCCTTGATTTAAATTCAACACTTCTCACAATATATCCAAGCATCTTGTTGGCCTTTTTATAGCTTCCCCACATTGTCTAGATGAAGACATTTCTGAGTCAACATAAACTCCTAGGTCTTTTTCATAGATTCCTTCTTCAATTTCAGTATCTCCCATATGATATTTATAATGCACATTTGTATTGCCTGCGTGCAGTACCTTATACTTTTCTCTATTAAATGTAATTTGCCATGTGTCTGCCCAATTCTGAATGCTGTCTAGATCATTTTGAATGACCTTTGCTGCTGCAACAGTGTTTGCCACTCCTCCTATTTTTGTGTCATCTGCAAATTTAACAAGTTTGCTTACTATACCAGAATCTAAATCATTAATGTAGATTAGGAATAGCAGGACCTAATACTGATCGCTGTGGTACACCACTGGTTACCTCACTCCATTTTGAGGTTTCTCCTCTAATCAGTACTTTGTTTTCTACATGTTAACCACTCCCTAATCCATGTGCATGCGTGCTGCTGTGAAGAAGAATGCCACCATGGTCGTCGAGAGGGACGTGGCATGTAGTGTCTGTGAAGCTTTTCAGCCCCGACTGAAAGAGGCTTGTTTAGGGAGAGCCATGAGGGCGAGCTCCGTGTCCTCCACGGCAGGACCGTCAGCGGCTCTGGGTGCCCCAGACGACCTGTCCCAGGACTCCCTGCTGGACATTCCCAATGCGCAGGCCGCCCGCAGTCGCTCCCCATCTCCGCAAGCGAGACGAGTGAAGCGTTCTATGCAGGCGAGGGACATTATGGGCCTCAAGGCCCAGATGGCCCAGGTCCTAGAGCTCTTGGCTAAACAGGCGCCAGTGGCCCAGGCCCCTGTCCAGACCTCGTTGCAGCCCCAATTGCCATATCCCCCCTCCCCCAAGGGAGTGCAGGGGGGGTGGGAAGGGTCGCCTCAGGTGGTGCAGGAGGATACGCTATCCATAGCAGCCTCAGGGGACGGAGCTTCTTTCTCTTCTGAAATGCAAGTGGGAGAGACCCTTGCTGAGGAAGAGTCTGGCTCTGAGCGTGCCTCAGAAGCCAGTACCACCCCGTTATCCAGCTCGGTCTCGGCACTCGGGGGACGTGCTGCAGCTTTACTGCAGGTCCCCTGGACACCAGCGGCAGAACCACGCCGGTCTGTTTTCCGGACACAGGCACTGCCTCACCCTCAATGGTTCCCGGCTTTCCCAGACTTCATGGAGGAAGTACGCTCCTCCTGGGATCGCACGGCTTTGGATCCTAGCGTACTAAAACAGGCCACACTGCTCGCCTCCTGGAAGGCGCGAATAAGCCTGGCGGGGTTCCTCCCGGTAGACTCCACCATCGCGTGCTCAGCAGCCCTACGCTGGTGGAGGGTTCCCTCTTACCTGCGTAAAGGTGTGCAAATGGGAGTAGTACTGAACTGCCAAGTGGCGACAACAGACGCTTCCAACCTGGGTTGGGGAGCGGTCTGGGAAGGCAGAGGAGTATGCGGATCCTGGTCAGACTGCTGGACATCCCTGCACATGCTGAAGTTGCAAGCGGTATTCCTTGCTCTCCACCACTTCCTCCCAGTGCTGAGCGGTACACATGTGCTGATCCGGACGGACAGCACAACAGTGGTGGCGTATGTCAACCACCAGGGAGGCCTACGGTCCCCGGGGTTGTAACGCATAGCTTTCAAGCTATTGATATGGGCTCAGAGGAACCTGCTGTCCCTACAGGCGACGCACATTCCCGGAGCGGTGAACTGGGCAGCGGACCTCCTCTCCAGGAGCAGACTGCATCCGTCAGAGTGGCGTCTCCACCCTCAGATGGTGAAGCGCATTTGGGAACGGTTCGGGAAGGCGCAGGTCGATCTCTTCGCTTCGGCAGAGACGACAGATTGTCCCCTATGTTACTCCCTCCACCGCTTAGGCGGTCCACTCGGTGTAGACGCCCTTGTGCACGAATGGCCCAATGCGTTTTTGTACGCTTTCCCGCCTATACCGCTGCTCCCAGCTTTTCTCGAAAAAGTCCGGTTAGAGAAAGCGTCAGTTCTCCTAGTGGCTCCCAAGTGGCCCAGGAGAATATGCTTTCGACCCTGTGCCAGCTGTTACACGGCCAGCTCTGGGAGATTTCACTTCATTATATATGCGCTGTGCTGCTTTTCTGTAATGAAGGTGTATTTCATTATTCTAATTGAACTGTTTGGAGCACAAATTCCTCTGGGATCCGAGGGATGAACAATATTTTAGAAGAGGAAAACGAGAGGCAAAACTCTTTGAACTCAGTGGGATTCTAGGTGTTAATGGCACGGAATCAGCATACCTAACAGTAGGTATTTTACAGCATTTAAAAGAAATTAAGAATTATAGTTCATTTTTATCTACGTGTAGTACTGTACGTTAAATTGAGTTTTGCACATTTGGCTTATTTGCTTTTATTCTGTAAACGTTACTACTTTATTATTATAATTATTAGTTGTTCAATTATTTAAAGATGACAGTAATACTAAATAGTTGTACTGATGCATGGTATTTGTAAGTATATGACCTGACGAAAACTTTTTAATCAGTTTTAGATATCAAATTTAAAAACTTGAGAACAACATTTAGTAGAGAAAATAAAAAGGTGGAGGCAATGAAAAGGTCTGGGGCAGGGACAGACCAGCAGTATGTGCCAAGATGGGTACAACACAACCGTTTCACTTTCCTGGAGGACGTCCTAAATGCAGCGATCAGCCAGGACAACAACATGAACAGTGCACCGTCAACATCTTCAACAGGACCAATTTTGGTTAGTCTTAGTTGTTTACTTTAAAACTGTTCACAAAAATATTTTTGCTCTGAAATTATTTTGTTTCTGTTTAAAATATTATTCTACATTACATTATTCTATTGTAGCTTTAAAAAAGTTGTACTTTATCTGAGAGACCTTGTTTACACTTTTCTTTATTGTTTATATCCCCAAAGATTGTTTTAGCAGTTACAACACTGTTATTCAGCAAGCCAAGTAGTGCTGAACCTGCTTCTAAAACCCACTTTAGGATGCTTGGTTATACTCAGTTGTGTAGGTTCATATACAGACATATAGCAGAACAACCAGACACCCAGGAATGTTTCTTACTATTTAACCTTTTAGCAATCAGATGGCACACAGGAAGAAACCGTAACGATGGATAGTCGATGGAGACATCTCCCAGGGCACAATCAGGAGGAAACACAAAAAGCAAAAGAACATCCGACAGCAAAGATGCCTTATATGCGGAGGTTCTTAGATGTTTACAGAATAACACTGAAACTGCTTCAGATATTCTTTTTGTACAGTATGTGGGTACCACCTTAGAAAACATCCAAGCAGAGAGAGGTAGCAGCTGGAGCCTCCATCTGAATGCAGCTGCTGCCATGCTTCCCTGTGTCTTTGCTTTTGATCGTCAGAACTACTCCCGCTGGCTCACTGTCTATGTCAGTGATATGCAAATCCTTCCTGAGACTACACCTGAGGCATACGTTCAGCTTCAGGATGGCCATCATGCCATATCCAGATCAGGAAAGCCTTGCTCTGGTGTGTGGTTTAAATGGCCCTTGAACACTCAGTAAACCGGGATACCAAGTCACTCGGAGGAATCATCGGCATCTCCCAGTAATGCAACGCTCTGAACAAGTGGCTCCTGACCTCCCACCAAACATCAGCTATTGACACTGCAATGAAACAAATCAGCGACATGAAAGGTGATCACAAAGAAAATCACACCAGGACATAAATAGGAGCTAGCGGATCTCTTACAGATCAGGAAGAAGCAGACACTTGTATGATTCTCCATGCAGCACAAGCTGCCAAAGATGGATTTACCTGCATTATTCTGAGGTCACCAGCTACAGATGTAGGGATTCTGATGTTATACTTCCATCAGAGGATACATGCAGAGCAGTTCTGGTTCCTCACAGGTGCAGGAAAGTGAAGAAGATTCATCCCAGTCCATAGCCTGCATTGATGATCTAATTGATGCCCTCCCAGGTTTACATGCCTTATCAGGCTGCAATACAACAAGAGCCATGGAGGCATAGGTAAACTGAAGCCACTAAAACAACTGCAGAAATCCTCAATGAAGTATGCTGCATCACTAGGACGTCTGGGTCTTGTAATAGAAATGTTACAGAAAATAGAATTGGCTCGACATAATGTACTGGCATTTTGCACTCCTATAACCTTGCTCGCATAACCTTGTATGCTTTGCCTAAGAAAGTTGAAACAAGGAACCGCAAGATGCCTACACTGCAGCTGTGGCTGTGAAGATAACAGGATGAGCCAGTCTTTTTGCACGTATACCCAAACTACCCATCCTGTTATCTTCTTGCTTAGCTATGTGCCACGTATGCATAGTTATAAGTTGTTTTTTCTTATATGCTAATATCTGAATCATCATTGGCTAACCCTCTGCCTTGCTGACAGTTTTAAGGTATATAAGAAACTGATCTAACTCTGTATGTTGAAACACTGCTCGATGATTATCTAGCACCCTGTGTGTTGAGTGTTTTCAGTTTGCAAACTTAAGAAATAAAGGCCTGTGTGTTTGGAACTCGCAGTCTCTCTTCCTTTTATTAGAATTTCCAAGACAGTCTAGACCTTAATCTCTCTTATGACTGTGAAAGGATATGAGGCCCTCGTAGCTGCTCTGTATGGTATCACACAAACTAACAGTGAACAGATAGATACACTGAGATATGAGCTTTACTGCAAGAAGCAGCTCCTTAATGTGTCTCTTCCACACACGACCCACAGTCTTGCACTTCAGGGCAAACTACCAGACCTATATCTGGAAGAGAGCTGACAATGCCTCTGCAGACACTGCCAACACAGTAGGGAATAGATGACAGCATAATGAGCGTGGGTTTCTGATGTCAGTGTATATGAAGAAGGAGCACGCTCCAGATGCAGGCTTGGAGCTCCTAACCTGTATGTGTAGAGGGTCAGCTTGCACCAGAAGCACCTGCCAGTGTAAGGCCAACAACCTCTTGTGTATTCATCCATCCATTATCATTAACCGCTTACTCCTTTACAGGGTCGCGGTGAGCCGGAGCCTAACCCGGCATACACAGGGCGCAAGGCGAGACTACACCCTGGATGGGACGCCAGTCCATCGCAGGGCACCACAAACACGGCAATTTTTTCCAGGTTGACCAATCAACCTGGACAGCATGTCTTTGGACTGTGGGAGGAAACCGGAGTACCAGGAGAAAACCCACGCTAACACGGGGAGAACATGCTGTAACGGTTTGAAACTAAAAGCTTCAGCCGACAGTGAATAAAACAAAAAAAAACGAGGGTCCTCAATTAACAAATTTAATGCCACGCACACCAGTAAACTATGCACAAGTGAATCGCAAATGATTTAAGACAAGCACACAAATAGTAGAGGGTAAGGCAACAAACAATTTTAAAGTCAGGCAAGGAAATAAAGATCTGAAATAGCCAATTACTAATATACTAAAAAACACCACACTTAAATGCATATATATATATATATATATATATATATATATATATTATATATATATCAATAACAAGTTATCACACACATATCACTCATGCAAAACAATGTCCCGAACAAATCAAGTCCAAAAAATAATCCAAGTAATCCAACCAAGCAAAAAAGAAACAAATCCAAATCAAAAATGCAAAAAATTGAAAAAAAACCCAGAATGATCTCACCCGACTGTTTGTTTGTTTGTTTGTTGATGCTTATTCTGTAGTTCCAGTGGCAGTCCAACAGCAACAAGTTGTCCAAGAGATGCTCCAAGGTAGTATAGTTATTATTTAATATAATTTTCTTGTAAATAAAATCCTGAAAGCAAACTGGAACCCATTCAGTACCTGCACACAAACTACACCGCCATACACAAAATGGAGGAACCCAGAACACAAAACCTTCCTCCCTTCCCCCTCTACCTGTTTAAAAAAGAACAAAGGCTCATGGGGAGTTCAGCCTTCTTAAAGGGGAATCCTTAATTAAATAGATACAATAATTAAGAAGTTACCTGGCCAGGCATTTTAACTAAAGGGAGTGTTTATTTAAACACTTGTGTGGCTAGTCCCCCCCCCAGTTGAGGTGATGGGGTTACCATACCATAGTACGGTTTGAGGTTAACTATGTTAACTGTATCAGTTTTCTGTTCATCCAGCTGTATACGATAATTAACTGGACCAAGTTTCTTAAGGATCGTAGCCGGACCTACCCATTTAGGGGCTAGTTTAGCGGAGTATTGAGCGGAGGCATCAGAAAGAGGATGGGCTCTGACCCAGACTGTCACCCACCTGTAACTGAAGGTTTTTTCGATGGGCATTGTAATATCTAGCCTGCTTGGCCTGAGCTTTATCTACATTACGCCTAACTTAATGTGCTATTTGCTGTTGCTTCTCTAAGAGCGCATATTGAGGAGTGGATGGAGCTGGAGCTACTAGTCATTCAAGAGGTCCTTTAAGGTGGCGTCCTAATGCCAGTTCAGCAGGGGTATAGCCGGTGGACTCTTGTTTAGCAGAGTTAATGGTATACCTGAACTCGGCTATCCATTGATCCCACGTAGTATGCTGTGAACCAACAAAGGATGCAACCATTATCTTCACAGTACAGTTAATGCGTTCTGTGAAGTTAGTCTGGGGATGGTAACTGGTTGTTAACTTGCGTACTACTCCCCAGTTTTTACAAACATCCATTAGCAAGCGGCTTGTGAACTGAGGTCCACGGTCCGAAACAAGATAGCGAGGAGTGCCCCACCTGGTAAATATCTCCTGAATAAGGAGACTGACGATCTTGGGAGTCTTGCTGTTTTTTTTTTGTGAACAATTTTTTTTTTTTTTTTTTATAACAGAGACAAAGCATAAAAAAAATAAATAAATAAACTATTTAAAATATTGCCAATGCTTGCACATTAAAATAATAAGAAAAAATAAATAAGAAAAAGTTACTACAATGTTATCTAAAAATAAAATTACATACCAAAAATAGAAGTTAGTATGAAGGTAGTGGAAAGGAGGCCCAAATCATTTAGACATCAGCGTAGCCAAATCGGCAGCAGTTGCATTCCATGCCTGTATGGTTGTCAGACGTGCCTTATTAATCCTGGCTGTGGAGCATTCCAAAAAAAACAATGCTTCTAAAGTCCGAGAGCCAGGTAGCAATCATAGGAGGAGTAGGGTCTATCCAAAACCGTAAAATGGTTTTCTTGGCTGCAGTTAACCCTGCAAGAAGTATCCTGCTCTGGTGTTGAGAAAGGCCCAGGGAGGAGTCATCATTCAATAGAAATACAACTGGATTTTTTATGATCTGAACCTCCGTCAGCTCAGTAATAGTTTGAGCTACACTGTCCCAGAACGCAGCCACAAATCGGACATTCCCAAAACATATGTAGGTATGAGCCCACTGCACCAGCCTGACAAACTGTACAGAGCGGACTAGGGGACCTTTTCATTTTAAAAAGCATGTATGGAGTAGCATATGCTTTATGGATAAGTTTAAAGTGTTTTAATTGGTGAGCTGGGTTCTTGGAAGCTAAAAATGTATTGTTCCATACATTGTGCCAATCAGGAGAAAAACCCAGCTTTTCCATTTCACGCTCCCAAATTTTTGTAACTGGTAGAGTATTACATGCTTGTTTTAGCAAGTGTCCATAGATAGTTGAGACTGTCCCTCGTGAACAGGTGTCTGTGACCAACCAGTCTATCAAAGGATGAGAATATACATCCGAGTCCCAAGGAACCCCATAGGCACGTAAAGCAGACCTTAGTCTTAAATATAGAAAATAAGAAAACCCTGGGAGAGAGAAGTCTTCCTTGAGTTCTTGGAACGTTCAAAGGCCTTTATTGTTAAAAATATCTTTAAAACTATACACACCACTATTTGACCAGGGAGGGTATATAAAAGGCTTACCTCCTGTCAGTAAATGATTATTATTCCAAATAGGAGACGAATGAGAACTTAAATGGACCTCCCATAAATTTTTCCACATCGTGCCAAGTTTTAAGAATTTGCAACAATAGGGCCAAATTTGAAATTTAAGTTTTTCTTGGGGATGCCAGTAAATAATAAGTCCTGTAGTCTATGTGGGCGAACTATAACTGCTTCCAAATTGCGCCAGGCAACTTGAGTCTATATTGGTCCATGTTTTTAAGGCCCTAATTTGAAAAGCCCAATAGTATAGTTTAAGATCAGGAAGAGACAATCCACCATTGACCTTTGTGCGTTGTAGTACTGTTAAGCGAATGCGAGGACGTTTTCCATTCCAAATAAATTTAGATATAATAGAGTTGGCTTCCTTAAAAAAAGTAGGATATGGGGATAGGGGTAACATAGAAAATAAAAAGCTGAATCTTGGTAATATGTTCATTTTAATCGTAGCTGTCCTACCTTGTAAAGATAAATGCAAGGGAGACCATCTCTGCAGGTCTTGTTTAAATTTTGTCAAATAAAGTAGTGTAATTAACTTTGTTTATAAGTTGCAGAGATGGGTGAATCTGTATTCCCAAGTATGTAAATTTATTATCAGTTGGGATTGTAATAGGGAGTACTGCATTCTTTGCAGGTAGAGTCAGGAGGCATTAAAATTGATTTAGCCCAATTAATTTTATAACCAGACATACTGCCAAATTTAGTAAATAGTGCTAGGCAACAAGGAGTTGATTCTGAAATATTTGAAAGATATAAAAGAATGGCATCTGCGTAAAGAGAAATGTAATGTTTTGAGTCTGCGGTGGTTATAGGAGAGATATATCTGTACTTTGTCTAAAAGCTTGAGCTGGCGGTTCCAACGACATAGCAAATAGCAATGGGGAGAGAGGACACCCTTGACACGTTCCCTTTTGGAGTTTAAAAGTGGGGGGATTGACAGCTACCAGTCATCACAGACGCCAAGGAATTATTATATAGTACTTGCACCATATGAATAGAACCTGGACCAAATCCAAAGCTTTCCAAGACCAACCAGAGATAGTGCCACTCGATTCGATCAAATGCCTTTTCCGCGTCCAGGGAAAAAACTGCACAAGATTCAGAGTGGGAGTCAGCATCACAAATGACATGTAGTAGTCGACGAATATTGTCAGAAGCTAGACGCCCTCTCATGAAGCCTGTTTGATCAAAGTGAATCAAACTACCAATATATAGTTCTAATCTAGAAGCCATGACCTTAGCATAAAGCTTTGCATCCGTGCATATAAGGGAAATTGGACGATAACTGGAACATTCATTTGGATCTTTATTTTTTTTTTCAATAATAGTGAGATTAAAGCGGTATTTTGGTCCCTATGAAAAGAGCCTGTTTCAATAGCGTAGTTTATAGAGTTCAATATAAGAGGACCAGCTATATCCCATATTGCTAGCAAGAACTCAGGGGGGAGGCCGTCTAAGCCTGGAGACTTATTCTTTTGCATAGATTTAATTCCCTGTTTTAATTCTTCTAATGTAATAGGTGCATCAAGATGTTTACTTTGATCAGGATCCAATTTAGGTAAATTTAGTTCACTTAGAAATTTTGTACAAGCAGTGTGATCTGTAGTGGTCTCTGAAGTATATAGTTTGGAATAGTATTTTTGAAATATTTTATTAATTTCTTTAGGTTTTGTAACCAATACATTTACAGTTTTAATCGCACTAATTGCTGCCAAACATTCATTATGCTTTAGTCTCAGAGCTAGTAATCTACTCGGTCTTTCCCCGTGATAATAATAATTTTGCTTGGTGCGATGAATGATGAATTCTGCTCGAGACAACGTCAGGGCTTTAAATTCGGTTTTGAGAATATTTAATTGTTTTGCTCTATCATCAGAAAAAGCCTGCTTCTGTCCTCTCTCTAAAATTTGAATTTGGGTTTCAAGGTTAATAATTTGTTTGTTTCTAGAAGTGTGTATATGGGAAGAAAATGCAGTGCAGTTACCTCTCAGAAAACACTTAGTAACTTCCCAAAGAACCTGAGGATTCTTAGCAGAACTGAAATTAAATTGAATAAATTCTTGTAGTTTATTATTAAGTTGTGTAAAACTCTGAATTTTGTAAAAGAGAAGTATTAAAGCGCCATCTCTTTGCACGTGGAGGGCGTATTGTAGGTGATATATTACACAGTACAGGGGAATGATCCGAAATTAATATTGGCAGTATGTCAATTTGTCACATATTCAATAAGTGTAGATGAGGTAAGAGTATAGTCAATCCGAGAATGTTTTGTATCGAGCAGAAAAGAATGTGTAGTCCCTTGCATTTTCATTCTTCAAACGCCAAATATCCCGCGAGTTAGTATCTCTAATAAAATTATTAAAAACCACTGACGAATTCAAACAGTTATCAGCAATTGGGAGTAGATCGATCTAGAACTGGATTACTTACTGCATTGAAATCTCCTCCTATTATTAACTGGTACTCTGAGAAATCTAGAAAAGCATTCGCTATACCAGGAAGAAAGTTAATATCGTAGACATTAGGGGCGTAAAATGAAACAAAAGCAAATTTAACATTGTTCAAAGAACCTAGTAAGTAAACAAAACGCCCTGAGTCGTCACCCCCAGATCCTTCAGCAGAAAGTTTTAGTTTCCTATTTACCAATATAAGAACCCCCTTTGTTTTATTATTTGCAGAAGAGTATGCTGCAACATGAAAGTGTTTATTTTGAAAGCGGTGAATGTCATCAGATTTAAGATGAGATTCCTGTATTAGTGCAATCGATATCCTTTTACGGTGCAAAGAATCTAGACACTTTGTGCATTTAACAGGATTGTTTAAGCCACGGACGTTCCAAGATACAACATTAATATCAGCCATCATGGTGGATCAAAGTAAACAAACGAAGACCTCTCTCTCAAGAAAACAAACATAATAAAGACAGATACAGGGTATATTCTACTAGTTGCAGCAGCCAGCACATTGTGTGAAAAGATAACATACCAGTTAAAATAGAAATCGGACATATATTGTATGCAAAACAGTACAATATAATTGTAGGCAAGCATTGGCAAATAGAACAATAAAGAACCGATCCATAGAAAGACAGCACTGAGACATATTAACAATAAACATAAGGCAGTCAGCAGAGAGGTAAAAATAACTTCTGCCAAAAACATTAAACTTCGCTGATCCGTGACCCCCCAACACAGCAAGGTAATGCTCTGATCTCTAACCCCCCCGCCCCGACTCCAAGTCAACCACAAGACAAAATAAAAACACACTTTACAGTATAGCACAAATGCAGCTACAATAACAAATAATGTGTCAATAAACTGAGCAAACTGTAATGACAGTGTTGTCAAACCTTAAGTCCTGGTTAACTTCGGACATCGTTTAACAGTTCAGATCCCTTGCTGAGTTGCGTCCATTGCCGAAATAGAACCCGCAGGCTCCAAAGAGACCGTGAAATCTTCAACTTCCATAGGTGTTTTAAATAACCAGTGTTTCCCCCCATGAAGCACCTTAACCAGAGCTGGATAAATCAGGAAAGACTTGATCCCCTTCTGAGTCAGACGTTTCCTGGCTTGCGACATGTCCCGTCTCTTCTGAGCTGTGATGTTGCTGTAATCTGGGAAAAAGTGAAGTGAACAGCCACCATGTAGCAGAGTGGAGCTGGTCCGAGCTCCAGCGAGAATGGCCTGGCGGTCGTTGTAACACAGCAGCTTGAAAATCAGGGTGCGCGGCCTATTTCTATGGCCTTCCTTTCTGCTGTAAATGCAGTGGGCTCTTTCGATCTCAATAGATCTGCCCTCCAAAGCCGGAATCCATTTAGGAAGATTACATTGGAGGAATTTGATAGGATCATCCCTCTCTTCGCCCTCGTCTAACCCCACAAGCCTTAGATTATTTTGGCGCTGTTTGTCCTCGTACTGGATCAGCTTCTCCTGTAATTTATCAACAGAGAGCCTGGTTTCGGCCGACTCCTGCTTGACCGCCCGAACAGTTACCTGCATATTGTCAAACTTAGAAGTAAATGCTTTCAAATCCTTTTCCAAGGAACCGAGCCTCTCCGTTGAACCGTGAAGTTCTTCCCGAATCACTTGTCTCATTAGGGGCTGCAAATCCCCGAGCTGTTGTTTCAGCAACTCCGCAACGGTAGCACGCAGCTGTGACTCGGGGAGGTCAGTAGTCAAATCCTTTAACTTTTTCTTTGATGGTGAGGAACTCATGTCTTTATCACGTTTCGTTGCCATCTCCGATATTTTAGGATAACTTATCGAATTAAGTGGCTGAAAAATGCCCGGATAAAGTTTTAAAGGGGAAAAAAAAACTGTTGGGCAGGAGGGAGTAGCAGACTTAAGCGTCCATTCCTTGGGGCAGGTCACGTGATCCCCCCTAGTCTTGCTGTTTTTTAGGGGAAAACACCTCAACCCATTTGGTGTAGTAATCCACTACCACCAGGAGGTAGACGTTGCCTTTTTTGCTCTTGGGAAACGGCCCCATGAGGTCAAGTCCCAACATCTCGCCTAGTTCTATAACAGAAGTAGATTGTAGGAGACCCGATGGTTTAGTATTAGAGGGCTTATATTGTTGACAGATGGTACATTCCTTTGTGTGTTGCCAGGTGTCTTTCCTGACTGATGGCCACCAAGCTACTTCCAGAATTCTTACGAGGGTCTTAAGACGCCCCATATGACCTCATAGAGGATTATCATGGTAGTACAGAAGGAATGTTGGAATCAGCTCAGAGGGTATCACTAGTTGGAACTTGTGGCCGATCCCAGAGACAGGAACTTTTCTATATAGCAGTCCTTGCTGTTGTAAGAAGGTGATCCTATCAGAACCTTGTGTGGACATGTGCAAATTGAAGATTACTTCTTGAATGTATGGGTCTTTGAGCTGAGCAGTGGCAATCTGGTCTAAGGTTGTAGGAAGTTCTAGACTGCAGTCCTGTTTCTTACCAGCATAGACAGCTACTGTGGGTGATATTGAACAAGGTGCTCTGGATAAGGCATCAGGGACAACGTTGAGACTTCCTTTCCGATAGTGAACTGTAAAGGAAAATTGCTGGAGTCTCAAGGTCCATCTGGTTAGCCTGGATGACATCTTGGGGGTATTAAAGGTCCAAGTTAAAGCAGCGTGATCAGGGACGACCTCAAACTGCTGGCCTTCCAGATAGTGCCACCATTTCTCCACCGCCCACACAACGGCCAAACACTCTTTCTCTGAGGCAGAATAATTACTCTCAGCTGCATTGAGGATCCGGGAAGCACAGGCAATTACTCTTTCTTCCTTTCCATTTTGCTGAGAAAGCACTGCTCCAAGCCCTACCTCACTGGCATCCGTGCTCACCCTGAAGAGTAGAGCCATGTTAGGCGGAGCTAACACTGGTGGTGTTAACAGAGCTTTCCTAAGGGCATTGAAACTGTCCTGACAGGCTTCAGTCCACTCCCATGATACACCCTTCTTTTTTAAGTTGTTCAAAGGAACAGAAAGGTCAGCAACATGTGGGATGAACTTATGGTACCATCCCACAAGTCCTAGGAACCTCTGAACTTCCATCAGATTGGACGGCGCAGGATAGTCCCGAATTGCCTTGATTTTACCAGGATCAGGAGAGACCCCTTCCCCTGAAACGACATGTCCAAGGAAGTTGAGAGAGTCTTTGAGGAAGTGGCACTTCTTCAGATTGAGGGTGAGATGGGCACAGTGAAGACGATCGAGGACAAGAGAAAGATCTTTGTAGTGTTGAGCTTTGCTGGAGGAGTAGATGATGATGTCATCTATATATACGAAGCAACACTGTCCATTCAAATCACCAAGCACCTGCTGCATCAAGCGCTGGAAAGTCACAGCGGCATTCTTCAGCCCAAAGGGCATCACTTTAAAGTGATAGAGACCAAAAGGAGTAATAAATGCTGTCTTCTGAATGCTTTCCGGATCCATCGCCACCTGCCAATATCCTAATTTTAAGTCAAGAGTGCTGAACACGGAGACATCCTGGAGAGACTCCAAGATCTCATGAACTCGAGGCATTGGGAAGGCATCAAAATGGGTCTTGTTATTAAGTTGACGATAATCAACACAAAACCTATGTGATCCTCCACGTTTCTCCACCAAGACCACCGGAGAAGACCAGGCTGAAGAAGATGGTTCAATAATCCCATCCTTAATCATCTCTTCAAGATGTTGCTGGATGATGGAGCGCTTCAAGGGTGATACTCTGTAAGCCCGACTTCTCACTGGTACTTCATTGATTGTGTAAATGGAGTGTCGGGTGACAGTCGTCATTCCTAGGTGTGGGGAACAAACAGTTGGCCACTGGTCCAGAAGATGCTGCACCTCAGCAGGCTGTGAAGATAAAGATTTAGAATCTCTTCTCTGGACTTCACCAATTTCTTTCCCTTTGAATTCAGCAGGTTTTGTACTTGGCTTGCTTTGAATTGCAAAATACACATTCATCCTAGGGTCTCCCAGGTCTCCACCACACCAAGCTGATTCCCACTCAGATTTTTCTAAAAAGGGATAAAAATGATATTTATCTTGGCATTTCACTCCATACTGCCTGTGGGTAAAATCCAGCTGCGGCTGGACTTTCTCCATGAAATCTAGCCCTAAGACCAAAGGAAATGCCAGATATTGATTAGCCATGACAAAGATGTTTAATGACCAAACCCCCCCCATGAAACTTGAAAGTAACTGTCACTCTTCCCAGAGATCTGTAAGACTGTCCGTCAGCCAGTGTAAAAGCTAGCTCATCACATGGGATCAAATGTTCATTTAGTCTTTTAATCTTTCCCACATCTGGCTTTGCATCAAAGTGTAGGTACTACCAGTGTCGAATAGAGCTGGGCTCCGCTCTCCTCGCACTGTAATTTTCACCACTAAAAGGGAAAGGTGAGAATGACGTTCCTTTACCGGGTTAGGTCTTTTAACCTGAACCACACTGACCTCAGCGTTTCTTTTTGTGGGGGCTTTCATGGTCTTCTTTTCTCCAGTTTGTACATTGACCTTAGCCCAGTACTCTTTTATACTAGACAGGTCCCTCTCCACCATGGTTCCAACTCTGACCAGCTCAGCCACAGTTTTCACTGTCCCACGAAGACTCCCAGCGAGCTTAGGGTTGGCATTGTTTAAAATCCTCCTAACCAGACCGGGTTCCTCTATGTCTGGTCTCCAGCGCACACACAGCGCGCGGTAGTCATAAGCAAAATCATGTATACATTCAGCTGGCAAATGGACACGCTGTCTTAGTGGTCTTCAACCTCAGTGAAGTAGTCAGTTGGCAGGAAAGCTTTAAGAAAAGCAGGTTTAAATTGGACCCAGGTATGGATATGTTGTCACTCAGCAATCCACCAACTTTTAGCAGGTCCTTTTAAAACTGAAGACAAGGTAGCCATTTTTTCCAGCACTTCCATGGGTCTCAGTGCTAAAAACTCATCACATTGATCAAGGTAATTTACAGCATCTAAATTACCTTCACCTTCCCCAAATTCAGGAAAATTAATTTTAATGGGAAGTTCACTTGAAACTACAGCCCTGTCCACTTTGTGTCACCATGGGGGCCATAGACAAGCCTGCAAATGAGCCTTCAAAATCAGGACTGGGATCCAGACCAGGGACTGAAGATTGAAATCTTATTTTAGGCATACTAGTCTTTCTTGAAACTTTACTTAGCTCATTCTGCCATCGAATGTCCTGACGCTGGAAACAATCAAACACAGCCCTTTCTAAGGTGGAGGCGGTTGTGGAAACTAATGTTTCAAGCTCTTTATACATTTGATCAATATGTTTCCTCAAACTTTCCTCTCTGTTAATGCTACTTTGTTGAAAGGAAGTAAAATCTCTAAAGTCTCTAACTCTATAATGCGTTTATTTAGAACATCATTCATTTTTTCTAACTCAAATCGCATCACATATACATCATTATCATCATTCTCAACCTCCGCATCAATTTCAGGTTCACCCCCATATAAACCACTCAACAACTGGGTTACTTCATTTACAGTGGCTCTGCGTGTAACAAATGGATCAGCTGTGAAGTCTAGATCCACTAACATACCCCTACTACTGTCTTGATGACTTGTGATGCCTCCATTTTATAAAATTATGCTGGGATTCAAGTATACCGAACACAGGTGTGGTGGTAATTCCAATATGCCTTTTTAAGTTGTCCCTGTACGGGCCACCAATTCTGTAACGGTTTGAAACTAAAAGCTTCAGCCGACAGCAAATAAAACAAAAAAAACAAGGGTCCTCAATTAACAAATTTAATCCCATGCACACCAGTAAACTATACACAAGTGAATCGCAAATGATTTAAGACAAGCACACAAATAGTAGAGGGTAAGGCAACAAACAATTTTAAAGTCAGGCAAGGAAATAAAGATCTGAAACAGCCAATTACTAATATACTAAAAAAAACAACAACTTATAAATGCATAAGTTATATATATATATATATATATATATATATATAACAAAAGTTATCACACACATATCACTCATGCAAAACAATGTCCCGAACAAATCAAGTCCAAAAAATAATCCAAGTAATCCAACCAAGCAAAAAAGAAACAAATCCAAATCAAAAATGCAAAAAATTGAAAAAAAACCCAGAATGATCTCACCCGACTGTTTGTTTGTTTGTTTGTTTGTTGATGCTTATTCTGTAGTTCCAGTGGCAGTCCAACAGCAACAAGTTGTCCAAGAGATGCTCCAAGGTAGTATAGTTATTATTTAATATAATTTTCTTGTAAATAAAATCCTGAAAGCAAACTGGAACCCATTCAGTACCTGCACACAAACTACACCGCCATACACAAAATGGAGGAACCCAGAACACAAAACCTTCCTCCCTTCCCCCTCTACCTGTTTAAAAAAGAACAAAGGCTCATGGGAGTTCAGCCTTCTTAAAGGGGAATCCTTAATTAAATAGATACAATAATTAAGAAGTTACCTGGCCAGGCATTTTAACTAAAGGGAGTGTTTATTTAAACACTTGTGTGGCTAGGGCCACAATGCAAACTCCACACAGACAGTACCCTAGGCCGGATTCAAGCCTAGGAACCTGGCGCTGTGAGGCAGCAGCGCTAACCACTACGCCACCATGCCGCCCTCTTGTGTATTGAATCTTGTGATTGCATGGCATCAGAGAAGTGCCAATTAACCCTTTCAATATACAGGATGATGAACAGTCAAGCATTGTTTGCGGTAGTGATGAAGAGGATGAGGAGAAAGAGTAAGACGAAAAGGAATCCCTGGTGCTTTTATGGAGCAACAATAATGTGCCTCCTATGCACATTTATAATTAATATTATTCATATTCATATTCTTCTTCTTCTTCTTCTTTTTCTTATGCTGCAATAAATAACGTATTGTATAATAGACATTTCTCTGGAAGTCGTCATTAATATTCTGTTCAAGATAATTACAGGCTGATTGTAAAGGTATAATAGAAAAGAGTCACTCCAGCGTAACGGTACATTCAGAAAAAAAAAAATCTCAATAGCTGCTGAAAATGCTTTTCTGCTGAGGAAGCTTATGGCTGATACTGCTGAGAGACCTAAAGTGGGTACCTTTGAATGATACAATAATTTCTGTTAGAGCACTGATATCAATAATTATTCAAATATATCTTCTACCTTGAAAATATTGATGTGTGTATAAAAGGGGAGGCAAAAAAGATGTCCATAGTTGTATAACTTGCAAGGGTTTGAGATAATCAGAATTCTGCACCGCGGATTGACATTCTCATGAAATGTTATAAAAACCAGGCACATTAGGTAGAGATCAACTTTTTAGTAAAAAACTGACACACAATCTGAGGAATATGATGAAACTTCTTAAACACTTCAAGCTCAGGTGGAACACATTCTTCAGCCATTTGAACTCAAAAAGTCCAAAAACAGCTCAAAACATGACTCTGTGCCGTTGACCTCTGATAATGTCACATGATCATATTACCCCCCACTGGTTGAGCTTTTCAAGATTTAAAGCTGTTTTTTTAATTCAGATGATAAGACTATGTGTGTATAGCTATAACCGCAAGGTGTTTTTATTTTGTTTGTTTGTTTTTTAAACCGCTACAGCTCGTGTAGCTACTTCAGAAACGCCCCTTGAATCCGGACGATTTTGTTCTGGATCCAAACAGTACGAGGTATGGCTCTGGACCCAAATAAACCTGTTAAAATAAATCAAAACATACGGGTTCAGGTATGTGGAAACCAAATTGGTTTTTGAGACCCGAACTATATTCAAATAGTTCGGGTTTATTTGACCGTGGAAACAGTTTATTTTCTAAAGCCAATGTCTGTACGTTTTTAATTTCTGAAGCAGTGACTGGACACACAGCAGTTACTCTTGCTGTGATTTATAGCATTCTCGCGCTACCCATTTATAGCCGCCAAGCGGTGCTGTTGTGAAATTAAAATTCCACCCCCCTCTTATACTTCACTTGGCTTCATCCAATTCTCAACACATCTACGAAGGAAGGGCATACGCGGCAGCCCACTTTTCTGAGCCAGAAGCAAGTAACGCAAATCTTGTTGTAGTGCATTTCTACAGATCCCACCCCCTTTCAATCCGATCTCGCTCTCTGCCTCAAAGTCTGTTTTTCACCATGTATGCCGGGACTTCATAAGGACAGATCACGCTTAGTTTTACTGCTTAATCGGGCTGTTTATCAACACACTGGTGCAGTGCGTGGATTTTCCATATATTAATCACCGATTCTGGAAGTGGTGCGTGGACTACACAGCTTCCCCAGGCGGTCCCGCAGTGACCTCACTCCAGGCAGTATTTCAGCCCAGTCCCAGCACCGCATCCCGATGTAAATATAAGCAACATTTTACATCGTTTTGCTTTTATTCGAGAAACTCGCACGTGCATTTTTATTTAAATATCCTCATCGCACCAGCTAAGGTAGTAAGGATAGCCAGAGGTTGGAGACGCTGCGTTCAATTGAATAGGTAAGTGGTTTGATGTGTTTTCTCTAGTAATGGATACAGCATCGGGGCTTGGACCCTCTGGTACTAGCACTGAGGCGAACGCTATGCAGACATATATTGTGTGGGTTTGTTTTCTGACCAAAACATGGCACTTCTTCATTCGCTGTGTGTTTCGTTTATTTGTAACTATATCCTTAGTCATCCAGTGTTGTTTCTTAGAATCGTTGCTAGCGTGAAAATATACTAGGGTACCGCGCCTATTATACAGTGATTCACAGTCTGTCGTGCACACCGGGTATTGAATGCCAGTGCTCTAGGATCTCGTGTTGGGGTGTGATACAACTGATTAGGTTTCTTGCAAAAACCCTTTGACTGGCGCTACAGTATGTAGCTGTTCACATTTCAACCCTTTGACTGGTGCTACAGTATGTAGCGGTTCACATTTCAACCTGTTTTTAGCTAGTACTGTATTTGGTATTGCTATCTGGTATATAAGGCTGGCTCCAGTTTGAAGTACCTGGTTTGTTTGAAGTGTGCAGTTGTGAAAGAAAGCATGCTGTCGGAAGTGTTTTTTATTGTTATTATTTTAGAACATGATATCTAGTACTGAATTGGATTAAATACATCTTTCTTGGAGCATGGAACAGTCCACAGCCCTTAAATGACTTTTTTCTTGTTTAATAACCAACCAGCCCCTCCCCCATATTGACTGACCCGATTTCCTGATAGTAAGGCATGGGAACTTTCTTTAACCTCATGTAATACCAGATACCATCTTTTATAATGGAGCATATATGGGCCAAGTGTAGTGCAAGAGCTATTCCTAATCTGTTTAGCTTTCATTGAGAAATGCAGAGGTTCATGCAGTAAACTTTGAAAACAGCCTGTCTACTTCCAGCAGTAACTTTAGTACAAAACAACCTGATCGCGTTTACATATAAAGGTTGCTACATTTCTGCTGTGCAGACAATTCCTGTAACGAAAAGAAACATCCCATAAAGCACTATACAGTGTACGTTTGTTATACCAGCAGCTTTTCTTGTTGAAAGCAAAGAATTATTTTAATGTTTTTATGCAAAATTAAAAAAGCATATTTTAAACACATGCTTTTTTAGTTGCTCTTGCTTGGCAGTGTGCCTTTTCCATAATGAACCTCTCTAATATAATGTAACTCCTTTCTTTCTAGGTGTTGTGATTGTGTGTGTATTGTGGAAGGTAAAATGTTACTATTTTCAAGTATTATAAGAGAGTGTTTTCTTTCTGCTCCTAGTCAATGACAGAACCCTTTGAGTAAGTGCCTGAAGTGTAAAATTGTGTTGAAGTCATTGATTGGTTCTGGGCTCTGTTGCTCCAGGATTGATGATCATCGTAAAACTGCCGGCTTTGAGCTTGTCTGGAGAATCCTTTGTGCCGGGACTGAACAGTCAAATAATGTGACCTTCAGCCCTGACTGCCACCAATACACACCATGCTCTTTTTGGATACACACTTTCAAAGAATGGATATTCCTCATTGTAATTCCTGTTTGGGTGCCCTCTTCGTGGTAGAGGGGCCCAGCTGTGTGTGTGTGTTTGGGGGGTTCCGGTGTGATTCATCAGTTCAAACAGAGGGCTGCTTGTGTCCTCTGAGCTGGCTCCCTGCTCCTCACAGCCCCACTAGCAGGCGGGCTACAGCCTAGCCCAGCACTGGGAACTCAATTCTTCCTCTGTCTTGGCCCAGGACCTGCTTTTTAAAAGCCTTTGTGATCCAAGGGGCCCAGCTACAGTTGGAGCACTTTACAGACAAAAGGAAAGGCAGCCTGCAAGGGAATCTGTCCTCCCTGCTTCATTCCATGCTCGCCCTCGGGATTGACGCACAGCCAGTCTCTTCAGCCCCCATCACATCCAGATCACATCCCCGAGATTGACACACAGCCAGTCTCTTCAGCCCCATCGCATCCAGATCACATCCCCGGGATTGACACACAGCCAGTCTCTTCAGTCTCCATCACAATCAGATCACACGCCCGGGGTCTCTTCGGCCCTGTGGCCAAGTGGTTTGCAGTGCGCAGGCGTAGAGGTGATGTGATGCTCAAGTAATGACAAACAACAACGTTCACGTTGTAACGGTGGTTTACAACGGTGATGGGCAGCGGTGTGGAGTAGTGGTTAGGGCTCTGGACTCTTGACCGGAGGGTCGTGGGTTCAATCCCCGGAGGGGGACACTGCTGCTGTACTCTTGAGCAAGGTACTTCACCTAGATTGCTCCAGTAAAAACCCAGCTGTATAAATGGGTAATTGTATGGGTTAAAATAATGTGATATCTTGTAACAATTGTAAGTCGCCCTGGATAAGGGCATCTGCTAAGAAATAAATAAGAAGAAGAAGAAGACGAAGAAGAAGAAGAAGAATCCAAAGTCACTTGACAACTGTAAACAGTAATAACTGGCAATACACAGCGATGTGTAATGCTCAGAAAACCCCTCAGGTTGAGTCCTGAAATAATAATGTTTGTAAATACACACACAGGACACAGACACAGTCACAATTCTGTCACAAGTGCTTTTCAGTGCGAGTGGTGAAATCCATTTATTTTGTGAACAATGGTGCTGTGACGTCCAGGTTGGTGCTGGCCTTTAGCGACAGCTCCTGGTACGTGTTAGCCGTCAAACAAAACAAACGTTTACAATCAGCATGACAGAACAAACAAACACTAAACACTTCCGATAATTTCACAGTCCTTCAGCGGTTCGTCCGTAACCATAACAAAGGAGCAGTTCACTCGTCCACTTCCCCTTTTGTACCTTCAGCCACGCCCTCTTGGTTAGCGAGTGATGTTCCTGAACATCCAGATGTTTCTAATGTTGACTCAGAAATATCTTCATCTAGACAATGTGGGGAAGCTATAAAAAAGGCCAACAAGATGCTCGGATATATAGTAAAGAGTTTTGAACTTAAATCAAGGGAAGTAATGTTAAAACTTTACAATGCATTAGTAAGAGCTCATCTAGAATATTGTGTTCAGTTCTGGTCACCTCGCTACAAAAAGGATACTGCTGCTGTAGAAATAGTGCAAAGAAGAGCGACCAGAATTATCCCCGGTTTAAAAGGCATGTCGTATGCAGACATGCTAAAAGAATTGAATCTATTCAGTCTTGAACAAAGAAGACGACGCGGCGATCTGATTCAAGCATTCAAAATTCAAAAAGGTATTGACAGTGTCGAACCAACTCCCCAGTAATGTTGTTGAAGCTGACACCCAGGGATCCTTCCAGAAGCTGCTTGATGAGATTCTGGGATAAGTAAGCTGCTAATATCCAAACGAGCAAGATGGGCCGAATGGCCTCCTCTCGTTTGTAACCTTTTTTATGTTCTTTTGTTCTTATTTGCCCACAGCCTGCACTTCCTCAGAGTCCCAAGGCTGTACTTTTCTCTCATCACACTTGCTGCCTGGTATGTTGTTTGTCTTTGTGGAGTGTTCTGACTGATACAACGTAATGACAAAAATCCTTAACCCTGCCCCTGGCTCGACTCGCAGCCGGATTCAGATGTCTTGTTAGGCTGGAGTTTCACGGTTTGGTTCTCGCTCGGCTCGACAAATAGCCAGTGGAGAACCACCCGGGCCGGGTGTGCTGGTGGAGAAGCAACCGTACCTTACCGAGCCCTCACGGTTCGGATAGCTAGTGGAGAAGCACCTGTACTGTACCGAGCCCTCACGGGTCAGGTGTGCCAGTGGAGAAGCACCTGTACCATACCGAGCCCTCACGGGTTGGATAGTCAGTGGAGAAGCACCCGTACCGTACCAAGCCCTCACGGGTCGGGTGTGCCGGTGGAGAAGCACCCGTACCGTACCGAGCCCTCACGGGTCGGGTGTGCCGGTGGAGAAGCACCCGTACCGTACCGAGCCCTCACGGGTCGGGTGTGCCGGTGGAGAAGCATCCATACCGTACTGAGCCCTCACGGGTCGGGTGTGCCGGTGGAGAAGCATCCGTACCGTACCGAGCCCTCACGGGTCGGGTGTGCTAGTGGAGAAGGTTCCCTGTGACCCTACCTCGTCTCAACAAATGTATAACATACTTTAAGGAAATGTTCATTTCAGGGCAGTTTGTAACACATTGTCTAGTAAATGTAAGTAACATACTAGAGTACAACTATAATAAGCAATACTCAGGCATTATTCAAATATAAAAATAGCTTCTGCTTGTTTTTTTCAACTTTTCTCTAAAGCTGAATCCAGCTCTTGATGTACAGGTGTTTTAGTTTGTGAATCATAGATAGTTTGTGAATCATAGCCAACTATTACTGCTGTGGAATTCAGATTTTTCTGGACGTTCTTTCAGTTTTGTAACGGCTGAACCCCAGATTTTTAAAGGATTTGTGTATAACCTGTCCAGTTTCTCTGCATTTTTTACTGTTTTTCTACCAAAATGCAGCAATATTTACAGTAGGTTCCGTCAATTTCTGCGACAATTTTTGACTTTAAAAAAAAAAAAAAAAAAAATACATAAATTAATACATACACATTGCCATGAGATTTAGAGTCTGTATTTTTTTTTTTAAATAAAATAAAATATTGTACAAATCATCTCTCTCTCTCTCTCTCTCACTCTCTCTCTATATCTATATCTATATCTATATAAGCATTTCATTTATATCATTATAAACATATTTGGCAATCTCCATGTTTTAATAGTTTCACAAATCGATGGATTGTGTCCAATAAATAATTAATAGCGCTTCTGTTCAAATCTAGAAAAATAAATGATTTTTTTAAATATAGCGTTTAAATAAAAAAAAAAAATGTAAATATGGTAAATAACAAACTAAGTACAAGTACATTGACCACGAAGTGTAATAAATCACACAGCACGATGTTTTTTTTGCTTTACTAGATTGCAGCATTTAAATGTCAGGTCATGCATTAAGAAAGCAATACCACTTATTTGCTAATTTACAAAAAACCTAAATAACACCTTAGTCTGTACATTGCCAGCCATTTCTTGATTTCTTTGTAACCAATAGAAGATCAGCTTTTCCCACAGCTAGCCTGTGGCGACCACCCCATATGTGCTGCAATAAGCGCAGCCTCTGCTTTATTCTTAATTGAATAGCAGTAAGCCTGGCCAGGTTAGTTCAATTTCTTATATTCAAATTAAAGTTGTCAAAAGTGTTCTCTGATTTTAATTTTCGCAAGGTTGCCTAGTTTTATAAAGAAACTCTTTAGGCATTAGTTTACATGCATGGAAAAAATTAAATATTTTGAAACTGCGCCTTAACTGTCTTTTTTTATATTGTGCTGGTTAGGAGTATTTTTCTCGGTCTGCTATGCATTGTTTTTTTTGTATTTTCTTCGTTTTTTTCCCCTTTTGGCTATCCGTAGTTGGGGGCGGGGCTTATGCTCCTTTTGCTCATTGCCGGCCAGTTCAAAAAGGGAACCATTTTGGGTAACAGTGGTTCGCCGTTTCTCTCTCCTACTCACTCTCGTCGTTCTGATTTTCTTATCAGAACTTTTGGTAGTGCGGCGTTTATATTTTGTTAGTCTGTGTTTTAATGCATGTCTATTCATTTGGTCAGCAGTATGTTATTTTGGTAAACAAGTCAAAAATCTTCGGCTGCGTTTAGATGTTGAGATCAAACCTTTTTGTTCTTTGATTTTTTGCTACTGTGTTTGCAGTTTTTTTTGTGAATGGCCATTCTGGTTTTGCATTGGATTTTGGATTTTTTGAAGTATTATCTCTTGAAACTTTTTTCTTTTTGGATTTGCATCACGATGCAGGTGAGGGTCCTGATGGGCTTGTATGATGTATAATCAGATCAGTGATCATTTAATGAAGGGCTGTTCTCTTAAAAGAGAAATGAAATGAGTTACAGTACTGTGAACAGGATGTGAGTGGTGTAAAACACAAGTGAAAGTCCAGACCAGAGTTCCCCCAAAAAGTCTGTGTTTATTTTAGAAAACACAAATAATAATAATAAATAATAATAATAATAATATTAATAATAATAATAAACCACCCCTCTGCCAGCGATGGTATCGGGGGGAACACGGCAGGTTTACAGTCCTGAAAACAAATAATAATAACACTCCTGTGACCACAATCCTCCATGCACGAAACAGTGCTCTTTCTCCGGGGTTGTGGTGAGTGCTGGTGCTGTGCTGTGTTGTGCTGTGATGGATGTGCTCCGGGTCTTAGTGCTGGCTCCGCGGCTGCAACTCCCGACTCTCACTCCTCCTCTGTCGGAGACAAAACAAAATAACAGAAACACAGGCTCCGGCTGGATACCGTCATCAGCGCAAGGGCCATACTAACGTAGCTGCTTCCCCTTTGTACCCAGAACCTCCTCCTTGCAAGCAACCCGTTGCCATGGTTTCTCCAATAGGGGCCCGCCCCGCAGCTGATTGCAATGGAATCCTTCCAGGTACATGCAACTACGCGCTCCCCCTAATATGGTCACCTTCCGGTTTCCGCCTACTGTCAAAGCAGTCCATCTAGGAGGAAGCATACGATCAACCTTACCCAGCGCCTTTTTTGGTCGGGAGGGAGATTTACAGTTCGAATTCTTTCTCTCTCTGTCACACATCTCACCCCTCAGAGTGATGCCGAAGGCACACTCGGCCAATGCTAAGTTGCCCAATGGGCCCCCCTCCCTTGAAAGAAAATCTGCATTTTGATGCTCCTTACCCGCACGATGTTTCACTGTATAGTGGAAGGGTTGCTGCGCCAGATACCACGGGTTATCTGAGCGTTATTGTCCTTCATCGTATGTAACCACTTTAAAGGAGCATGATCAGTGACAAGAGTGAAAGAACGCCCCAGCAAGTAATAGCGAAGGGCGTGAGTGGCCCATTTAATG
Source organism: Acipenser ruthenus (assembly GCF_902713425.1). NCBI lineage: Eukaryota > Metazoa > Chordata > Actinopteri > Acipenseriformes > Acipenseridae > Acipenser > Acipenser ruthenus. The sequence continues at coordinate 12,454,467 of NC_081206.1, read as the reverse complement.
GCCAAACACTCCTTCTCAATGACGGAGTAGTTAATCTCCCGTGGAGCCAGTTTTTTGCTCATGTAAATAATCGGGTGTTCTATTCCGTCAACTTGCTGGGACCTGGCATAGTCTCCTCTTAATCGTGTCAAAGGCCCCCTGACACTCCCCTGTCCACTTAACTATTTTTGGAGCCGTCTTTTTGGTGAGCTCTACCAAGGGGTTAACTATGGTGGAATACTCGGGGATAAAGCGGCGATAATAGCCTGCTAACCCCAATAGTGATCTCACCTGAGGTTTGGTTCTCGGGATCGCCGTCTCCACTAGAGCCTGGACTTTAGAAGCGTTCGGCTTTACCCGCCCATTACCCATAAGGAAGCCAAGATACTGGGTTTCTTGTTTGCCGAATGCCCAGATTAGCCGTCAGCCCCGCCTCCCTCAGATACTGTAGGACGGCTGAAAGTCTAATAATATGCTCTCTCCAGGTAGAGCTGAAAATCACCACGTCATCAATGTATGCAGCGGCATACTGCTGATGGGGCACTAGGACCTGGTCCATCAGTCTCTGAAAGGTGGCTGGGGCTCCACGCAACCCGAAAGGCATGGTCTGGAAATGGAACAAGCCATCTGGGGTAGAGAAAGCAGTTTTCTCTTGCGAACTCTGGGTCAGTGGAATTTGCCAGTATCCTTTCGTCAGATCCAAAGTCGAAATTAACCACGCTCCTCCCAGTCGGTCGAGGAGCTCGTCCACCCGAGGCATGGGGTATGCATCAAACTTGGAGATGGCATTAACCGTTCTGAAATCCACACAGAACCAAGTGGAGCCGTCCTTTTTAGGCACCATCACTATCGGGCTGCTCCACTCGCTCCGGGAAGGCTCAATGACTCCAAGCTCGAGCATATCCCCCACCTCCCGGCCAATGGCACCCCTGCGGCTCTCTGGGATTCGATACAGTCTCTCTCGAACCCTGACACCTGCTGGAGTAATAATAGCATGTTCAATCACATTAGTTCTACCAGGCAAGTCAGAAAAACATCACCAAATTGTTTCACTAACCCACGGAGTTCACACTTCTGATCAGGAAGTAATTGTTCCCCCATCGGAATGTTAACTGTAGCTGGTGTACTGACAGAGGGACCAAAACCCTCTTCTATAGTGTCATTGGCTATAAACAGGGCCTCCCTTTCATTGTAGGGTTTTAATAAATTAATATGATAAATTTCTGTTTTGTTACAGCGATTGGGTTGTCTGATTTCATAGTTTACATTACCAATTGCCCGCATCACCTCATATGGTCCCTGCCACTTAGCGTACAGTTTAGACTCTGAAGTGGGAAGTAGCAGCAGTACCTTATCTCCTGGCCGAAAAGTCCGAATCCGTGCTTGTTTATTGTACTGCTGCTCTTGCCGATGCTGAGCCTGTTTTAAGTTCTCGTGTGCCAGATGACCAACCAATTGCAGGCGATCTCTTAACATAATTACATATTTCACTATGTTTTTAGCATCTTTATTTTGCTCTTCCCATCCTTCCTTTACAAGATCAAGGACACCTCGTGGTTGTCTCCCATACAGCAGCTCAAAAGGAGAAAACCCGGTCGAGCTCTGAGGCTCCTCTCTCACTGCAAACATTAGGTAGGGAAGGAGTTTAGCCCAATGTTTTTGCTCTTGGTTGACAAACCGCCTCAGCATCTGCTTCAATGTCTGATTAAAACGTTCCACCAAACCATCCGATTGCGGGTGATAAACGGAGGTCTGAATGGATTGAATTTGTAATAATTTATACAGTTCCTTTAAACACTGTCACATAAAATTAGTTCCGTGATCAGTCAGAATTTCTTTGGGGATCCCTACTTCGCTATGATCTGCACTAACTCTTTTGCAATCGCCAATGCACTAGTGGACCTCAATGGTACTGCCTCTGGATATCTGGTCGTGTAGTCCACCACTACTAAAATATGCGTATATCCTCAGTCAGACTGGCTCAATGGGCCCACTATATCCATTGCAATGCGTTCAAAGGGGATATTGATCAGGGGCGGTGGAACCAATGGGGCCGGGCGAACCCGCCCTGGCGCTACCTGTTGGCACTCTCTACAGGTCGCCACATACCGCTTCACCTCACTGTACACTCCCGCCCAGTAAAATCGAGACAATATTCGTTCCTGAGTCTTTTCGCTACCTAAGTGGCACGAACAAGGGACATCATGAGCCAATCTCATGTCGAAAAGACTGAGGAACGAGTAACTGTGTTACAGTCTGCCCTGTGCTCGGGGCTCGGGATACTCTATACAGCAAATGCCCAAGCACAATGTGGTGAGGGTATGTGAGCGGCCGATTGCCATCTACTTCCTTCCCCTCGATGGACCGAACCTGCCCCTAGAGGTTAGCCAGCGTAGGATAATTTTTTTGTTCATACGCTAGATCAACATCTCGGTCCCAGACCTTCGGTATATCGAGCGGGGATATGGTAGCCTCAGCACTAGGGGTCTCAGTAACCCGGCCCGGTCTGTCACACTGAATCCCAATCCCCTTTCCCTGGCATTTATCAGACGTGGAGGAGTCTCCCACCAAACCCCAACCTTGTTTCATTGATGCGCCCTCCCATTTTTCCACCCTTCTCTCTCGTTTAGTTTTTTTTGGGCGGAACCGAGAGGGGAACAGATCAGCATGCAGCGGAAAGATATCCCCAATAGTTTCCCTTGCTGCTCCTATGGTCTTACCGGAACCTTTTGGTTTATAATTATTTCGAAACATGGCCAGTCTCGACCTAAAATAACAGGGTATGGCAACCTTTTTGCCACCGCCACAATTACACGGCGGGTGTAACTACCAACTGTCACATCTAATTTAGCGAGGGGGTAGTCCTTGCTATCTCCATGGATACAGGAGATGACCACTAACCCACGTGACCACCAAGGTACCCCTTCTAAGAGAGTTTCCGAAATCAAGGTCTGCCCACACCCTGAGTCCACTAATGCGTGGGTGCTCACATTACCAACCCGCACATCAACAATACAAGGTCCCTCCCAAGCATTACCCCTGGACTTACCTGTCATCGGTACCAAATAATGCGAAGCCGCACCACACTCCATTGCTGAGGGGCAATTCCGGGCAAGGTGGCCGACCCCATGGCACCGGTAACATTCCAGAGGGAAAGGTGCCCACGGAGCCTGATTGTCCCGCTGCCGACCTGGCAGCGGGGAGGGGGCCCCTGTTCTACCGCAGCTGGGGGTTGACCTCGGCCTCCAGTGTTGTGGAGCGAGGCCACCCGTTGGGGACCCGTAGGGAAGGGTGTGCGTGGGTGAAGGGGCCCCGGCCTTGGGCCCGCCATCCTGGGTCTGATGAAAGTCAGCGTTGGATGTATCGGGGTGGGCAGCGGTGTGGGCATGGAGTCCTCATATCCCTCGGCCAACCTGACAGCTGTGTCCAGCGTGGTGGGCCGGTGCCGGCTGACCCAATTGCTGGCCTCTGGCCCCTGGCCCCAGCAACTGTATAAACTGTTCAATGGTGACCAGTTCGGTCACCTCTTCAGCTGTTCGCTCGCCAGGGCAGAGCCACCGGGTCACCTGGTCCACCAACTGCTGGGCCATGACTCGGGGTTGGACTCCTTCGGGGCGTTGGTACTCCCGGAACCGCCGGCGGTGCGTCTCCTCCGTTATATCCAGTCGCTGAAGGATGGCTTTCTTTACCACATCGTAATCCATGGCTTGTTCATGGGTTAAAGCATGGTAGGCTGCCTGGGCTTCCCCGATCAGATTGGGTCCCAGCTGGGTAGCCCACCATTCCTGAGGCCATAGGGCTGCTGTCGCTTGTCTTTCAAAAGATGTTAAATAGGCCTCGGGATCATTCTCCAGCGACATCTTCACCACTTTGGGTTTTGGAGGAGCCACTGTTGGTTCAGCCACCGGTTCCCTCCTCTGGTTGGCCGCGAGGAATATGGCATTCATCCTTTCCATCACAGCTGCCAAGGTCTCTTCATGCCTCCGTGCCTGAGCCTCCATCATGGTGTTCAGTGCTGCTGGGTCCATCGTGAAATCCCGTTTCTGACACCACTTGTGAACAGGATGTGAGTGGTGTAAAACACAAGTGAAAGTCCAGACCAGAGTTCTCCCAAAAAGTCTGTGTTTATTTTAGAAAACACTAATAATAATAATAATAATAATAATATTAATAATAATAATAATAATAATAATAATAATAATAATAATAAAAATAAACTACCCCTCTGCCAGCGATGGCATCGGGGGGAACACGGCAGGTTTACAGTCCTGAAAACAAATAATAATAACACTCCTGTGACCACAATCCTCCATGCACGAAACTGTGCTCTTTCTCCGGGGTCGTGGTGAGTGCTGGTGCTGTGCTGTGCTGTGTTGTGCTGTGAGGGACGTGCTCCGGGTCTTAGTGCTGGCTCCGCGGCTGCAACTCCCGACTCTCACTCCTCCTCTGTCAGAGACAAAACAAAATAACAGAAACACAGGCTCCGGCTGGATACCGTCATCAGCGCAAGGGCCGTACTAACGTAGCTGCTTCCCCTTTGTACCCAGAACCTCCTCCTTGCAAGCAACCCGTTGCCATGGTTTCTCCAATAGGGGCCCGCCCCGCAGCTGATTGCAATGGAATCCTTCCAGGTACATGCAACTACGCGCTCCCCCTAATATGGTCACCTTCCGGTTTCCGCCTACTGTCAAAGCAGTCCATCTAGGAGGAAGCATACGATCAACCTTACCCGGCGCCTTTTTTGGTCGGGAGGGAGATTTACAGTTCGAATTCTTTCTCTGTCACTGTACGCATACGCACATTACAGTAAAGGTGAATTGGATGGATGTATTTATTTATGATGGTAATTTGCTTGCGCTGTTGTGAAGAGAATGTATGGAAGCCTGCTTGCTGATTCTTCAGTGCTGCACTTCCAGCCTCCATGAAGGATCCAGATCGACACTGAAGCACAGCAGTCATAGGGAAGCAGGGACTGGGATTGGAGTCAATGCGTTGAGTAAAAGAAAGATTGATATGTATGAAACGGGTCTTTACTGTTAAACCATCAAAAGCCCAGAACAGTTTCAGGAATTCCCATTTATTTATAAAACAGCAACACCCTTGTTTAGATTGTGTATCTGCTCGATATAGCACCCAGTCTCACCTCACAGAATGAGCCCTGCACACAGAATGAGCCCTGCACACAGAATGAGCCCTGCACACAGAATGAACCCTGCATACAGAATGAGCCCTGCACACAGAATGAGCCCTGCACACAGAATGAACCCTGCACACAAAATGAGCCCTGCACACAGAATGCACACAGAATGAGCCCTGCACACAGAATGAACCCTGCACACAGAATGCACACAGAATGAGCCCTGCACACAGAATGCACACAGAATGAGCCCTGCACACAGAATTAACCCTGCACACAGAATGCACAGAGAATGAGCCTTGCACACAGAATGCACAGAGAATGAGCCCTGCACACAGAATGAACCCTGCACACAGAATGAGCCCTGCACACAGAATGCACACAGAATGAGCCCTGCACACAGAATGAGCCCTGCACACAGAATGAGCCCTGCACACAGAATGAACCCTGCATACAGAATGCACACAGAATGAACCCTGCACACAGAATGAGCCCTGCACACAGAATGCACACAGAATTAGCCCTGCACACAGAATGAACCCTGCACACAGAATGCACAGAGAATGAGCCATGCACACAGAATGAACCCTGCACACAGAATGAACCCTGCACACAGAATGCACACAGAATGAGCCCTGCACACAGAATGAACCCTGCATACAGAATGCACACAGAATGAACCCTGCACACAGAATGCACACAGAATGAACCCTGCACACAGAATGCACACAGAATGAGCCTTGCACACAGAGTGAACCCTGCATACAGAATGAACCCTGCATACAGAATGAACCCTGCACACAGAATGCACACAGAATGAACCCTGCACACAGAATGAACCCTGCATACAGAATGAACCCTGCACACAGAATGCACACAGAATGAACCCTGCACACAGAATGAACCCTGCACACAGAATGCACACAGAATGAGCCCTGCACACAGTGGACCCTGCATACAGAATGAACCCTGCACACAGAATGAACCCTGCACACAGAATGCACACAGAATGAACCCTGCACACAGAACTAAGATTTATTTATTTATTTCATTTATATAACCTCTTTCATATCGAAGTATCACAAGGCACTGTAAATAAATACATAAAAATACAATAACATACAAAATATACAAGTAAAAATAATAATAATAAAAAAGAATCATTAAAAGCTAGAAATTATGTTGCATTAAAACCAGTAAGATAAAAATGCCATTTTATAAAAATGTGTTTTGAGGCTCCCGAGTGGCGCATCCAGTAAAGGCGCTGTGCGCAGGATGTGCCCTATAGCCTGGAGATCGCAGGTTCGAATCCAGGCTATGTCACAGCCGACCGTGACCGGGAGTTCCTAGGGGGTGGCGCACAATTGGCTGAGCGCTGCCCGGGTAGGGAGGGCTTAGGTCGGCAGGGGAATCCACGACTCACCGCGCATCAGCGACCCCTGTGGCTGATAGGGCGCCTGTGGTCCTGCAGTGGAGCCGCCAGATCTGTGTTGTCCTCCGGCACTATAGGTCTGGTGGCATTGCTGTGGATCTGCAGTGCGAAAATGACGGCTTGGCAGGAGTACGTTTCGGAGGACGCGTGTTCCAGCCGCCATTTCCAGAGTCGGCGGGGGGGTTGCGAGCGGTGAGCCGAGGATACAGATAATAATTGGGCATACTAAATTGGGGAGAAAACCGGGGTAAAAAAAAAGGAGGTACAGCAATCCATAGTTTAGGGGCTCAGAAAGAAAAAGCTCTACCTCCCGTATTGATTTTATTGACCCTGGGAACAATGAGCAGCCCCGCTTCCTGTGATCTAAGAGTGTGATTTGGGAGATACACGGTCAGTAGCTCCTGCAGATAGCTAGGTGCTGCTCCATTCAAGGCTTTATAGGTCAATAATAAGATTTTAAAAATCAATTCTATTTTGTACAGGGAGCCAGTGCAAGGAAGCTAAAACGGGGGTGATATGCTCATATTTTTTGGTTTTAGTCAAAATTCTAGCAGCGGTATTCTGAACAAGCTGTAGGCGGGACACCGCACGTTTTGGGATGCCAGAGTGCATTACAGTAATCAATTCTTGTAGAAACAAAGGCATGTGTTAGTCTCTCAGCGTCAGCTAATAGGTCTCAGTTTGGCTATGTTTCTCAAGTGATAGAAGGATATTTTAGAAACTTCCCTTATATGAGACTCAAATAATAAATCAGGATCAAAGAGAACCCCCAAATTATTTATTTCTTTCAGATTTTTTAGTTCAGTTAAATCCATACGTTTTTTTTCACGCTTTCGTGTGTTTCGGCCCCTTTTTCCCCACTGAAATGTACTGACAAGTTGCATGTTCTGGTAATCTCTCTCTCTATATATATTATATGTCTATATCTATATTATATGTCTATCTTTATTACATATCTGTATCTATTACATATCTATTATATACAGTATCTATATTATATGTCTCTATGCCTGTTTAAAGGGATTCACAGCATTCTCATGTCCGCTGCCTAGTGGCAGTTTGTTTGAAGATGGTAGGCAGGCAATGATTGCAATGTCATGCATGATTCACAATACAGTAGTTTATCTTTGAATAAGCCAACTGTGGGGTTTGATTTCACTGAGAGACTAACACGTTCACACTGGAGAAAGTTTAGTGTCAGTCAGTACTGAGACCGTTGTATCCGGGTGGATCCTGTAATGGGATTGTTCTAACAGGGCTCATTTCAGTTGGAAATATCTGTTCTTGCTGTTGGGATTGTTAAAAACAGGGGTTAGTTATAAAAAGGGTTCTATAGTGAAGTTAGCTGTAAATTTATATATAACCCAGGTGGTGATGCATCGATGATTTCACAGGGGCCAGTTAGTGCTTACTCTCACATAGACGCTCTTATCCAAATAACCGCTCGGGTATAGACAGGATTGAGAAAGTAACCACTTCGGTAAAGAGAGGATTGAGAAAGTAACCGCCCGGGTAAAGAGAGGATTGAGAAAGTAACCGCCCGGGTAAAGAGAGGATTGAGAAAGTAACCGCCCGGGTAAAGAGAGGATTGAGAAAGTAACCGCCCGGGTAAAGAGAGGATTGAGAAAGTAACCACTTCGGTAAAGAGAGGATTGAGAAAGTAACCGCCCGGGTAAAGAGAGGATTGAGAAAGTAACCGCCCGGGTAAAGAGAGGATTGAGAAAGTAACCACCCGGGTAAAGAGAGGATTGAGAAAGTAACCGCCCAGGTAAAGAGAGGATTGAGAAAGTAACCGCCCGGGTAAAGAGAGGATTGAGAAAGTAACCGCCCGGGTAAAGAGAGGATTGAGAAAGTAACCACTCGTTCATATCATGCCAGTCACTCAGGAGTTCATGTCATGCCAGTCACTCAGGAGTTCATGTCATGCCAGTCACTCAGGAGTTCATGTCATGCCAGTCACTCAGGAGTTTGTCATGCCAGTCACTCAGTTAAAGCTTTTGACGTTTGATTATTGAGAGCGCTGTTTATATGAGGGAAGCGTCTATTACAAATCTGATATCCGAGCACAGTAATACGGTAGGTATTTCAAGATATTTCATGATTAAACCTAATATTTATTAAACTATTGAAATGCTGTGCTGAAAAACAGTCATTGCTAAATTGCAGAATACTTTGTTTTTATGTCCACCTTTTAAAGATATTCTACAGTATTTTCACCATTAGTGAATTATTATCAAACAAAATAAATGTAAAAATAACAATGTCCTTCTTGTTCTGGACAGAGCAATCTTTAGCAGAAATGTCTCCGGTCTTTGATGCAGCTGGTGTCTCTTCTATTGAAGACATTTTAAAGAAATCGTGCTGCTCTATGCAGTGTGTGTTCAATCATTAACCAAGAGCAAACTAAACCGGCTGCCAGGTTCCTAAATGCAGTGTAACAGCTAGTGTGTCAATAAGGCAAACATTTGCTGTTTGTTTTTAAGTGTGACGAATGTATATTTGCACTATGGGAATGTTTTCCAGGGAACCACATATTACATGACAATGGGTACGTTTGGTAAATCCGTGAAAGAAATCCAGCCTCCGTTATTGAATACGTTGCTATAGAGGCAGTGTCTGGATTGACACGATCAGCTTGCGAGACACCTGACCTCAGAAACTTCCCCAGGAGAGCTGGGGGAGTGCAGAGTGCCACTGTCACAGTGACGACTGTTTGAACTTCTGAAGAAAAGGGAAGGTATACTGGATACACAGGAACTGATTTGCTTGTATGAAGCTTGTAAGAGAAAGCATTGTTGTCTATTACTGCATCTGATTACATCAGATTCATGTGTTTACAATGCTAGCTCTATGTGGGATTTCTGAAGTGAAGATGAATTATATACTTGTTGGAAAGGATCAGATTCATCTGTTCTCAGGTATTCATAGTTTCCCAGATATTTAATTTAACTTGCTTTTTGTATTTTTATTGATTATTGGGATGCAGTTTCACCTGATTTTTAATTTTGCTCTATGCATATATTTAAATGCAAAAAAAATTCCTAATTTTTAACCCAATTATAATTATTTTCTTAGCCTGAATGAAAAAAAGTAAAACCATAATTGATATTCTTAATCCTATTAGAGATGGTTGTCCGCATCCTCATGCACATTACACAGGTTAGGGATACCCTGCTGGCCTGTTTCTCCTCACTGTGGCACAGCGGACCCTGCTAGTCAGGTGTGTGGTGAGCGCTGCTCTCCTGCAGGTTAGGGATACCCTGCTGGCCTGTTTCTCCTCACTGTGGCACAGCACACCCTGCTAGTCAGGTGTCTGGTGAGCGCTGCTCTCCTGCAGGTTAGGGATACCGGCCTGTTTCTCCTCACTGTGGCACAGCACACCCTGCTAGTCAGGTGTGTGGTGAGCGCTGCTCTCCTGCAGGTTAGGGATACCCTGCTGGCCTGTTTCTCCTCACTGTGGCACAGCGGACCCTGCTAGTCAGGTGTGTGGTGAGCGCTGCTCTCCTGCAGGTTAGGGATACCCTGCTGGCCTGTTTCTCCTCACTGTGGCACAGCGGACCCTGCTAGTCAGGTGTCTGGTGAGCGCTGCTCTCCTGCAGGTTAGGGATACCGGCCTGTTTCTCCTCACTGTGGCACAGCACACCCTGCTAGTCAGGTGTGTGGTGAGCGCTGCTCTCCTGCAGGTTAGGGATACCCTGCTGGCCTGTTTCTCCTCACTGTGGCACAGCGGACCCTGCTAGTCAGGTGTGTGGTGAGCTCCAGCAAGGGTGGTTTTGTTTGTGCACTATATTTTAAAACGCTTTTGAATTTTTTAAAAAATATTTAATAATATTCTAAAATATGATTTATATGCTAATATATTGTAACCACAACTGTATTTCCATCTATATGAAACTGCACGCTTCACAATTATGTCTCACCACGTGACGTGCGATTGGTCGACTGTCACTTTTCTGTTTGACTAGCTGACTAATCGGTGTTACACCTACTGAAGTCTAAATTAACTTGGGTGTATGCAGACTTTCTGTCTCTCTGACCTTCACTTTACACATAAAAGACCGCTTGTCCAATTGCAATTGAACTTCATACATTCTTTGAGTTCTTGTAAGGGAAATGCAACATTCTGTCAGTGTTTTGTATTTGTTTGTAAAACTGTTGGGGTTGATTGCAGTGTACCAGTGACTTAGTCCGCATAAAGTGGACTAAAATGTGGTCTAGCAAATCCTGCAGATCTGTGCTAAGTTAGTCCTGATTGCACCGTACCAAAAGGCGTCTGCCAAATAAGCTAATAATAATAATGGAGGAATGCAGTGAACATTGAAAATGTACCAGTGAGAGCAAAAGCAGAGATTGGTACTGGGAGCTATCCAATGAGTGAAGACAATGAGTTCTTTAAAAGATGTTTAGGTAATTGAAAGATTTTTTTCTACAGAAATATATATTTTTTTAAAAAAAATACGCCAAGGAAGAGAAACATTCTGAATTCCTACAAAACCTCCCAGAAGCCACTCGCGTGTGTCGGCTGTGTTCCTTCATGAAGTGCAGCATCACTCTCTCTCGTCTCTCTCTCTCTCTCTCTCTCTCTCTCTCTCTCTCTCGTCTCTCTCTCTCTCTCTCAAAGTATGGCCTTGATACCGAGAAGTGGAAACGGGGGAAGTTTGATATATCTTTGGAAAATGATACATTAGCACTCACTGACTCACTGATTAGCTGTCATTCAGCTGCTTCTAAATGGTCTTGGCTGTTGTGGCCGTGAGCCATGCCTTATTATAGGTGTAGTTCTGCTTTTTCCTCCCACAAAGTTTAGTTTCGCTGTGTCATCGCTCACATCCTCTGTTGTGTGTTTTCTGTTTCTATCAGCAAGCCTTGTTCAGTCTGGTTTGTTGCATACTCACTGATGTGCTGCCTGCAATGTGGAGTGTACAGCGCATACTCACTGATGTGCTGCCTGCAGTGTGGAGTGTACAGGGCATACTCGCTGGTGTGCTGCCTGCAGTGTGGAGTGTACAGGGCATACTCACTGATGTGCTGCCTGTGGTGTGGAGTGTACAGGGCATACTCACTGATGTGCTGCCTGTAGTGTGGAGTGTACAGGGCATACTCGCTGATGTGCTGCCTGCAGTGTGGAGTGTACAGGGCATACTCACTGATGTGCTGCCTGTAGTGTGGAGTGTACAGGGCATACTCACTGATGTGCTGCCTGTGGTGTGGAGTGTACAGGGCATACTCACTGATGTGCTGCCTGTAGTGTGGAGTGTACAGGGCATACTCGCTGATGTGCTGCCTGCAGTGTGGAGTGTACAGGGCATACTCACTGATGTGCTGCCTGTAGTGTGGAGTGTACAGGGCATACTCACTGATGTGCTGCCTGTAGTGTGGAGTGTACAGGGCATACTCACTGATGTGCTGCCTGTAGTGTGGAGTGTACAGGGCATACTCACTGATGTGCTGCCTGCAGTGTGGAGTGTACAGGGCATACTCACTGATGTGCTGCCTGTAGTGTGGAGTGTACAGTGCATACTCACTGATGTGCTGCCTGTAGTGTGGAGTGTACAGGGCATACTCACTGATGTGCTGCCTGTAGTGTGGAGTGTACAGGGCATACTCACTGATGTGCTGCCTGCAGGGTGGAGTGTACAGGGCATACTCACTGATGTGCTGCCTGTAGTGTGGAGTGTACAGTGCATACTCACTGATGTGCTGCCTGCAGGGTGGAGTGTACAGTGCAGGTTTTTATTCCAACTGCACCCTAAAGTACTTTATTGGACCTTATTAGAAGCTTAATTGGTCCAATTAACTAATTTAGGGTATGGGTAGAACAAAAACCAGGAGGGACACCGGCCCTTCATGACCTGAGTTGTGCACCACTGCTGTAAACTGTACTGTATTTATAAGCTAATAATAATAATGGAGGAGTGCAGTGAACATTGAAAACGTGCCAGTGAGAGCAAAAGCAGAGATTGGTACTGGGAGCTATCCAATGAGTGAAGCCAATGAGTTCTTTAAAAGATTTAGTTTAGGTAATTGAAAGATTTTTTTCTACAGAAATATATCTTTTAAAAAAAAAAAATACGCCAAGTGTAACAGGAGACCAGCTCCCCCAGCCGCACTTTCGCGGCAGGATAGTGTGTGGCGGGAGCCCCGGAAGAGGGAGCTGCCAGCCACGAAGAATGGGGGGGTGCCGGACCTCCCACCATGGCCACCCCCATGGACACTGTGCTTCCCCCTCTTCCGGGACTTGGAGACTGAGGGGGGAGGTGGCCGTTGGGGCCATGTGTGCGTTGCACAAGGGGGTGGGGGGGGGGATATGTAACAGGGCGAGCAGCCCTGTACATTGTTTTGTTTATTTTAGTTTAGAACGGAGTCCCCTCTTTTGTGTTTATTATGATTTAGTAATGTTTTGTTATTGTTTTTGTATTTATGATTATTATGTATTTAGGACGGCGTAGCCGTTTTGTTTATTATTTTAGTAAACTCGTGCAGAAGGTGGCCATCTCCCGAATTAATTAGGTGATTTAATTTGTTGCTAATCAGGAGATGGTCACCTGTTATAAAAAGCCTGCAGCTCTCCAACTCGGGGTGGGAATTCAGAGGAGGAACGAGAGTGGAGAGAAAACGAAACAAAACGCAACTTAATAATAGACATAGGAACAGTGAAGGCAATCTGCCCAGCCTGACCTCTGTTTTATTTATATTTTGTGTTCGGGATTTGTTTTGTTAAAATATTTTATTTATTTTTGTTTTGCAAATAAAAAGGCAGCCAGACGATTCTTTCTTTTACCTGCAGTACTCCCTGATGTCAGTAATTTTTCCCTTCCTGCTTCTGCCTGACGTCAGACCACCAGTCACCCTGTCACACCAAGGAAAAGAAACATTCCGAATTCCTACAAAAACTCCCAGAAGCCACTCGCGTGTGTCGGCTGTGTTCCTTCATGAAGTGCAGCATGGGAAAAAGTGCAAAAGGCTCTGATCAATCCATTTTTATTCTCAAATAGCTATGAAAAAATACTATTTAAAAAATCCATGTTCTAACATAATGTGTGCATCTTTCATATTGGAGAATGCCAGCTCTATGCAGTGATAGAACACATATAGATCAGATATACTGGAATTGGAATGCCAGCTCTATGAAGTGATAGAACACATATAGATCAGATATACTGGAATTGGAATGCCAGCTCTATGAAGTGATAGAACACATATAGATCAGATATACTGGAATTGGAATGCCAGCTCTATGAAGTGATAGAACACATATAGATCAGATATACTGGAATTGGAATGCCAGCTCTATGCAGTGATAGAACACATATAGATCAGATATACTGGAATTGGAATGCCAGCTCTATGAAGTGATAGAACACATATAGATCCGATATACTGGATTGTCTTGTTTAGTGTGCTGTGGGTTGTTTCTGAGGAGTTGAGGAATGTGCTTGATTTGTCTCTGCCTGTCCCGGGTGGATTCCTGACTGTGCGGTGGAGTGGGCAGGATAGGGGCTGTCGGGACTTGTCTCCCCCTCCCCCTGCGTTCCAGCACTTATTACACAAAGATTTAACCTTCGCCTCTCCTAAACCACTGTCGATAACATCCATCCCCACCACAGCTGTACATTCAAAATCAGAGCCATCAGTATAACCAAAAACTGAAGTACAGAATGGAGAAATAATTAGCAAAGAATTTTTACACACATCACAGGTCATCAATCAACGTGGCAATACGCTTCTCAACATTTACAGGCATGGAAATAAGACTTCTACTGAATAGCACTGTCACCCAGATTTGAAAGTGTAAGTAGCGGGGTTCCGAAAAAATTACCATTATACATCCCCACGTTTTGTTACAACTGTTTAAATAAAGTACCTGTAGTTTTTCTTTTCATTGTTAACATCCCGACAACCTTTTACACATACAACTTTAAAGTAAAAGCTCTTTTCAAATTGGCTGCTGTGGTGCTCTGGGGTTTGAGATCCTCTAAATCAATGCAGGAAGAGCATTAAAAAAACATAACCAGTGCTCTGTCTTTTCTGTTCCGTACCACATCATGGATCGATATTGCTGTGTTACCTGTGGTCAATAATCCTTACACTATCAGTGCACTAGAGCGGACATTTTGAACATTGTGAGACAATGGCGTTTAGCTGCTTTTGAATGTTTCCTGAGAATTAAAATGTGAGTGGAATGGGTTACTGTCACAAAGACGGCCGGAGTGGGTGGCGTCAGACCAGAAGCAGGAAATAAACAGAATGCTTTCGCTCAGCATTTAATAAACAGAACAGAAAATAAAAGGTTGGAACAGACAAAACACAGGACACGGCACTATACGCCAAAATAAAAAGACAAACAAAACGAACTAAACAGTGCACAGACAGACGAACAAAACACGGTGAGTGAAAAACACTTCTAATTACTTTGTTGTTTTATTTTCTCCTTCTCTCTCTCCCGTTCTCCACTCACCGAACACCCAACCCCGAGTGAAAGAAACGTGCATCTATATATACTGTTGTGCTGGGATTCAATTACTAATTAATTATTCACTTGAATCCCAGCACGTGAATTAATTCTGTGCAACCCCGTGCTCACATATTATTACATACTTTAAATGCACGTGAAGTGATAGTGCAATCCCGTGCCTAAATATAATTATACAATTTTAACTCACACGTGAAACACAGACCCGTTTATATCCTGTGTACCAATGACTATACACCAACATTTACACACGCAACACGCAACACACAAATGCACACAGGGGCGGGGCACATTGCCACAGTTACCTAGCCATGTTGTTGATACTGAATCACTTTGTCTTTTAAGAACCAACTTGGCAAAGTTCAGCTTCTAGCACCCTGCCAAGCATACTGTAGACCAGTGGTTTTCAACCCCGGTCTGGGGACTCCTGTGTCTGCTGGTTTTCATTCCAACTAAGCTCTCAATTACTTAACTAGACCCTGAATTGAACTGATACTTTGCTTAATTAGACCTTTTTTAATTGTTTTCAGCTCTTAAACAGTTGCTGAGATCAGGTTGCTTATAAAATGTTATAGCTAACTTGAAACCTGCAACTGTTTTAAGAGCTGAAAACAATTAAAAAGGTCTAAGCAAATTATCAGTTCAGTTAAGGGTCTAGTTAAGTAACTGAGAGCTCAGTTGGAATGAAAACCAGCAAACACAGGGGTCATCAGGACCAGGGTTGAAAAGCACTGCTGTAGACAGGCCAAATGGCCTCTTCTCGTTCATAAAGATAAACACGCCCCCTCCACTGTGCAGATAAACACGCCCCCTCCACTGTACAGATAAACACGCCCCCTCCACTGTACAGATAAACACGCCCCTCCACTGTACAGATAAACACGCCCCCTCCACTGTGCAGATAAACACGCCCCTCCACTGTGCAGATAAACACGCCCCCTCCACTGTGCAGATAAACACGCCCCCTCCACTGTACAGATAAACACGCCCCCTCCACTGCAGTGGCAACTTTAAAAAAAAAAAAAATTATCAAGCCATACAAACCAAACAGGGCCGATACTCAACAGTAATAATTTACAGTTGTGATTGTACTTTACATACAAATGAATTGAAATACTCCAGCACTGTACACGCACACCTACAGCATTAAAGGGCAGCAGTGTGGAGTAGTGGTTAGGGCTCTGGACTCTTGACTGGAGGGTCGTGGGTTCAGTCCCAGTTGGGGGACACTGCTGCTGTACCTTTGAACAAGGTACTTTACCTAGATTGCTCCAGTAAAAACCCAACTATATAAATGGGTAATTGTATGTAAAAATAATGTGATATCTTGTAGCAATTGTAAGTCGCCCTGGATAAGGGCGTCTGCTAAGAAATAAATAATAAAGGAGCAGTACTGCGGCTTCAAGGGCCATTTGATTTTTTGTGTTCGTTATTCCCACTTGGCGACCTTAGAACGCTGCTGCCCCCTCAGTAATAGCATGCAAATGGCTGGGACAGCAGAGTTGAAAGGTGAGTGAATCAGGAAGTACTCATAACTAGAATTCAACAGGCTCAGATAAAATCACAATTCAGTATTGGAGGAAATTCATTATATCCAGTGGAGGCAGTCTTTCCATCCTGTCCCTCTGTTGGTATCTAGGTTGTGATCGATGGAGAATACAATACTGAACTTGCTAAGATCCTTCATGAGCTCAGCTTAAGGGGACGATGCTGTGTCAGTATGTGGCTGACATGGTTCAGAGGACTGCTTGTATTCTGAATGTATTTGTAATTCACTCTCCATGTTAACATGGATGGAGTCAGTATGAACCTGCATAGACAGGCACTGCAGTATTGAATACCGGGACTCACATTGTTTAGATGAAGACATTTCTGAGTCAACATAAACTCCTTGGTCTTTTTCATAGATTCCTGCTTCAATTTCAGTATCTCCCATATGGTATTTATAATGCACATTTTTGTTGCCTGTGTCTGCCCAGTTCTGAATGCTGTCTAGATCATTTTGAATGACCTTTGCTGCTGCAGCAGTGTTTGCCACTCCTCTCATTGAAGGACACTCCTCCCCTTTGAAGAATTCGACCGACATGCTTTCAACCAGTAACAACAAGACCCACAAAACACTGCTGAGGTAAAATGAGGAAAGGAAACAAGGAAAGAAATGGCCTCCTCTCGTTTTGTAGGTTTTGTTCTTGAGACAGATTTACAGTATTGAATTATTTTCTTAGCTAATGGTTCACTTTAAATATTGGTGTGCAATAGAAGCTGCTGCAGATTGCTACGTGTGCACAGGCTGTTACAGGACAGCTTTCAAACACACTGCTAAGGGGCTGGCTCCCTGGAGTCACACACATACACCTAGTTAGTTCTGTTTGTTTGGAGTGGATTGCTCTCAGATGTATAATTGCACAGGAATGGTGTTGGATTGTTGAGGCAGGAACCAGACAGTGATGTCTCTTCAGGGTAAAATGAAGAGCTGGGACTGGTGCTGCTCTCTCCCTGGCAGTTCAGTTGCAGTCCTCCTTTGTGCTGAATCTGGCCCAGCAGCTATTGAATGAAATGAACCCGTGAAGGGTGGTCTGGGAGAGTAGTGGCGTCCTCCTTTATAGAAACATGTTGCTCTAGAATTCATTCCGTCTACGAGTTGGGCTTTAAGCTTGGTATCCTGGATTCCGCAGGGTGTTTCAGCATTTCTCAGGTAACTCAGTGTCGTCTGAATTTGTCACATTCTGTGTGGTGACATCATCACGTATCATAGTTGTAATGGACTTATAAAATGCAGCTTACAGTACTTTAGTTGTTTTTTCACAATGTAATGCGCTACCAAATTTCATTACCCATTGAAAGAGGATCCATTACACTTTCAAGTTGCTAAAAAATCCCCACAATCTGATCCTCCCAAAAAGGATGCTAAATATTACAATCAAGTTCCATCCCAGGGGGATTCAAGAAACATGCAAAAAAGCAAGTGTGACCTACTATGGACAAACAAAAGGGCAGACAGACACCCCCATGCATCCCCAGTATCTAATACTACTAATAACGTATGCTAAATAATGTTTTCAAGATATATGGAAACATGTGAAGTGCACTCATGGGGGATAGAGGTCTGTATTGTTTGTTTTTGTGATACAAGGCCAAAAGCACAACATAACTTGTTATTATTATTATTATTAATTATTTCTTAGCAGACACCCTTATCCAGGGCGACTTACAATCGTAAGCAAATACATTACGTGTTACAATACAAGTAATACAATAAGAGCAAGAAATACAATAACTTTTGTTCAAGCAAAGTGTGACAAACCACAATTCAATAATACAGCAGATAATAGTGATACTTGTTGTAGTAGTTCCTTAATGAATGAAGTGTGTTTTATAGTTGGTATAAATACACTCAACAGAGAAAACACGCAATACAACCACGATAAGAGAGAACACGCACAGTGCAACCACGGTAAGAGAGAACACGCGCAGTGCAACCACAGTAAGAGAGAACACGCGCAGTGCAACCACGATAAGAGAGAACACGCACAGTGCAACCGCGATAAGAGAGAACACGCACAGTGCAACCGCGATAAGAGAGAACACAACCTCAGTGAGGTACTTTGTGCTAATGGAATTTCATCTCTGGTGATGAACGCATGTTTTTTCAGATCCATGGAGTGTGTTTGTGTTCTGGGTTGAGATCCATGTCATTGTTTCCTAGTCTCGTTGGGGGTGTGCAGCTATCTGGCTGACACAATGCAGACTGGCCTGGGGCTCTGTATTGAGCGGCTGACTCACTGACCCGTCTCTCAGCTACACAACCAGAGCAGCAGAGGGAAATGAATCATACTGTACATGGGAGTCTAAAGGGGGAATCTCATTGTACAGCAGGTACCTGAGATTCATGCTTTTCTTACAGCAGCTCAGTGTTGTGGCTGCTGTGATGTTGCAGAGTGATACCCGGACAGCTCTATAGAAAAGATGAATATTGAATAAATAACCTTGCACTGCACACATCCTACTGCCTAAACACTACAGTTGACCTACATTTCTGACCTGCATATCCTCTGGTTAAATGTAAAATATAAAAAAATTCTAGACATTTAACATGAAGTTTAAAACTCTGGTTGGTGAGGAAGGACTGCCCCCGACACACATTAGGTATATCAGGGAAATAATAAATAGTTAACCGAGCCCTCTATTGCATTTGATTCACTGGCATCCCTCCGCCTCCCTCATTGTAGTGCTTCTTGAGTGAACAGGAAGTGTGTTTATACTTGGTATGAATACATGCTCTCCCTATCTCATTTCATTTGTCTTTTAACAAAGCAGTCCATCAATCATTTGATCTTATTATGCATCATTCAAGTGGCTCATAAGGACCATCACATGCATTGTGATACACAGTGTCGCAACATGACATGCATATTGCGCTGGTTATCATTTGACTTTAGTGTGTCGGTACACCCCTGCAGAGTGGGTGGAGCTCATGGTAACACTTCACAATAAAATGATAGAGAATAAAACATAGACTGTAACAAGAAAATAACAACCCTACCCAGCCCTAACCCTAACCCAGCCCAGCCTAGTCACGACAGCATCTCCAGACATCAGCATAAACTAACAAGAAAATAATAGAACCCAGCCCAGCCCAGCCCAGACACGACAGCATCTCCAGACATCAGCATAAACTAACAAGAAAATAACAGAGCTCAGCCCAGCCCAGTCACGACAGCATCTCCAGACATCAACATAAACGAACAAGAAAATAACAGAGCTCAGCCCAGCCCAGTCACGACAGCATCTCCAGACATCAGCATAAACTAACAAGAAAATAACAGAACCCAGCCCAGCCCAGCCCAGTCAAGACAGCATCCCCAGACCTTAATGTGGTAAAGTAGATATTCAGTTATCCTCACAAGGCCCTGGGAAAATGTGGTGAATTCTGAGCTTTGTCAGTTGACTATCTCAGGATGTTTTATTCACTTCCCGGACAGCATGTAGTATCTAATGACGTGCATGTCCTGTTGCCCCCCCCCCCCCCCCCCCCCCCCCCCCAAGAGTAATCGGCTTGTTTTTTAGTGAGACCCTTTGTTCAAGCTTTAAAAGAGATTTACTGTATGGATGGCAGATACAGCAGAAAGGGTTCAATCACTTAATGAAGCCCCTGTTTTGGAGTTCTGCTTGGCGTGGGAACTGAGGATTACATCCCACCACTTTGGCCCTGTTTTGAAGAGCAGCTTTTCTGAGAGGAATGAATGTAGAAAACAAACAAGAAACCCTGGCTGGAAGAAACAGGTTGTGAAATCAAATCTGAGAGAAGAAATGTTAAGTCTTATAAATGATTTAATTTATAACCAAATGAAACTAAACGGTTATTGTGGTGTTCTTTTTTTCTTTTTTTTTTCTTTTCATTCCGGGCAGGTAGTTTCAGCTGTACAGGAAGTGTTCAAGGTTTCTGGTACACAAACCTTCAAAGAAATGCTCCTGCTATATCTACAGCAGTAGGAGGTTATACACCCCATTGCCAAGCTCAAAGCTGTTTATTAATTTTTCTTTCTGAGAATGCAGAACCTTCCAGGGGACATAGTGCAAGGGACTGGCAGACCTCTGTGTGGTATTTCATTTGCTCTAATCATGAGTAAATGTCAACCCAGGAGACTTTTTTGACCTGAAAAAAGAAACAAGGACCAAGGGTCACAAATGGAGATTAGATAAAGGGGGATTCAGAACAGAAAATAGGAGGCACTTTTTTACACAGAGAATTGGGAGGGTCTGGAACCAACTCCCCAGTAATGTTTTTGAAGCTTACACCCTGGGATCCTTCAAGAAGCTGCTTTATGAGATTCTGGGATCAATAAGCTACTAACAACCAAACGAGCAAGATGGGCCGAATGGCCTCCTCTCTGAGTTGTAGAATTGCACCATGTTGAGTTTCCTCTCTGTGTTGTAGAATTGCACCATGTTGAGTTTCCTCTCTGTGTTGTAGAATTGCACCATGTTGAGTTTCCTCTCTGTTGTAGAATTGCACCATGTTGAGTTTCCTCTCTGTGTTGTAGAATTGCACCATGTTGACTTTCCTCTCTGTTGTAGAATTGCACCATGTTGACTTTCCTCTCTGTGTTGTAGAATTGCACCATGTTGACTTTCCTCTCTGTGTTGTAGAATTGCACCATGTTGAGTTTCCTCTCTGTTGTAGAATTGCACCATGTTGAGTTTCCTCTCTGTGTTGTAGAATTGCACCATGTTGAGTTTCCTCTCTGTGTTGTAGAATTGCACCATGTTGACTTTCCTCTCTGTTGTAGAATTGCACCATGTTGACTTTCCTCTCTGTTGTAGAATTGCACCATGTTGAGTTTCCTCTCTGTGTTGTAGAATTGCACCATGTTGAGTTTCCTCTCTGTTGTAGAATTGCACCATGTTGAGTTTCCTATCTATGTGTCTATTTTATAATGCATCACATTTTGTTTTTTAAAGTTTGGTAAGGCATCTTGTCGAACTCCATAGATTTCACATAAGAACATAAGAAAGTTTACAAACGAGAGGAGGCCATTCAGCCCATCTTACTCGTTTGGTTGTTAGTAGCTAATTGATCCCAGAATCTCATCAAGCAGCTTCTTGAAGGATCCCAGGGTGTCAGCTTCAACAACATTACTGGGGAGTTGGTTCCAGAACCCTCACAATTCTCTGTGTAAAAAAGTGCCTCCTATTTTCTGTTCTGAATGCCCCTTTATCTAATCTCCATTTGTGACCCCTGGTCCTTGTTTCTTTTTTCAGGTCAAAGAAGTCCCCTGGGTCGACATTGTCTATACCTTTTAGGATTTTGAATGTTTGAATCAGATCGCTGCATAGTCTTCTTTGTTCAAGACTGAATAGATTCAGTTCTTTTAGCCTGTCTGCATACGACATGCCTTTTAAACCCGGGATAATTGTGGTTGCTCTTCTTTGCACTCTTTCTAGAGCAGCAATATCCTTTTTGTAACGAGGTGACCAGAACGGAACACAATATTCTAGTTGAGGTCTTACTAATGCATTGTAGAGTTTTAACATTACTTCCCTTGATTTAAATTCAACACTTCTCACAATATATCCAAGCATCTTGTTGGCCTTTTTTATAGCTTCCCCACATTGTCTAGATGAAGACATTTCTGAGTCAACATAAACTCCTTTTTCATAGTTCCCTTGTTCAATTTCAGCTTCTCCCATATGATATTTATAATGCACATTTTTATTGCCTGCATGCAATACTTTACACTTTTCTCTATTAAATTTAATTTGCCATGTGTCCGCCCAGTTCTGAATGCTGTCTAGATCATTTTGAATGACCTTTGCTGCTGCAACAGGAATAGCAGAGGACCTAATACTGATCCCTGTGGTACACCACTGGTTACCTCGCTCCATTTTGTGGTTTTTCCTCTAATCAGTACTTTCTGTTTTCTACATGTTAACCACGCCTTAATCCATGTGCATGCATTTCCTTGAATCCCTACTGCGTTCAGTTTGAGAATTAATCTTTTATTCTGGACTTTGTCAAAAGCTTTCTGGAAATCTAAATAAACCATTTCGTATGCTTTGCAATTATCCATTTTCAATGTTGCATCCTCAAAAAAGTCAAGTAGGTTAGAACCATGCTGACTGTCTCCCAGGATATTGTTACCATATAGGTAATTTTCCATTTTGGATCTTATTATAGTTTCCATAAGTTTACAGATAATAGAAGTCAGGCTTATTGGTCTGTAGTTACCTGGTTCGGTTTTGTCTCCCTTTTTGTGGATCGGTATTACGTTTGCAATTTTCCTGTCTGTCGGTACAACCCCTGTGTCAAGAGACTGTTGCATGATCTTGGTTAGCGGTTTGTAAATAACTTCTTTCATTTCTTTGAGTACTATTGGGAGGATCTCATCCAGCCCAGGGGATTTGTTTATTTTAAGAGCTCCTAGTCCCTTTAACACTTCTGCCTCTGTTATGCTAAAGTTATGTAAAATTGGATAGAAACAGGTCGACATGTGGGGCATGTTGTCAGTGTCCTCCTTTGTGAAAACCTGTGAAAAGCAACCTCCTCTTTGAATGTTAACCTCCTCTTTGAATGTTCTCTTGCTGTTATAATATTGGAAAAACATTTTGGAATTGGTTTTAGCCCCCTTAGCAATATTGATTTCTATGTCTCTCTTGGCCTTTCTAACTTCCTTTTTGACTTGTGTTTGCAGTTCCAAGTACTCTTTCTGTGTACTTTGTTTTTGGTCCCTTTTAAACGCTCTGTAAAGTGCCTTTTTTCGCTGAATATTTTTTTTAATTGATCTATTAAACCATTTTGGCCATTTTATTTTAGATTTAGATTTGTCTATTTTTGGGATGTAATTGTTTTGCGCCTCTAGTACTACATTTTTAAAAAACAGCCATCCTTTTTCTATGGATGTTTTCTCTATTTTACTCCAATCTACTTCTGTTAGTCTCTGTTTCATACTTTCATAGTTTGCTTTTCTAAAATTGTAAACCTTAGCTTTAGTCATTACTTTTGGGGTTTAACCCTTTGCGGTCCATTGTCGGACCTAGTCCGACACTGCAATTATTCCTATCCGGTCCATTGTCGGACCCTGTCCGACATCATCAAAAAAACACAAAAAACGGGTTTCTAGTCGTTTTTTCTCCGGAAAAAGCCGAGAAATCCATTCAATGGCCGAGTGGGAGCAACATGAGCCAAGACAAGCCGATTTAAAAAAAAAAAAAAAGGCGTATCTCATGATTAGTCATACCTGCCCCTGGCGTCCCATATGGGCGGTCATAAGGAAACAAGCTGGCTGATACTGCATCAGCGCACAGAGACTATTACGGACATTTGCAGAGCTTTTTTGAGATTATTATTATTATTATTTGTTTATTTAGCAGACGCCTTTATCCAAGGCGACTTACAGAGACTAGGGTGTGTGAACTATGCATCAGCTGCAGAGTCACTTACAATTACGTCTCACCCGAAAGACGGAGCACAAGGAGGTTAAGTGACTTGCTCAGGATCACACAATGAGTCAGTGGCTGAGGTGGGATTTGAACCGGGGACCTCCTGGTTACAAGCCCTTTTCTTTATCCACTGGACCACACAGCCTCCTACTATGTTATAGTAATAAAATAATGACTTGGATTGTATTATTAAGGAGTTTGGTGATAAAATGAGTGATCAGGAGATGATTGATCGGTATGTACGACTATTATTATTATTATTATTATTATTATTATTATTTATTTCTTAGCATATGTGAAAGCGATAGCGAATGAAAGGGTGGGGCGGGGCTGGAGATGCCTAGTGAGTGCTTTGTTGATACAGTGCCTTGCGAAAGTATTCGGCCCCCTTGAACTTTGCGACCTTTTGCCACATTTCAGGCTTCAAACATAAAGATATGAAACTGTAATTTTTTGTGAAGAATCAACAACAAGTGGGACACAATCATGAAGTGGAACGAAATTTATTGGATATTTCAAACTTTTTTAACAAATAAAAAACTGAAAAATTGGGCGTGCAAAATTATTCAGCCCCCTTAAGTTAATACTTTGTAGCGCCACCTTTTGCTGCGATTACAGCTGTAAGTCGCTTGGGGTATGTCTCTATCAGTTTTGCACATCGAGAGACTGAAATTTTTGCCCATTCCTCCTTGCAAAACAGCTCGAGCTCAGTGAGGTTGGATGGAGAGCATTTGTGAACAGCAGTTTTCAGTTCTTTCCACAGATTCTCGATTGGATTCAGGTCTGGACTTGGCCATTCTAACACCTGGATATGTTTATTTGTGAACCATTCCATTGTAGATTTTGCTTTATGTTTTGGATCATTGTCTTGTTGGAAGACAAATCTCCGTCCCAGTCTCAGGTCTTTTGCAGACTCCATCAGGTTTTCTTCCAGAATGGTCCTGTATTTGGCTCCATCCATCTTCCCATCAATTTTAACCATCTTCCCTGTCCCTGCTGAAGAAAAGCAGGCCCAAACCATGATGCTGCCACCACCATGTTTGACAGTGGGGATGGTGTGTTCAGGGTGATGAGCTGTGTTGCTTTTACGCCAAACATAACGTTTTGCATTGTTGCCAAAAAGTTCGATTTTGGTTTCATCTGACCAGAGCACCTTCTTCCACATGTTTGGTGTGTCTCCCAGGTGGCTTGTGGCAAACTGTAAACGACACTTTTTATGGATATCTTTAAGAAATGGCTTTCTTCTTGCCACTCTTCCATAAAGGCCAGATTTGTGCAGTATACGACTGATTGTTGTCCTATGGACAGAGTCTCCCACCTCAGCTGTAGATCTGCAGTTCATCCAGAGTGATCATGGGCCTCTTGGCTGCATCTCTGATCAGTCTTCTCCTTGTATGAGCTGAAAGTTTAGAGGGACGGCCAGGTCTTGGTAGATTTGCAGTGGTCTGATACTCCTTCCATTTCAATATTATCGTTTGCACAGTGCTCCTTGGGATGTTTAAAGCTTGGGAAATCTTTTTGTATCCAAATCCGGCTTTAAACTTCTCCACAACAGTATCTCGGACCTGCCTGGTGTGTTCCTTGTTCTTCATGATGCTCTCTGCGCTTTAAACGGACCTCTGAGACTATCACAGTGCAGGTGCATTTATACGGAGACTTGATTACACACAGGTGGATTCTATTTATCATCATTAGTCATTTAGGTCAACATTGGATCATTCAGAGATCCTCACTGAACTTCTGGAGAGAGTTTGCTGCACTGAAAGTAAAGGGGCTGAATAATTTTGCACGCCCAATTTTTCAGTTTTTTATTTGTTAAAAAAGTTTGAAATATCCAATAAATTTCGTTCCACTTCATGATTGTGTCCCACTTGTTGTTGATTCTTCACAAAAAATTACAGTTTCATATCTTTATGTTTGAAGCCTGAAATGTGGCAAAAGGTCGCAAAGTTCAAGGGGGCCGAATACTTTCGCAAGGCACTGTATGCAGGGCCTTTTAAACCCATTTGACTGTGAAAAAAAAAAACTTTTAAACAGTGCGTCTAAAATTAACTGCACGTGTGAAAATAAATTGGACCTGACGCGCCTGACACGCACTTAATAATTGGACTGCAAAGGGTTAAAAAATACTTCAATTGAGACCATGTTGTGGTCTGAGTTTGCCAATGGCTCTTTTACCTCTGTTTTAGTTATTCTGTCTTCATTATTTGAAAAGACTAAATCAAGGCATGCCTCCCCTCTAGCCAGTGCCTTGACAAATTGCGTTAGGAAGCAGTCATTTGTCATTTCCACCATTTCAATTTCGTCTGTCGTGCTCCACACCGGGTTCTCCCATTTTATACGGGGGATGTCGAAATCCCCCATTAGTATGGCTTCTCCTTTTCTACATGCATATCGAATGTCATTGTATAACAGATTATTTTGCTCAGCGTCTGAATTTGGCAGTCTATAGCATGCTCCTATTATTATGCCCTTTGAACTGTGAAACTTTCAATTTCTAAAAATGAAAATAAAAACGTGTCCGAAGGGGATATGGAGTCTGGCTAACCTTCTATTACACTTTAAGTATCTAGAGAAGTGAAGAAAGTTGTTTTGGACTTTCTTTCAAACTGAGATTATCAGAGTCTTGGAGTATGAAGGCATCAGTCCATCCCTGTGTGACAAACTTGTGTTTTTACACAGGTGATCTGCTTTGTCATTCACGGATGCCTGTAGCTGGGGATATAAGTGACCCGGGCTGTGTCCTATTATATAAAGTGCTTTAGTACAGGAGCTTTCCAATCCACAGTGCTTAATAAACTCCACAAAGCACAGCATGCCCGGTATCTCTCAGTTCCTGTTACACTATGACAAGGCGCCTGCTGTGATGATGTCACAAAATTGGGATTTCACTTCTCACATCCACTTTCAGTCTGCTTAAGCGTGTGTAAAGAGCTGCTCTCTCAAAGCTCACAGGTGGGGTCCTAACACCTGCGTGATGGTGTCACAAAGCCATGTTGAGATTTCACTTCTCCAGCAGTTTAGGAAGTGGATTTCACTTCTCACATCCACTTTCACTCTGTGAGAGCAGCTTGGTGTCTGCACTAGCTCTCACAAAGCTGGCAGGTTGGGTCCTAGCGTCTGCAGTGCTGCGTGAGATGAGGAATGTTCTGGAAAGCCTTGCTTCTCACCGGGAGCTCCCAAACCAAACCCGGCCTGCATGCCAAAGCAAAAGCATTCCTGTTAAATGTACCCACTGTCCTGTCCCAATTAAGACTGCACGACAAGCTATTCATTTAATTTGTTCTTGTGAAAATCCCTGCATCCCAAATTAGAACGTGTCAGATAACAGCCAAGCATCCTCTGTGCACAACAGGACTTGTGCGAATTCTCATCAGCTCTGCTAAGGATGGAACTTCTTTGTCAAGTAGACAGACCATTTAAAAAGTGTCAAACTACACTGCTAGTACCCTAATATTGAGATACATATCAAACGCAACCAATCACTTTGACTGTAAAATAAGTTTCTTGGAGATCCTGCATTATTATTATTATTATTATTATTATTTATTATTATTTATTTCTGAGCAGAGGCCCTTACCCAGGGCGACTTACAGTTGTATACAAAAAGTACATATCAAGAATTACAGTACAATTAAGAGCAAGATACAAAATACAATGACTTAAGTCCTAATAAGAGCAAATACAAAACACAGTACGATTTGATATCTGGGGAGTTCAAGAGCAGATAACAGTGTTGTTAGTTACATCAGGGTTAGATACAAGTGCAAGTGAAGTACAAAATACTACAGATTGGGTTAAGTGCAGGATTAAATACAGTAAAATAGGGAGCAGATAAGTGCAAGTTAAAGTGCATTAAAGGCAGAGTGCTATATTGTTCAGAAGGGAAGAGTTGAGTTTTACAGGTGTTGTTTGAAGAGGTGTGACTTGAGGAGGCGCCGGTGGTCAGGGACTGGGCAGTCCTGACATCCATAGGAAGGTCGTTCCATCACTGCAGGGCGAGGGTGGAGAAGGAGCGGGCTCTGCAGGCAGGGGAGTGTAGAGGAGGTAGAGCCAGTCTTTTAGTGCAGGCGGAGCAGAGAGGTCGGGTGGGGGTGTAGGGAGAGATGAGGGTCTGGAGGTTAAAGTAATCTTACATGAGTACATATTGCAAGTGTAACCATCATGGGTTAAAAATTAAAATATTTTAGACTGACTTGAAACGGGTGTTTTCAAGATGGGGTGGAGAAAGAAAGAAGAAATGTATGTTGTTTTGAGGTTTAGTGGTTATCAGATCGCCACATAGTCTTCTTTGTTCAAGACTGAATAGATTCAATTCTTTTAGCCTGTCTGTGTACGACATGCCTTTTAAACCCAGGATAATTCTGGTTGCTCTTCTTTGCACTATTTCTAGAGCAGCAATATCCTTTTTGTAATGAGGTGACTAGAACTGAACACAATATTCTAGGTGAGGTCTTACTAATGCAGTGTAAAGTTTTAACATTACTTACCTTCATTTAAATTCAACACTTCTCACAATATATCCGAGCATCTTGTTGGCATTTTTATAGCTTCCCCACATTGTCTAGATGAAGACATTTCTGAGTCAACATAAACTCCTAGGTCTTTTTCATAGTTCCCTTCTTCAATTTCAGTATCTCCCATATGATATTTATAATGCACATTTTTATTGCCTGCATGAAATACTTTACACTTTTCTCTATTAAATGTCATTTGCCATGTGTCTGCCCAGTTCTGAATGCTTTCTAGATCATTTTGAATGACCTTTGCTGCTTCAACAGTGTTTGTCACTCCTATTTTTGTGTCGTCTGCAAATTTAACAAGTCTGCTTACTATACCAGAATCTAAATCATTAATGTAGATTAGGAATAGCAGAGGACCTAATACGGATCCCTGTAGTACGCCACTGGTTACCTCGCTCCATTCTGAGGTTTCTCCTCTAATCAGTACTTTCTGTTTTCTACATGTTAACCACTCCCTAATCCATGTGCATGCATTTCCTTGAATCCCTACTGCGTTCAGTTTGAGAATTAATCTTTTATGCAGGACTTTGTCAGAAGCTTTCTGGAAATCTAAATAAACCATGTCGTATACTTTGCAGTTAGCCATTTTCAATGTTGCATCCTCAAAAAAGTCAAGTAGGTTAGTTAGACACGATCTCCCTTTCCTAAAACCATGCTGACTGTCTCCCAGGATATTGTTCCCATATAGGTAATTTTCCATTTTGGATCTTATTATAGTTTCCATAAGTTTAAATATAATAGAAGTCAGGCTTACTGGTCTGTAGTTACCTGGTTCGGTTTTGTCTCCCTTTTTGTGGATCGGTATTACGTTTGCTATTTTCCAGTCTGTCGGTACAACCCCTGTGTAAAGAGACTGTTGCATGATCTTGGTTAGCGGTTTGTAAATAACTTCTTTCATTTAAGAACATAAGAACATAAGAAAGTTTACAAACGAGAGGAGGCCATTCAGCCCATCTTGCTCGTTTGGTTGTTAGTAGCTTATTGATCCCAGAATCTCATCAAGCAGCTTCTTGAAGGATCCCAGGGTGTCAGCTTCAACAACATTACTGGGGAGTTGGTTCCAGACCCTCACAATTATCTGTATAAAAAAGTGCTTCCTATTTTCTGTTCTGAATGCCCCTTTATCTAATCTCCATTTGTGACCCCTGGTCCTTGTTTCTTTTTTCAGGTCAAAGAAGTCCCCTGGGTTGACTTGTCTATACCTTTTAGGATTTTGAATGTTTGAATCAGATTGCCGCATAGTCTTCTTTGTTCAAGACTGAATAGATTCAATTCTTTTAGCCTGTCTGCATACGACATGCCTTTTAAACCCGGGAAATTCTGGTTGCTATTCTTTGCACTCTTTCTAGAGCAGCAATATCCTTTTTGTAACGAGGTGACCAGAACGGAACACAATATTCTAGGTGAGGTCTTACTAATGCATTGTAGAGTTTTAACATTACTTCCCTTGATTTAAATTCAACACTTCTCACAATATATCCGAGCATCTTGTTAGCCTTTTTTATAGCTTCCCCACATTGTCTAGATGAAGACATTTCTGAGTCAACATAAACTCCTTCTTTGAGTACTATTGGGAGGATCTCATCGGGCCCAGGGGATTTGTTTATTTTAAGAGCTGACAGGGAGAGGTTAGTTGGACAGCGAGAAATTCAGAGGTGTTAACAGAGAGTGAGGAGAGGTCAGAGGGGACAGAAAAGAGTAAGGAGGTAGAGAGGAGAAGACCAGTCCCACCTCCCCGTCCAGTGAGACGCGGGGTATGGGACAGGACGTAGAGAGAGGACATGGCAGCAGGAGTTACAGTGTTATCAGGAGAGAGCCAGGTTTCAGTGAAAGCAAGGAAATAGAGAGAGAGGTGGGAGGCAAAGGCAGAGATGAAATCAGCTTTGTTAGCAGAAGAGTGACAGTTCCAGAGGGCACCAGAGAGAGTGCGGGAGGGAGGGGGGAGGGGGATGAGGTTAGAGGGGTTAGGGGAGTGGCGGTGGAGAGAGGACAGAGGATGGGATTGAGAGGACAGAACAGGGATGCGAGACAGTCATGGCAGGACAGGTGAGACAGATAAGTACAGTAGTAGTTGTAGTGGGAGCAGGAGTGGTGGGGGGAGGCTACATACCTGTCTACTAGTTGGCGTCTTCCAGAGCACTGATAGGTTCGGATTTTCTCCAACAGCCTCTCCTCGCAGGTCTCTCCTCGCTGGACTCCCACAGTTAGACTCCCGGCTCTTTGGTAGAGAGGCTGTTCGGTTGGCTGCCACTTTGTGCTGGCGCACAAATAGGCTAGCTGTCATACTAAACTGCGCTAAAGACAATACATAAGCAATACAATAGTTTCAGTGCACTTCAATGGGATCACACAACTACAAAACGCTGTGTGGAAACCAATCAAATTGCAAATCAACATTTATTCAATTTAACCATAACTTGAATCCCCCAGTCATCAATATTAAGAAACTGAAGTCACATTTTCAAAGCATTCACTCCAGTCTTTAATTCCATGAGATTTAAGAGAAGATTCCATGGAAATGATACGCAGCTGAGAGGCAGACACTGCACTGAGGGTACAAGGCCATGAACAGCAGTGCTTAAAGGTTACAGACTGGAGTAAGCACTTTGAAAATACAGCAATGGGTCTTTTGGATGAATAATATTCAGATACTTTGTAATACTAAATAGCAAGAGATGCGGTCAATGCCTAATTGTGTGGAAGTTACTGTACAATCTGTAGGTATTGTGTCTCAACACTATTCTTTTTTTTTTTTGCTTGCGTTTTACATTTAATGAATGTGTCATTAGAGTGTTCGTCATTATTTTTGTGCTTTATAATATTAAACGTCTTCCAGAACTTGAGGGACTTCTCGTTTGAAATGTTTAATAACTTGGGAGCCTATTCACAATGCTTAAGGATTACTTTAAGTATTTGGAGACGTGTTTCAGAGGATTGAGTTCAGTCAATCAACCAATCAATCAACCACGCAATCAATCAACCAATCAATCAATCACTGAACTACTCAATCAATCAATCAATGAACCACTCAATCAACCACTCAATCAATCAAACACTCAGTCAATCAACCAATCAATCAATCACTGAATCACTCAATCAATCAATCAACCACTCAATCAATCAGTCAGTCAATCCTTTATTTATATAGCGCCTTGCATACACAAAGTATATCAAAGCACTGCACAGGACAAAACAGAACATCTAAATACAATTCATGTGTATAGAAATGAAAGAAAAACAGAGTTTAGAATTCAGTTTAAAAAAAGGTAATCTAAAAAAGTAAGTTTTCAATTTTGACTTAGTCATGAACTGATGTAGCACTTCTGCTATGAGGTGGCAGTGCATTCCACAACCTGGGAGCACAGTGACTAAACACTCTCTCCCTTCCTTTCTGTGTACACTTCTGCATCAGCTGATCTTAAATCACGAGAAGGTATATATGTGACCATCCCAGTTTCAGCTTTCTTGCAGAGGGCAGTAGGTTTTCCTCAAGGACTTCTCTGTACTTTGCTCCATTCATTTTCCCTACTATTCTGACAAGTGCCCCAGTCCCTGCCGATGAGAAACATCTCCATAACATGATGCTGCCACCACCATGCTTCACAGTAGGGATCTTGTTCTTTGGGTGATGCGCTGTGTTGACTTTGCGCCAAACATAGCACTTTGCATTTAGGCCAAAAAGTTCCATTTTAGTTTCGTCGGATCACAAAACTTTTTGCCACATGGCTACAGAATCTCCTGAGTGTTTTTTTGCATTTTGTGTTTCTCTGCAAGAAAGCTGAAACTGGGATGGTAGTTCACCTTTTCAGCATGACAACGACCCAAAGCACACAGCCAAAGCTACACTGGAGTGGCTAAGGAACAAAAAGGTATATGTCCTTGAGTGGCCCAGTCAGAGCCCTGACCTAAATCCAATCGAAAATTTGTGGCATGACTTGAAGATTGCTGTCCATCAACGCTCCCCAAGGAACTTGACAGAGCTTGAACAGTTTTGTAAAGAAGAATGGTCAAATATTGCCAAATCTAGGTGTGCAAAGTTGGTAGAGCCCTCTCCCAACAGACTCACAGCTGTAATTCCTGCACAAATAATAATAATAACAAAGGTGCTTCCACCAGGTATTAACTCAGGGGGGTGGAGACTTATCCAATTATGATCTTTCAGTTTTGTATTTTTAATATATCTTTTTTTTTCTCAATAAAAACCTTTTTCCGCTTAACAGTGTGGAGTATGGTGTATAGATAAGTGGAAAAAAATCCTCATTTAAATGCATGAAACTCTGAGGCACTGACAATAACACAATGTGAAAAAGGTTCAAGGGGGTGTAGACTTTCTTTAGGCACTGTACCTCAACATGAATTACACATTTCTGAGTACAAGGAATTATTTTGTTCCTTAAAGCACACATTGACAGCAAACATTGTGGGAATGCTAATGCTGTTACTGAACATGTTACCAATAAGAACATAAGAAAGTTTACAAACGAGAGGAGGCCATTCAGCCCATCTTGCTCGTTTGGTTGTTAGTAGCTTATTGATCCCAGAATCTCATCAAGCAGCTTCTTGAAGGATCCCAGGGTGTAAGCTTCAACAACATTGCTGGGGAGTTGGTTCCAGACTCACAATTCTCTGTGTAAAAAAGTGCCTTCTATTTTCTATTTTGAATGCCCCTTTATCTAATCTCCAGTTGTGACCCCTCGTCCTTGTTTCTTTTTTCAGGTCAAAGAAGTCCCCTGGGTCGACATTGTCTATACCTTTTTAGGATTTTGAATGTTTGAATGTCAGATCGCTGCGTAGTCTTCTTTGTTCATGACTGAATAGATTCAATTCTTTTAGCCTGTCTGCATACGACATGCCTTTTAAACCTGGGATAATTCTGGTTGCTCTTCTTTGCACTCTTTCTAGAGCAGCAATATCCTTTTTGTAACGAGGTGACCAGAACTGAACACAATATTCTAGGTGAGGTCTTACTAATGCATTGTAAAGTTTTAACATTACTTCCCTTGATTTAAATTCAACACTTCTCACAATATATCCAAGCATCTTGTTGGCCTTTTTTATACCTTCCCCACATTGTCTAGATGAAGACATTTCTGAGTCAACATAAACTCCTAGGTCATTTTCATAGTTCCCGTCTTCAATTTCAGTATCTCCCATATGATAATTATAATGCACATTTTTATTGCCTGCATGCAATACTTTACACTTTTCTCTATTAAATTGAATTTGCCATGTGTCTGCCCAGATCTGAATACTGTCTAGATCATTTTGAATGACCTTTGCTGCTGCAACAGTGTTTGCCACTCCTATTTTTGTGTCGTCTGCAAATTTAACAAGTTTGCTTACTATACCAGAATCTAAATCATGAATGTAGATTAGGAATAGCAGAGGACCTAATACTGATCCCTGTGGTACACCACTGGTTACCTCGCTCCATTCTGAGGTTTCTCCTCTAATCAGTACTTTCTGTTTTCTACCTGTTAACCACTCCCTAATCCATGTGCATGCATTTCCTTGAATCCCTACTGCGTTCAGTTTGAGAATTAATCTTTTTATGCGGGACTTTGTCAAAAGCTTTCTGGAAATCTAAATAAACCATGTCGTATGCTTTGCAATTATCCATTGTTAATGTTGCATCCTCAAAAAAGTCAAGCAGGTTAGTTAGACACGATCTCCCTTTCCTAAAACCATGTTGACTGTCTCCCAGGATATTGTTACCATATAGGTAATTTTCCATTTTGGATCTTATTATAGTTTCCATAAGTTTACATATAATAGAAGTCAGGCTTATTGGTCTGTAGTTACCTGGTTCGGTTTTTGTCTCCCTTTTTGTGGATCGGTATTATGTTTGCTATTTTCCAGTCTGTCGGTTCAACCCCTGTGTCAAGAGACTGTTGCATGATCTTGGTTAGCGGTTTGTAAATAACTTCTTTCATTTCTTTGAGTACTATTGGGAGGATCTCATCTGGCCCAGGGGATTTGTTTATTTTAAGAGCTCCTAGTCCATTTAACACTTCTGCCTCTGTTATGCTAAAGTTATTTAAAATTGGATAGGAACAGGTCGACATGTGGGGCATGTTGTCCGTGTCCTCCTTTGTAAAAACCTGTGAAAAGTAATCATTTAATATATTTGCTATTTTTTTTTTCTTCATCTATGATTTTGCCATTTGTGTCTCTTAGACATTTAACCTCCTCTTTGAATGTTCTCTTGCTGTTATAATATTGGAAAAACATTTTGGAATTGGTTTTAGCCCCCTTAGCAATATTGATTTCTATCTCTGTCTTGGCCTTTCTAACTTCCTTTTGCAGTGTTTGCAGTTCCAAGTACTCTTTCTGTGTGCTTTGTTTTTGGCCCCTTTTAAACGCTCTGTAAAGCGTCTTTTTTTCGCTGAATATTTTTGGCCATTTTGTTTTAGATTTAGATTTGTCTACTTTTGGGATGTAGTACTATATTTTTAAAAAACAGCAGTCCTTTTTCTGTGGATGTTTTCTCTGTTTTACTCCAATCTACTTCTTTTATATCTTCATATCTTATATTTTCATATCTTCATAGTTTGCTTTTCTGTGTCTGTATGGCCAGTCTTCAGGAAGAATTTGTCATGTGCTTAGTGATGTCATTGCCAATGTCATTGATGATGTCATATGTGATGTCAAGTGTGACGTGAAACATACACATAAGGGTGCAGAGTAAAGGTTGCGCGGCTACCTTAACTTGCAATTTCTTAACCCTTTGGACTTTTGCAACCAAACCTTAACGATACTTTAACTAAGTTTTTGCCATTGAATTTCCATTGTTTTGCAGAAGGCATCCTGGAAAATCAAACAACCACATTTGCCATAAATTATCACTGATTACCAGTTTTAATCCAGACAGAAACACAGATGTGACCCATGTGTGCTGAACTATATATTCCATGTCTCAGTATTCAGTGCGTACCTTGCGTGGGGGGACTCTTGAATGCATGACAAATGCAACTTCAAAAATCTGCCAAAAATCAAAAATCCCCGGATACCAACATATTTTGCTTGATGCTTGTAGATCTCATCAACATCTATCCAAACATATCTTTGGGTAATTTTTTGGAGTCCCCCCACACAAGTTATTACAGCCTAAACTTGATACAAATAGCAAAAATTCAAATTTCAAGGGGGTTAATGAGCAGTGGGGGGACTTGAAACCAAAAGTTTTTCACAGATTTTGGAAGGCTGGTTCCTAAGGTTCTTACAGCAATACTTACATTTTAGGACCCACATCCTCTACAGGGTAAAGGGTTAGGCTGAAGTTCGAATAAAACTCGTCACTTACTCGTCTTGCAATTTGCCAGAAGCGAGTTGGGTGCTGCTAGTATTTTGATCTGAAAAGCCCTGTTCAATACGAGTAGATTGAGGTCTGAATTGCACCCAGGGTGATTTTTCTGGTCAAGGTCCCTTTCTCTCTTTAGGTTGACCATTGCAAGGTCACAGGTCGAAGGGGAAATATTTTAAAAAATGATATGTCTATCATTTCTGAACTCACCTCCAGGTAAATTTTTCTAGGAAAATCTGAGACGGACGGGCAACGGAATGTCCCTTTTCTGGTTGAGCTGGCGTGGAATGACCCTCATGCATATTGGTGGGGTTTTACCCTCCTTTTCAGCCAGTTGACTTTAAAATTGACTTTAAACAGTACCTTCGTTCAAACCTTAACTAGTCATACTTTCACTCCAACTACATAACTGCTACGCTACACAGATTCACATCTTAACCCTTTCAACATGCTACACTACTATTTACAATTGGGGCAAATTTCAAGGTGTTTTTGTTTCAGATTATTAAACGTGCGCAAGCAGCGCTTTCATACCCTGCAGTCCTGACTGTCTGTGTCCATTCTCTTGTGGGTCTGACGTCCCCACCAGCCAGCCTGGTCACAAGGTGTTTGTGTCTGGAATGTAGGAGTGTTTTATGCTGTTTCATACCCTACAGTCCTGACTGTCTGTGTCCATTCTCTTGTGGGTCTGACGTCCCCACCAGCCAGCCTGGTCACAAGGTGTTTGTGTCTGGAATGTAGGAGTGTTTTATGCTGTTTCATACCCTGCAGTCCTGACTGTCTGTGTCCATTCTCTTGTGGGTCTGACATCCCCACCAGCCAGCCTGGTCACAAGGTGTTTGTGTCTGGAATGTAGGAGTGTTTTATGCTGTTTCATACCCTGCAGTCCTGACTGTGTCCATTCTCTTGTGGGTCTGACATCCCCACCAGCCAGCCTGGTCACAAGGTGTTTGTGTCTGGAATGTAGGAGTGTTTTATGCTGTTTCATACCCTACAGTCCTGACTGTCTGTGTCCATTCTCTTGTGGGTCTGACGTCCCCACCAGCCAGCCTGGTCACAAGGTGTTTGTGTCTGGAATGTAGGAGTGTTTTATGCTGTTTCATACCCTGCAGTCCTGACTGTCTGTGTCCATTCTCTTGTGGGTCTGACATCCCCACCAGCCAGCCTGGTCACAAGGTGTTTGTGTCTGGAATGTAGGAGTGTTTTATGCTGTTTCATACCCTGCAGTCCTGACTGTGTCCATTCTCTTGTGGGTCTGACATCCCCACCAGCCAGCCTGGTCACAAGGTGTTTGTGTCTGGAATGTAGGAGTGTTTTATGCTGTTTTACTACAACTTTGCAGAGTAATGTCAGCTGTTATTTGAGATCATACTTATTGATCTGCAAAGTATGGATATAATACAGTCATTTTATTTGAAAACTAGAATTGAATTGTGGTGATGTTTTCTACTCTCTCTGTTAAATTGTAGCCTCGAATTGTACATTATATATAAAGTGGTGGTCTTGGCAAGAAAAAAAAAATCAGGCAGATCATCCCTCCTTACTGGAAGCATGTGTGTTTCATGCAGGCAGATCATCCCTCCATACTGGAAGCGTGTGTGTTTCATGCAGGCAGATCATCCCTCCATACTGGAAGCGTGTGTGTTTCACGCAGGCAGATCATCCCTCCATACTGGAAGCGTGTGTGTTTCACGCAGGCAGATCATCCCTCCATACTGGAAGCGTGTGTGTTTCACGCAGGCAGATCATCCCTCCATACTGGAAGCGTGTGTGTTTCATGCAGGCAGATCATCCCTCCATACTGGAAGCGTGTGTGTTTCACGCAGGCAGATCATCCCTCCATACTGGAAGCGTGTGTGTTTCACGCAGGCAGATCATCCCTCCATACTGGAAGCATGTGTGTTTCATGCAGGCAGATCATCCCTCCATACTGGAAGCGTGTGTGTTTCACGCAGGCAGATCATCCCTCCATACTGGAAGCGTGTGTGTTTCACACACTGGGAATTTTCTACTGTCTGCACTGGGAGGAATGGGAAACTCAAGCAATTATCTTTTTTCAAATGACATTTTTACACTACCTAGTTCTAGTAGGGGAGTAACGATTCACTGTGCATCGATGGATCATGACACTTTCGTTACATGATATTTTGTAATAGAGGTGTGTATAGTTTGTATTGGGATACAAGACCACAGCATGACTCACTGCAGTTTACCAAATAGTTCTTGAATGAAGTGTGTTTTATAGTTCCAGTATTATGAATACATACTCTCCCTATCTCAATAGTCCAACATTAAAGTAGCCCACCCTGACCATCACATGTATTGTAGCCCATATTGTGCAGCAGCCTGCACATCCCAGTCCATTCTAGTGCTGGTGCTCAAATATTAGGGTATTGTTGTTGTTTTGTGTAACTCGTGATAGTGCTGTTTTGAAGCAGCTTTGAAATCTATAAAACCAAATATTCAAACACTTGTATTTTGACCATACAAAAGAAAGTATAAAAAGGAATATTTCAGTGGATAAAGGTATTGGTCTATTTTTATAATACTTGTAGATTTTTTTTTTTTAAATCCATCATTTCATTGGTGAAATCCATTTTCTTTAACAGAAATAAGGTAAAAAGTGCAGCAAAACCAAAGCGTGCCAAGTTAATGTGAGACTGACTGTGTTTGTGTTGTCAAGTTTCAGGCCCTGTGATGGGGGGAGCAAAGAGTAAGCCCAAGGACCCAGGCCAGCGCTCTCGCAGCCTGGATGGGACCATCAGCACCAGCGGCTCCCACTACCCCAAGCACCCCCACCCCCAGACACAGACCCCCCAGCGCAGCCCGGCCGGCGCCTCGCAGGCCTGCAGCAGCAGCACAGCCGATCTCACTCCCTTCGGGGGCGTGGAGCCCATGGGGGCTGGCCCGCTTGCAGGTACGGAGCACAGAGTAGCTTTCACTTCAATTGCTTGTTAATGGTGCTCTGGGTTCTGGAGCTCCAGTAGTCCGCTCTTGTTCTCTAAATCTGCCTTTACCTGAGCTTGTTTGGAGAATATTTAGTGCTGGAACTAGACAGCCTTCCTCATTTCATTCAAATCATGTGACGATGTGACCTTTCAGCTCCACCTACTCTGCATTTATATAGACTGAGAAAGTAAATGGGGTTGGCAGAAGTCAAAAAGTGAAACAAATTAAAAACAGTAATTTGAAACAAATTATTTTTGTATAAGTTACAGTTTAATGTGTATACAATGAAAGCAGCCCTGTGCAGCTCAAAGCCAGGTAAAGGCTAAATGAGAACTCAGTAATGGAGCATCCCAACCCAGAGCCACTCAGAATGACAGCTTTTTACATTCAGTTTGCTTTAAGAATCAACAGTTATAAATTGAGTTTCTAACCATCAATCGAATATTCATTGACAAAAGATTACCAGGCACAGTACAGTGTAAGTCAGGGCTGTCAAACTCAGCTCCTGGAGGGCCGCAGTGTCTTCTGGTTTTCCTTCCACCCGAGCTCTCAGTTACTTAATTGGTCTAATTATTTGATTAACTGGACACATTTAACACTTCTCTTCAGGCTTCAAAATGTTTCACAGGTAGTGTACCTTGAATCAAGTGCATTTTTAAAACCATCAACTGTAAAAGACCTTGAAACATATTAAATATGTCAAATTGAACAAATAACTCTATGTAACACAATTTTTGTTCCTGGGTAGTAAGTGTTATTTCCTAATTGCTTATGCCTCAAAAGTATAGAAAATGGCTATTATTCCCCACAAACTTTGCTTTTGTGACCAGACAGTGATATTTTGAAATTTACCTATTTCCAATGAGAAAACGGGCGAATTTGTATCTTTTCGTTCACATAAAGTCAGAAAAAAACAACATCTGAATCCAAATTAACATGTATTTATACTAAAGTAATACAAAAATGACTACAAAAGATTTAGAAGTGAGTAGTTTTTCGAGATTTACGATTATACTGTAAATCACTTTCACGAATCAGCCCCCAGATGTAGTCTCCCATCATGTTCTCGTTATACTGTCCTTGGTAGCAGCGTTCAAAGTCCAGTATATCCTGGTGGAAGCGCTCGCCTTGCTCCTCCGAGTACGCTCCCATGTTCTCCTTGAATTTATCAAGATGAGCATCAAGGATATGGACTTTGAGGGGCATCCTACAGCCCATTGTGCCGTAGTTCTTCACCAGAGTCTCAACCAGCTCCATATAGTTTTCGGCCTTGTGATTGCCCAGGAACCCCGAACCACTGTGACAAAGCTGTTCCAAGCCGCTTTCTCCTTACTAGTGAGCTTTTTGGGGAATTCATTGCACTCCAGGATCTTCTTTATCTGTGGTCCAACGAAGACACCGGCTTTGACCTTTGCCTCAGACAGCTTAGGGAAGGAGTCTTGAAGGTACTTGAAGGCTGCCGACTCCTTATCTAGAACTCTGACAAATTGTTTCATAAGGCCCAATTTGATGTGCAGATATGTATCCACTTAGGCAGCTGGAACTAAACTGAACTGGTGGGCTTAAGGCCCCTGCATTTATACTACTATTTATATTACTGGAAAGTTCTAGAAAGTTCTAGAAGTTACTCCAAGTTTACTCAGCACTGAATCTAACTGGAATGTTCTAGAAAATAGGTAAACTTCAAAATATCACTGTCCTGGTCACAAAAGCAAAGTTTGTGGGGAATAATAGCCATTTTCTGTACTTTTGAGGCATAAGCAATTAGGAAATAACACTTACTACCCAGGAACCAAAAAAAAAAAAAAATTGTTACACGGTGTAATTAGATCAATTATGTTAATTGAGAGCTCAAGTTGGAATGAAAACCAGAAGACCCTGCGGCCCTCGAGGGCTGGAGTTTGACACCCCTGGACTGTAAGCCATTTAGTTTTTTATATTGAACCTTTGTAAAGAATTCAGTTTGTGTACCACTTGTCAGTCCAGGGTTGGTGCTAGTGTTGTTGTATCTGGTAAAGCTGTATTGGAGTGTTTTGAGGCTTGGCTGCAGTATAGCGAGGCTCCTGTCTGGCACACACGGGTCTGTGGTTGTAGCCCTGACAAGTTCTGTCTTGAAAATGATGGGTTCAAATGGAGTTCTGCTGTAAATAGCTGAAGGAGTTACCATACTTTAATATCACTTTTATGAAGAATGTAGTTCTTGAAATATACTACAACACAGTCAAATGGATTGTAAAACTTTTTTGTATTTCCAAGAAAGTGCAGCACCTAAAGAGTTAAAGGCCAGGCAGTGCAGACTTGTCTCTTCCAGTCAGTTTGGGGAGGGGATGCCCATTGCTAATGAATGAGAAAGAGAAGGGGGAGGATTACAATAGTATGCCAGAAGGAATGTGGTGGTGTGTATGGAATGTGGACGTGTGCTTCGGAATGTGGGCGTGTGCTTCGGATTGAAGTTTTGGGATCTCAGTTCCAGGTGGTCTGAATATTGTCAGTGTTGGGGGTTTGTGACCACACCAAACTCAGTGTGTGTTGATTCATGCACAGTTAATGATATTTAAAGAAATTGCTACAAAGGCCTCTAATGTGCAGTTTTAAAAGAAACATGTTATAGCACACATGGATTGTCATTTACAAATGGATTGTCATCTCTGGTACTACTTTAGATTAAAGGAAGATCTCAGTTTCTAAGCCTTATTCTCGAGTTATCCGTTTCTACTTCCTGGGTCATTTCACCTCTGCCGTGTCTTCTGGGTCGCGTTCCTGGCTGAAAGCATGTCCATCGATAGAATGATTGGTTATTGACAAGAAGGAAGACAGTGAAGGGGTGGGGACAATTTCCCTCTCCAGGTGAAATGACTGAGGAAATACAAGACAGTCTGAAAGCATGTATTCTTTAAGAGATAACAGAGTTTGAAATGAATATACATGTTTCTATAACGTGTTTCTTTCAAAACAGCTCATTTGAGACCTAGGCGGAAAGATTTTATGGAAATATTTTGTTACAATTTACTTCAAGATAATTGCGGTTGTTGTGTTATTTTTGTAGCCCTGGTTGTGTGATCTTTTAAAGACAGTGGGTGTGTGGCTGTATGTCTCACTTTACTTTCTCTGCTGTAGGGGGTGTCACCACGTTCGTAGCACTGTATGACTACGAGTCTCGGACCGCCACGGACCTGTCTTTCAAGAAGGGAGAGAGGCTTCAGATCGTCAACAACACGTAAGGACAGGCCAGCTCCCTCAGCTCCGTCCTGCAGTGTCGTGTCCTGCGCTCTCCTGTCCTGCAGTGCCGTGTCCTGCCCTCTCCTGTCCTGCAGTGCCGTGTCCTGCCCTCTTCTGTCCTGCAGTGCCATGCCCTGCCCTCTCCTGTCCTGCAGTGCCGTGTCATATACTGCAGTGTCCTGTCTTGCCCTGTCCTGTAGTGTCCTCTCCTGTCTTGTCATGCACTGTCCTGTCCTGTAGTGACCTCTCCTGTCCTGTCTTGTCATGCACTGCACTGTAGCTTCCCCTCAGACAAGCAGTCTTCCCAGTCACTGCTGACAGCAAGGGTCCAGGGATTAAACTGCTTTTACTAGGAGAATAATTAGCCACAGTCTGAGGTGTAAGAACCCACCCCAGAGTC
Organism: Acipenser ruthenus; assembly: GCF_902713425.1. Classification (NCBI taxonomy): domain Eukaryota; kingdom Metazoa; phylum Chordata; class Actinopteri; order Acipenseriformes; family Acipenseridae; genus Acipenser; species Acipenser ruthenus. The sequence continues at coordinate 12,412,112 of NC_081206.1, read as the reverse complement.
ATTCAACATGGGAGCAGCTGAACCCATTAACCCATTAATGAGTGCTGTCATTACCAGCACCTTAATAATAATGAGAACATAAGAATATGAGAGTGTATACACAAGATATATGAATCGTATGTGTGTATGTTTGTGTGTGTGTGTGTGTGTGAGTGCAGCATGTAAACAGCTGTGCACCACAGCGCGTTTCCACGCTCTCGTGTCGTCCTCAGGTGGATAGTGTTTGCTGTTTAGGAACCCCTGTATTTATATACATCATCTCTCCCAGTTAAATGTATTATTTAATTAGTAAATTCAATTACACAAACTTAGAAAATATTCATAAGGAAAAGGATGTGTACGTAGACAAGAGCAAGGCATGTGATACAAAGCACCGTAAACCAATCAGTAGTCACTGTCATGCAAACTGAATATTTAAAAACATTGATTGTAAAGCACAATGTGCTTATCTAATCATACAAATGAAAAACACAGGCAAAATACAACATTTTCCTTTTTCAATTCTTCCAAGCAATTAGGTCATTTTATTAAAGAAACTTGGATCATCGTACCACAATGAAGCATCATTTCTTATCTAACAGCAAGGAAGTCAGTTTTGTCAGAAGACTTGACTTCTATAAAAGAGTACTTGTTATATTGTGTTTCACTAAAGACACTTGTGTAATTATCAGTTCTCGTATTAAACTTTCTTACATATATGGGCAGAGGTCTAAGGTTTCATTTAGACGTGTGGTTCCATACTTTTCAGTGTGAATATCAAGTATGATTCCCTTTTAACACTACATTTATGATGTTGCCTCCTCTTTCAGCAACTACAGTTTTGTCTAATCCAATGCATTTTAAACTGGAAGCTGAACCGTGGTTCATAGTTTTATAATGTCTTGCTATTGCGTAATCCATATTTTGGTTTCTTATCGCAGCTTTGTGTTCAGCGATATGTATTTTAAGATGGCGTTTTGTTTGAAATTTAAGAAATTTAAAAATGTCCCTGTGGTTTAATTTATGTGGGTTAAACAAATCGCACTCTTCAAATCTGTTCTAGTGGTACGATGATTTCATGCACAGGATTGCCAGATGAAACACAGGAACCTTGATCCGAAGTGTCAGCTCACTGGATGACTTGTAAAGATATTTTTGGCTTATCTAGCCCAGGCAACGAGAACAGAAGAGCAGTTCCTGAACTGATTCTGAAAGCAGCACAGACTTGTGAAGAGAAGCAAAACCCAGGGTTTGAGAAAGTGGAGTAAGCGCCACTCTGAACACGAGGACCGTACCAAACAAATACATCAAATACACGCTATTCTGAAGAGGCTTGCTCTTTGTAATATACTGAAACATATATATATTTGAAATCTGGGGTAGTGCAATGTGACTCTGGGGGACCACATAGTTAAGCAGCCAGTAACAGGACCCAGAAAGCACTGCTGAGGTAACCTAGGAAGTGTAACAGTTTCCTGCGAGTAAGGCATGGAAGCAGAACTTTGAACTTAATGTAGTACTAGCAATAAAACCTGCATGCTTGTGATCACATGTGTTTGTCAAAACTGCACATATGAAGTGCAAAACATGTCACATTTTGGGAATTATTTGACCTACAATTCCTTTAAAAAGCCCCGACAGAAACAGTTATAGTTTCATTTTGGAACTGTTCTTTTCAAGTCTCTTCTAAATGCTCTGCTTGCTGATCTGAGTCTGTCTCTGTGCCGTGTCCTGGAACCTGCGGTTTTATTTTTCTAACCTCTTTTTTCCCCCCTTGCATGCTTCATGAATTAATTTAGGAGAAAGTTGAACAGCAGGTCAGTACCCTTTCTTTCTTTCTCTCTCTCTGTCTCTATATAATCTATCCATCATACGTGTTTGTGTGTAAAGAACCAGCTATGTAAGGTGGAATAAATAGGGTGCAGAAGGATCCTCTCACTGCGTATCATTCATGTTGTTTAGTTTGCAGTTCTTGTTTTGTTTTCATTTTCACCCTTCTTGTTTAAGTGTGACCTCCGCGTGGTACACAGCAGCATCTAGTAAAGACCACGACAAGGTGCTTCCCTTTGGCTCCTTATCAATGGGAGACAAAAGGGAAGAGTGAGACTAATTTGATACTGTCTCACTTTCAACACCTGTGTCAGCTTCTGTGTGTGTGTGTGTGTGTATATATATATATATATATATATATATATATAGATAGATAGATAGATAGATAGATAGATAGATAGATAGATAGATAGATAGATAGATAGATAGATAGATAGATAGATAGATAGATAGATAGATAGATATATATATATATATATATATATATATATATATATATATAGATATATATATATATAAATTCGTTGTTAATTATTCTCTTCATTACAATATAATTGATTGTGTTCTAATATTAGCTGCCAGTTTTCTTAAACAATAGGGCATTTGACCATTGAAGTTCATATAGCTTACAAAATAATTCCAGTAAACTGATCTAATGTGCATTACCATAACTTAGATCTCACTTTTTTCCTGTATGAAAGATGTACTCATGATTTGACTGTGGTATTTTTTCATAGGATTTATAAACAACAAACCCTCTTAAGGTCTCTTGCACTCTTTTCCATGCTGCTGTTCATGAAGGGACATATGTGACTTGCTTCTGGGAGTCCTTGTAGGATAATAATTCGGAACGCTTCGTTTTCTTCCAAAGTGCTTTTTTTTTAAATATATATTTCTCCAGAAAAAAATGTAAACATTCTAAATGTTTGCCATGTATTTTCCAGAACTCAGAAGCGAGACACATTGGCTTGCATTTGAGTTCTTAATTCCTTCAAGTGACTTTAGGAAGTTGACAGGAAGTACAGCTTGGAAGCATCTGCAAGGAATTCACGGTTATTCATATAGGTTATGTCGGTTATTCATATAGGAAAATCTGAGACCTAGGAAATGCTATCAATATAAATTGGGTAAGATTTACTGGAATACTGCAGAAAGCTAGTGGAGTGTATTGTATGTTGTGTATTTCAGAAGAATGAGAGGTAATGGAGTGTATTGTATGCTGTGTGTTTCAGGGACGGATGAGAGGTAATGGAGTGTATTGTATGCTGTGTGTTTCAGAGACGGATGAGAGGTAATGGAGTGTATTGTATGCTGTGTGTTTCAGGGACGGATGAGAGGTAATGGAGTGTATTGTATGCTGTGTGTTTCAGGGACGGATGAGAGGTAATGGAGTGTATTGTATGCTGTGTGTTTCAGGGACGGATGAGAGGTAATGGAGTGTATTGTATGCTGTGTGTTTCAGGGACGGATGAGAGGTAATGGAGTGTATTGTATGCTGTGTGTTTCAGACGGATGAGAGGTAATGGAGTGTATTGTATGCTGTGTGTTTCAGACGGATGAGAGGTAATGGAGTGTATTGTATGCTGTGTGTTTCAGACGGATGAGAGGTAATGGAGTGTATTGTATGCTGTGTGTTTTGACGGCTGCTTGTTCTGTGTGTTTCAGGGAAGGAGACTGGTGGCTGGCTCGCTCTCTCACAACGGGGAACACTGGTTACGCTCCCAGTAATTACGTAGCGCCTTCGGACTCCATCCAGGCGGAAGAGTAAATCTCTTGCTTTCTAAAAACAAATATTAGGATAAAGAAGTCCTCTGTCTGTTTATACAGTGTCTGTCTGCTAACACTTGATACAGGTATTGAATCCATGCTTGACGAAGGTGAGGAGAGCTGTCTGTAATGACATAAACAAACCTGGCATTCTGTTACAAGTCAGTTACAGTTACGATGGGCCAAATCTAAGAAGACTTTGACAGACAGCAGACATGTCCTTCTGTATCTAAAACACATGTATGAGAGACTTTGACAGTGTTGTTGACTGAGGTAAAACCCATGAGAAGTTCAGTGTTTGCGAGCATCCTGAGTGGGTCTGGATTTTGATTTGTCATATTTGTTCTCAATTTGTCAATACCTGCCTTAGAGCTGCATTGGGCTTGCCTGGAGAGTCCTAACTGCTGGTAATTAACAGCTTTCCTAATTCCATTCAAATCATGAGACAATGTGACTTTTCAACTAGCCTCACCAACTATCCAGGATCTCCAGCCAATCTCAAAGCAGGTAAACGAAGATTCAGAGTAAAATTCTGTTAGCTCAATACTGGAGCCACAGAACACCATAAGTAGTAAATGAGTTAATAGGTGAAAGCTGAGGGATTGACTGCATTCATATCAGATACAAGAGTTGAAGGAAAGAGCTGAGGGCAGTGACGGGCCACGTACATCTGTCTTAAGTTTTTGAAAGTGGCCAGACAGTGACCTTTCAATGTGTAGCGTGTCGTCTGACTGGATAGCAACATATTCCGCAGCATATTTGTTAGTGTGTTTCCTATTCTGTGTGTTTCCCCCTCAGGTGGTACTTTGGAAAGATCACGCGGAGGGAATCGGAGAGGATGCTGCTGAACGTGGAGAACCGGAGAGGAACCTTCCTGATCCGGGAGAGCGAGACCACAAAGGGTGGGGCTGGGCAGCGCATTCATGTCACACACAATATCTAAAAGAGAATAAACTAACCAATCATAACAGGACATAAACACAAAAGCAAACAGATAGCAGAGGACAACAAGAGACGCTCTTTTCAAGGGCTCCAAATGTTAACCAAATGTTAGACCAAACAGATAAGTCTTAAGACCTTTTTTAAACCTATCAACTGACTGGCAGTTCCTGATGTTAACGGGGAGGTCATGCCATAGCACAGGAGCCAGGTAGCTAAAAGAACGACCACTGAAACCAACAAGTTTTACATCAGGAACAACCAGCAGGTCAGCCTGGGAGGAGCTAAGGGAACAAACCGGCTGGTAAGGACAAAGTAATTCAGTAAGGTAAGCAGGACCTGTATCATTGTATGAGCAATAAGTCAAGAGAAGTAGTTTAAAAGAGATTTGATACTTGATGGGAAGCCGATGAAGTTTAGCCAGAAGTGGTGTAATGTGGTGGTACTTTTTCATACCAGTCAAGATTCTGGCAGCTGTGTTCTGAGCCATTTGTAATTGTGGTCATGTCCTAGTATACTTGCCTCAGGCGGCCGAGGAGAACACACAAGAGATGGAGGTAGAGAGATTGACGTTGTTACACTGACACAGACGCACAAGATTTAATTAATAAACACAAACAAAAAGTAAACAATAATGTCGTGACGCTACCAGCAATGGTAGCACACAGAGGATGGTTCAATACTGTAAAAACACTAGAAATAAAAACACAATACCACAAACTATAACTATTGCTTTCAGCTGCTGCTCCACGCAGACAGGTAGCGGTCCCAAACAGAGCGTCATCACAATTAAAAAATTCAATTAATCTATTTACACAAATCTATATGTACAACAATCAATCTCAAATATACACAATTCCCCATGTGCAGGGCTTCCGCCCTGTCACAGTAATCTATAACTTGCTTTAGATGGAAGGCCTGCAAATAGGGAGTTACAGTAGTAGCCTAGAGGTTACAAAATCATCGATCTCAATCTCAGCATCAGTGAGAGAGAGAAAACTTCGAACTTTGCGAATCTTCCGTAAATGGAAAAAGAGGATTTGACAACAGAAGAAATATGTGACACTGTGGTGTCCAAGTGTACCCCAAGGCTCTGTGCCGACTCAAACTCAGTACCGGAACCTAGACGTCACTGTAAAACTAACTGAAGTAATCAACTTTTTTCTTTACCATTATATATATATATATATATATATATATATATATATATATATATATATATATATATATATATACACAGTGCACTTCGTTTATAAGAATCAACCGCGTATATTGATCAAAAGCACTGGGACAAAATCATGCCTATACTAACCATGCTAAAATACTCTGCTTGTAAGAATCATTTCCTAACTGCACTTTGGAGCGCTAAACTAAACTTTCTTCTGGTCTAACTACGGCTGGATGGCTAAGCCGTTTAGCAGCCAAAACCCTTTTTAACACAGGTTCACAGTACCTTTTTCCTTGAATCGTACACTCAGCACTCCTTTGGGTGTACATGGCTTGTCCATCATCAGCAGCCTTGATTGCAAGTTTCCTTTGTCTTTATCGAGGGCTTAATCAGCCGCAGGTGTTTCCGATTGCCTGCAGTCCTGTGGCATTCTGGGAAATGTAGTCCCTGCACTACTATTTTTCTCCTCCTGTAGACTTCCTCTGTCGCCTCTTCCACAGCATAAATAAAGATATGTATGTATGTATGTATGTATGTGTGTATATATATATATATATATATATATATATATATATATATATATATATATATATGTATGTATGTATGTATGTATGTATGTGTGTATATATATATATATATATATATATATATATATATATATAATATATATATATATATATAGCTCTCTATCTGTCTATCTTAGTGTCGGCTGGTGGCCAAAGAAAAATGTGGAGGCAGAAAAAGGCAGAGGGCTTAGGGTAACCCTTAAGCTCCCAGCAGCAGTAGAATCTTATCATTGTTCGGACTGACAACACCTTTCATATTTATTATTATTATTATTATTATTATTATTATTATTATTATTATTATTATTCATGGAGACTTAGAGGTGTTACAGGGTAGTACAGGGTTAAATGCAAGATTCATGTTTAAATACAGTACAGTTTACAGTAAGTGCAAATAATACTACTAGAATATAATATGAAATAGAAAAATGACATAATAGTGCAGGATGGTGCAGGACAGTGCATCAGCTGAGGATCCAGTGACGGGGTGTGAAGATCAGGGAAGTCCAGTGCATGGAGTCCAGTTAAACAGGTTCACCCCAATCTGGCTGATAAATGCATTTTCTCCACTAGCCAAGAAAGAAAAGAAAACAGCAGCCCATCATGGTTTATTTTAACACTGCGATTGGTAAGAGCGGCTGGCAGAGCCTTGTTTAAACTCGATTTTGAGGGATATGTTTTCTCGACCGCTTCAAAATGGATTGGGACAGCATTTCATATGTTCCGTGTCCATGTGACAGATCATTTTTTTGTCCAAGTTTCGTACAAATCTGTGTGGTAGTTAAATTGCAGAATTGCGAAAAAATTTGTTTTGACAAATTAGTCAGAGATTTTTTAGCTAAAATAACTCAAACGGCTGAGTGTTTAAACACCATGTCCGGCAGGCGGATCGTACTCGTTGACTAGGAGTGCCTTTTATTGGAACCGAAAAAATTGATAAAGTATTTAGCGCGTTATTTTAATTTTTCTTCGCACATGCGTGGTTTATTTTTGGTTAACTCATAACTTATGTATGTGCATCGGTCTCCAGCACCACTGCAAGTTATCGGGGATTCATCAGTTTAATCATTCTCTGTGGGTAATTTCATTTAATTTTTTTTATTTTTTATAAGCCCCGGGTACAGTACCATGATTGACAGCGCTACCTCTAATGGGGTCTCCACACGTTGATGTAGCAACAAATTAAATTGTACCTCATTTAAATATGTACAGCCAAGATATTACAGTATATATTTAGTTTATGTGCATTATATACACTTTAAAACATAAGGCTAAAAGAATTGAATCTATTCAGTCTTGAACAAAGAAGACTACGCGGCGATCTGATTCAAACATTCAAAATCCTAAAAGGTATAGACAATGTTGACCCAGGGGACTTTTTTGACCTGAAAAAAGAAACAAGGACCAGGGGTCACAAATGGAGATTAGATAAAGGGGCATTCAGAACAGAAAATAGGAGGCACTTTTTTACACAGAGAATTGTGAGGGTCTGGAACCAACTCCCCAGTAATGTTGTTGAAGCTGACACCCTGGGATCCTTCAAGAAGCTGCTTGATGAGATTCTGGGATCAATAAGCTACTAACAACCAAACGAGCCAGATGGGCTGAATGGCCTCCTTTCGTTTGTAAACTTTCTTATGTTCTTATGTTCTTATTTGTAATACTAATGTATTGTGTACGATAGCGTATTACAAACAATATAATGTGCATGAGAATAAATATTACCAAATGTTTGAGGGTTTGTTTCCGAACACAAAAATCGCTTAATAAATTGCTCACAAACAATTCTGGATTTGCAGCATTTGACTGATCGTTTATGTTCAGAACTGTGAACTGTGACGCACAATACATACAGTATAGTTGTGAATACACGAGGGGAGCTGCATTTGAACAAAAAAAATGTAAAGGCAGTGCTCAAGTGTTTTTCTATTTGTTTTGTATGTGACTTAGCCCAGCGTTTTGTTTACATGTTGAAATCCCTAGTTAACGGAGTATCTGGAAGATCCTGTTGTTCATGATCATAGGCGGGATTACGGAGGCGGGACAAGGGGGGGGCAGTTGCCCCCCACCCCCCCACAAACACATTTTTACACGATTTACAAGTACGGTAAGGGAAAAAAATGTAATAGGATAGTTTTGCCAGTGAATCTTCTGTGTGTAATTATGATCTGTGTGTAATTTTGATTTACCACAAGAAGGCGCAATCGAAACACACAGTATATTTCTATTGCGCCATCTTGTATTGCATAGCTGCGGTACTCCCTTTTTGTTCGACAGTTTACTAATGCCTTGGTTATTTTAGAATGGCTAAACGCACTTATACATTGGATTCGTATTTCACAAAACATAATATAATTACCAATACTGGTACCAGTGTTCAAAGTGAAACACACCTGCTGTGTCACTCACAGAAGAAAACAAAGCTCCCATCTCAGAGCAGCAGGACATGGGCTCGAGAAACACAGGGCCGGCACCTGAGCCTTCGGAAAGCGATCCATTTCACGGTTTTGCAAATTGTTTAAGATTCATTGAAATCGGACAGTACCAACTAGATACTTCATTCCCGGTGAGTAGAGGGAGGAAATTTAGAAAAGAGTGGAATGTAACCTACCCTTGGCTTGAATACAGTCCGGCATTAGATGGAGCATTTTGTTTTCCTTCTCGCGGATTTGGTAGAAGTGGGTGCACAGAGGAAACCTTTCAGACAAGAGGATTTTCAAATTGGAAAAAGGCAACAGACCGATTTAACGATCACCAAAACAGTACAGCTCATATTTCTGCAGCAGTGAAGATTTCTGCTTGTAAAGATTCCCAAAAGACTGGTGGCATCGCTTCTAAAATAAATTCGGAACATTGCAGGCAAGTTGAGGAAAACAGGCAATATTTAAAAGCTGTGTGTCAAAGTTAAATTTTGTGTGGACGAGCCGGTATTGCACTGCGTGGCCATGATGAGAGTGAGGGGTCTTCTAATCATGGAAGCTTTTTAGAGTTAATGGAACTGAGAGCAACTGACAACCCTATTATTGATGGCTTTTTTAAAAAGCGGGAGAAATCCTTCAGTTGCGTTAACATCAGAATGTTTGCCAAATAATAAGTGAAATCGCACAACGTGTACGGAATGCAGGCATGTTCGCTTTAATCGAAACACAGGATATAAAGTAGAGATGAACAGGTTGCAGTTGTTCTCAGATACGTTGGCAGTGAGTTTGAAGTGCAGGAATCCTTTGTCTGCTTCTACTGAACTACAAAAACAGACGGCAAATCATTGATGCTGTTCCTGAAAAGCACGCTATCAGTTCTTGATCTTAATATAGGCAAGCTAAGAGCCCAGTGTTACGATGGTGCTGCAGATATGAGGGGGGGCTTATAGTGGAGCTGCCTCTCGTATTTTAAAAGATAACCCCTTCGCAATGTACGTGCACTGTTAAGTGCATATTCTCAATCTCTGCATTGTGGGTGTATGTAGCAGCGTCCCAGTAATTTGGCATATGATGAGCAATGTGTCATCACTACACACCTTTATTGAGGGGTCAGCTAAACTCCATGCCATCTTTGAAGCTTTACAGAAGGGTGAACTTCATGGGCAGGTTACAACTTTAAAATTCCTCAGTGATACAAGATGGAGCTGTCGTGCTGAAGCACTGAAAAGCCTTCTCGATAATTAGCTGTTTTGGCTGAAATTTCTGATAATGATGCGCGACTGGGAGGTCAAGCGAATGGTATAATGGCATCAATTACCAACTTTCACTTTCTGTTCTCATGCTTCCTGATGCGGTGACTTCTAACACAGTGCAGCGCACTTTCAAAAGCTTTCCAGTCATCCAACCTCAACTATGCCTCTGTTAAGGATATGGCTTGTGCTACCATGGAAACAATTGTGTCCATGAGAACTGAAGATTTCTTCTTGCAGTTGTGGAACTATGTAACTGAATATGCACAAAGAATAGCTATCAAGGCCCACAGTCGCCAAGGCAAAGATATATCCATGCAAAGTCTGGTGGACATCCTGTAAATGAAACCAAACAAGTTCATGATTTTTACCAAAGAGAAGTTCTGTTTGCAGTACTGGATAAAACTGCTGATGAAATTAAAGAAAGGTTTAAGAAAACGACATGGAGGCCCTGACTGCCCTTAACAACATCCTGATAACACCTGCTAAAAGCATCAAGGAGTCTCATTAGGATTTGATTTGCAAAAACTACAGCATTTGTAAGGAGTAATTGACAGCAGAGTTGTCTGTATTCAATAAAATGCTCAAAAAGAAAGTTCCATGGATAACTTTGAACACCGTCTGGCATTTTTTAAAGAACAAAACCTTCAAAACAGTTTGGGTAACATGGACAGCCTCTTCGACTCTTCCTCACAATACCCATGAGTAGTGCAGCATGCGAACGAAACTTTTCCTGTCTTCGTCGACTAAAAAACTACATGCGAAGCACAATCGGACAGGAAAGACTTTCTGGATTAGCCGTGTTAAATATAGAACGGGACATTCCAATTGATTTGGAGCGAGTGATCGATAACTTAGACCTTCTTGGTAATGTGACTTCGTTTTCCTCTTCATTAATGTAAGAAAAAAAATCTAGATATTTTCAATAATGATAATATATTTAAATAATGAATGCATTTAGGGTTTCATAATGGGCGAGAGTATGGCTTCACAAACGCATACTGTGACATTGTATCCCGCAATTCTATCCTCTTTAATGTAAATTACTGTAAAGAGGGTATAGTACTGTGTTCATTTTTTTTTTTTTTTTATTTGGGCAGTATAACCGTGATGACGCTGTGTCTAAAATGCTAGTAAATCTGTGTTATAGTACACATGAGAGATATTTACAATAATTAAGTTGTTTTTTTTTTTGCCCCCCACTTTTTGGTCCCAAATCCCGCCCATGTTCATGATTTATTATCTTGTTTATATTAAGCGACATAATGGTTGAATCGATTGTATGGAAATGTGCCGTTCTCCTCCTAATGACACCATTGAATCCATGGACATTTTAAACAAGGTCTAACTATAAATACATTTGTGAATATATTCATGTTGTTGTTAATAATCAATCAGATAGCTAGCCTAATATAAAGTATTCATGTTTTTCAAAATTGTAAAAAAAATGTACTAGCCGAATTATAAAGTTTGTTTTATGTTTGAGAAGTCTGTGTATATGTGTGTAAGGGATCGACAATGTGGTGTCTGTGTATATGTGTGTAAGGGATCTACAGTGTGGTGTCTGTGTATATGTGTATAAGGGATCTACAATGTGGTGTCTGTGTATATGTGTATAAGGGATCTACAATGTGGTGTCTGTGTATATGTGTATAAGGGATCTACAATGTGGTGTCTATGCCATCACTGTGCCTTACCTGACCCGTGTTCTGACAAGGCTTTCCAGCACACACTGCTTCACTGGTACAGTAGGTGGGTTCATTCAGACAACATGTAGTCATATTTGTATTAGCATTGGCACTTCACTCATAATCGGGCGCACAGTAGCAGGGCTTCAGCAGGGCCCGAGGGTATGCGGTGCTCCTCCAATTAAAACCAGGGCTCAGACTGCATCATCTGCCATTGCTAGTACTGTACTGTGTGTGGTTATAGCAGATAGGAGTTTATAATGGAGGCTTGTCTCCTCCTGAGGAAAAAAACTTTCTGAGTTTCTCCAGTTAAAACCGGTGCTCAGATCACATGATCAGCTACTGCAAGTACTGTGGCTAACAGCAGATAGGTGTTTATAACAGAGACCTGCCTCCTCTGAAGAGCCAGAACTGCTGTTACTATAGGGATGTGGAATCGGGGTTAGGTGAAAATAATCGCTTTTTTTTTTCTTCTTGCATTTTAGACAATTATATTATATATATATATATATATATATATATATATATATATATATATATATATATATATATATAGTCAATAAAACATTTATGACTGCATATCCCTTGTCTATGTCTCAGATCTCTCTTCAATGACTCCTGTATCGTCAGGTTAATAATATAAAAACCCATGAAAAATAAAAATACCCGCTAATTTATCAAACAGTTAGCATCAATCGTTGTACTCGGGATTAGAATATTAGACCAATAAGACTAATCATTTGCAACAATAGTTTTTGAACACTTTGATTTTCTTCATTTATTTAAAAGCATGACCAAGCCCATACTTGACATTCTTTAGGTAGACTCTGTATGCCACACATTTCTATGTGGTAATGCACTGGATGTGAGTCAGTCTTTGTCACAATCATGTTATTTACAGTGGTGGTGTTTGTGTGTAAGTGCTTGTGAATTGAGTGGGAATGTAGAGGGAGAGGCAGTAGGCTGTATGTTGGGGGGGGGGGGGGGGGTGGAGAGGAGAGAGAGTGAAAGTGAGAGAGACAGAAACAGGGCACTGAAGCTTGTGCTAAATATCCCAAGGCTATTTCTAACTAGCAAAGCAGCCCAAAGTCACAGTGCCCCCTGGAGTCTAGCTCTGGAAAGTTCATCAGGGCTTTCAGCTGCAAACACTTTTCATTGTGGTGCTGCACCCATGCCTCATATTGTATACACTGCAGCGCTTCCCAGGTGAAAGACTGCATGCTGACGTGTTGGAAACAAGCCTGGTCAGGCCAGTTGTGAGTGTAGAAAAGCTGCTGGTTCTATTCTTTCAGCACTGTAGAAATGGGTGAGAGGTGTGTGCAGGGGGCCTAAAGGATGGGTTGAGAGGTGTGTGCAGGGGTCTGCAGGATGGGTTGAGGTGTGTGAAGGGGGGCTGCAGGATGGGTTGAGGAGTGTGTGCAGGGGGTCTGCAGAATGGGTTGAGAGGTGTGTGCAGGGGTCTGCAGGATGGGTTGAGAGGTGTGTGAAAGGGGTCTGCAGGATTGGTTGAGAGGTGTGTGAATGGGGTATGCAGGATGGGTTGAGAGGCGTGTGCAGGGGTCTGCAGGATGGGTTGAGAGGTGTGTGCAGGGGGTCTGCAGGATGGGTTGAGAGGTGTGTGAAAGGGGTCTGCAGGATTGGTTGAGAGGTGTGTGAATGGGGTATGCAGGATGGGTTGAGAGGCGTGTGCAGGGGTCTGCAGGATGGGTTGAGAGGTGTGTGCAGGGGGTCTGCAGGATGGGTTGAGAGACGTGTGCAGGGGTCTGCAGGATGGGTTGAGAGGTGTGTGCAGGGGGTCTGCAGGATGGGTTGAGAGGTGTGTGCAGGGGTCTGCAGGATGGGTTGAGAGGTGTGTGCAGGGGTCTGCAGAATGGGTTGAGAGGTGCGTGCAGGGGTCCTAAGGGATAGGTTGAGAGGTGCGTGCAGGGGTCTGCAGGATGGGTTGAGAGATGTGTGCAGGGGGTCCTAATGGATGGTTTGAGAGGTGTGTGCAGTTGTCCTAAGGGATAGATTGAGAGGTGTGTCCAGGTGTCCTAAGGGATGGTTTAAAACGGGGGATCGCAGATAGCTCAGATTGTATTCACATGTATTTTATAACGTGACACACAGTTAAAGATGTATAGTCTTCATACAGCTGGTATTCCACTCCTTGCTGTGAATGTCCTGCTCACATTCAGCTGGCTAGTGGTTAGGTGATGATAAAAGCACTTAAAGAACATAAGAACATAAGAACATAAGAAAGTTTACAAACGAGAGGAGGCCATTCAGCCCATCTTGCTCGTTTGGTTGTTAGTAGCTTATTGATCCCAGAATCTCATCAAGCAGCTTCTTGAAGGATCCCAGGGTGCCAGCTTCAACAACATTACTGGGGAGTTGGTTCCAGACCTTCACAATTCTCTGTGTAAGAAAGTGCCTCCTATTTTCTGTTCTGAATGCCCCTTTATCTAATCTCCATTTGTGACCCCTGGTCCTTGTTTCTTTTTTCAGGTCAAAAAAGTCCCCTGGGTCGACATTGTCTATACCTTTTAGGATTTTGAATGTTTGAATCAGATCGCCGTGTAGTCTTCTTTGTTCAAGACTGAATAGATTCAATTATTTTAGTCTGTCTGCATACGACATGCCTTTTAAACCCGGGATAATTCTGGTTGCTCTTCTTTACACTCTTTGTAGAGCAGCAATATCCTTTTTGTAACGAGGTGACCAGAACGGAACACAATATTCTAGGTGAGGTCTTACTAATGCATTGTAAAATTTTAACATTACTTCCCTTGATTTAAATTCAGCACTTCTCACAATATATCCGAGCATCTTGTTGGCCTTTTTTATAGCTTCCCCACATTGTCTAGATGAAGACTTTTCTGAGTCAACATAAACTCCTAGGTCTTTTTCATAGTTCCCTTCTTCAATTTCAGTATCTCCCGTATGATATTTATAATGCACATTTGTATTGCCTGCATGCAATACACTTTTCTCTATTAAATGTTATTTGCCATGTGTCTGCCCAGTTCTGAATGCTGTCTAGATCATTTTGAATGACCTTTGCTGCTGCAACAGTGTTTGCCACTCCTCCTATTTTTGTGTCGTCTGCAAATTTAACAAGTTTGCATACTATACCAGAATCTGAATCATGAATGTAGATTAGGAATAGCAGAGGACCAAATACTGATCCCTGTGGTACTCCACTGGTTACCTCACTCCATTTTGAGGTTTCTCCTCTAATCAGTACTTTCTGTTTTCTACCTGTTAACCACTCCCTAATCCATGTGCATGCATTTCCTTGAATCCCTACTGCGTTCAGTTTGAGAATTAATCTTTTATGCGGGACTTTGTCAAAAGCTTTCTGGAAATCTAAATAGACCATGTCGTATGCTTTGCAGTTATCAATTTTCAATGTTGCATCCTCAAAAAAGTCAAGTAGGTTAGATAGACATGATCTCCCTTTCCTAAAACCATGCTGGCTGTCTCCCAGGATATTGTTACCATATAGGTAATTTTCAATTTTGGATCTTATTATAGTTTCCATAAGTTTACATATAATAGAAGTCAGGCTTACTGGTCTGTAGTTACCTGGTTCAGTTTTGTCTCCCTTTTTGTGGATTGGTATTACGTTTGCTATTTTCCAGCCTGTCGGTACAACCCCTGTGTCAAGAGACTGTTGCATGATCTTGGTTAGCGGTTTGTAAATAACTTCTTTCATTTCTTTGAGTACTATTGGGAGGATCTCATCTGGCCCAGGGGATTTGTTTATTTTAAGAGCTCCTAGTCCCTTTAACACTTCTGCCTCTGTTATGCTAAAGTTATTTGAAATTGGATAGGAACAGGTCGACATGTGGGGCATGTTGTCCATGTCCTCCTTTGTAAAATCCTGTGAAAAGTAATCATTTAATATGTTTGCTATTTTTTTTTTCTTCATCTATGATTTTGCCATTTGTGTCTTTAGACATTTAACCTCCTCTTTGAATGTTCTCTTGCTGTTATAATATTGGAAAAACATTTTGGAATTGGTTTTAGCCCCCTTAGCAATATTGATTTCTATCTCTGTCTTGGCCTTTCTAACTTCCTTTTTGACTTGTGTTTGCAGTTCCAAGTACTCTTTCTGTGTACTTTGTTTTTGGTCCCTTTTAAACGCTCTGTAAAGTGCCTTTTTTCGCTGAATATTTTTTTTAATTGATCTATTAAACCATTTTGGCCATTTTGTTTTAGATTTAGATTTGTCTACTTTTGGGATGTAATTGTTTTGTGCCTCTAGTACTACATTTTTAAAAAACAGCCATCCTTTTTCTGCGGATGTTTTCTCTATTTTACTCCAATCTACTTCTATTAGTCTCTGTTTCATACTTTCGTAGTTTGCTTTTCTAAAATTGTAAACCTTAGCTTTAGTCATTACTTTTGGGGTTTTAAAAAATATTTCAAATGAGACCATGTTGTGGTCTGAGTTTGCCAATGGCTCTCTGACCTCTGTTTTAGTTATTCTGTCTTCATTATTTGAAAAGACTAAATCAAGGCATGCCTCCCCTCTAGTCGGTGCCTTGACAAATTATGTTAGGAAGCAGTCATTTGTCATTTCCACCATTTCAATTTCGTCCGTCGTGCTCCCCACCGGGTTCTCCCATTTTATACGGGGGAAGTTGAAATCCCCCATTAGTATGCCTTCTCCTTTTCTACATGCATTTCGAATGTCATTGTATAACAGATTATTTTGCTCAGCGTCTGAATTTGGCGGTCTATAGCATGCTCCTATTATTATGCCCTTTTGAATTTGTGTCCATTATTCTGACCCATATTGATTCTGCATTGTTTTCTTTGTCCTGATTTAACACCTGGGCTTCAAGACTATTTCTTATGTACAGCGCTACCTCTCCGCCTCTTCTGTCCTGCCTGTCTTTCCTATACAGTGTGTACCCACTAATATTATATTCGTCTCCATCACTCTCAGACAACCAAGTTTCTGTAACACCTATCACATCGTAGTTACTTGTTAGGGCAGTAGCTTCAAGTTCTAACATTTTGTTTCTGAGACTTCTAGCATTAAGATAAATACATTTAATAGTGGTCTTACCTGGGTTGTTGCCCTTGTTTTGATGTGGTCTCCCTTCTGTTTTTTTTGTTTTCTTCCCCCTTCCTTTCTAGTTGAAATGCTTCCGGACCTCCTCAAGGAACCTTTCTCCGAGTAGATTGGTTCCCTTTCTGTTTAAGTGCAGTCCGTCCCACCTATATAGATAGTCCTTTTTGTAGAATTTGCTCCAATGTTGTTGGTCATATCAGTTATACAAACATGTGAAATAACTTTGATATCCTATCCTTGCTTCTTAATAAAAAAACAAATGCAATTTCTTTGACAACTGAAACATGCAGGGTCAAGGTTTTCCAGAACACTCTTCAAATGCACTCTTTAAGCATCCAGGTGAAGTTTGAAAGCATGTTCCTCCACCATGCCCCCGGGAATACTTTATTTTTGTTCACAAAAAGACCAGTGTCTAGTTTGTCATGAATTATCTTTGGAAAGGGATTCTAATGCACTCTCTGTGTGCCTCATTTAGAAAAAAAGAAACTTCAATAGCAAGCGTTTCAACTAGAGGTGTTTTTAACGGCCGTCACTTTCTCAATGTACCTCACTCCCTGTGCTATGAAGCTAATGGCTCTGTTATCTTTCCGTGACAGGAGCCTACTGTCTCTCAGTTCTCGACTACGACAACACGAAAGGCCTGAATGTGAAACACTACAAAATCCGCAAGCTGGACAGCGGCGGGTTCTACATCACGTCTCGGACGCAGTTCAGCAACCTGCAGCAGCTGGTCACCTACTACCACAGTGAGTGCAGGGAACACAATCCAACTGCAGACATGAGCCTCCCATCCCATTGCTAACCCAGGAGAAAACAGTGAGTGCAGAGGACACAATCCCATTGCTAACCCATGAGAAAACAGTGAGTACAGGGGAACACAATCCAACTGCAGACATGAGCCTCCCATCCCATTGCTAACCCAGGAGGAGAAAACCTGTGCTTCCTGGAAGCATTATTATTATTATTATTATTATTATTATTATTATTATTATTATTATTATTATTATTATTATTATTATTATTATTATTAGTAGTAGTAGTAGTAGTAGTAGTAGTAGTAATAATAGTAATAATTATTATTATTTGTTTATTTAGCAGGTGCCTTTATCCAAGACGACTTACAGATACTAGGGTGTGTGAACTATGCATCAGCTGCAGAGTCACTTACAATTATGTCTCACCCAAAAGACGGAGCACAAGGAGGTTGCTCAGGGTCACACAATGAGTCAGTGGCTGAGGTGGGATTTGAACCGGGGACCTCCTGGTTACAAGCCTTTTTCTTTAACCACTGGACCACACAGCCTCCTATTATTATTATTATTATTATTATTATTATTATTATTATTATTATTATTATTATTATTATTATTATTATTATTATTATTATTATTATTATTATTATTATTATTATTATTTCTTTAAGCGACTTACAGTTGTTACAAAATACCACAATACAAAGTATCACATTACAGATAAGAGCAGTTATAAAGTACAGTGAAATCAGCGGGAAAATAAGATCAAATTCAAATAAGAGCAAAATAAAGAATGCAGTAAATAATTACATTTAAGAGCGATTTCGACTAAGAGCAGTTAAACGTATAGTAAAAATATTTGGTTATAAGAATAAATTCCATTAAGAGCATGTAGTACAGTAAATGTAAAAAAAAAAAATTCAAATAAAAGCAATAACAAACAATGTGAATACGGATATCTTTCAGAGTACAATCAAGTACAAGATATAGGAAATAGTTATAATTAAGAGCAGCAGTAGAATACAGCAAGGTAAGGAGCAGTTCAGTGCAAGTACAAGATGATACAAGTACTGGTACATTTGGGTGCCATATAGTCCAGAGTTGTGAGGTTTACAGATGCTGACTGAACAGGTGTGTCTCAAGGAGGTGCCGGAAGGGGGTCAGGGACTGAGCAGTCTTGATATCTATGGGTCGATCGTTCCTCCAGTCTCCAATCGCTCTGTAAGCATCTCCCCCGTGTCGTCTTCCCCCCCAGAACACGCAGATGGACTGTGCTACTGTCTGACCGAGGTGTGCCCCACCCTGAAGCCTCAGACTCAGGGACTGGCCCGGGACGCCTGGGAGATACCGAGAGAGTCTCTGCGTTTGGAACTCAAACTGGGACAAGGCTGCTTCGGGGAGGTCTGGATGGGTAAGCACTGCCAGCGACACAGAGAGAGAGAGAGACACACACACACACACACACACACACACACACACACACACACACACACACACACACACACGCACACACACAGAAACACAGTGAGAGATCGAGAGACACACACACACCGAGACAGACAGAGAGAGAGAGAGAGACACACACACACACACACAGACACACACACAGAGTGATACACACAGAGAGAGAGAGAGACACAGACACAGACAGACAGACAGACAGACAGACTTTTAAGATCATTTTTAATCATAAAATCCCATTAAAATACAGTAAGGTAAAACACAACAAAATTAAGATTCCTGCTGGCTCCAGGGATCAGACGAAACCTCCCCAGCACATCCGCATTAAAATCCCCAAAAAACATCATGGTTTTCCTTAAAAAAAAAAGATTTTAAACAAATAAAAGGATCATTAAATATCAAGAAAAACACAATAAAAAAGCAAAACTATAAGTTAAAATATATATATATATATATATATATATATATATATATATATATATATATATATATATATATATACATATATATATATACAGACGTGCTCAGATTTGTTGGTACCCTTACAGCTCATTGCAATAATGCTTTATTCCTCCTGAAAAGTGATGAAATTAAAAGCTATTTTATCATGTATACTTGCATGCCTTTGGTATGTCATAGAATAAAGCAAAGAAGCTGTGAAAAGAGATGAATTATTGCTTATTCTACAAAGATATTCTAAAATGGCCTGGACACATTTGTTGGTACCCCTTAGAAAAGATAATAAATAATTGGATTATAGTGATATTTCAAACTAATTAGTTTCTTTAATTAGTATCACACATGTCTCCAATCTTGTAATCAGTCATTCAGCCTATTTAAATGGAGAAAAGTAGTCACTGTGCTGTTTGGTATCATTGTGTGCACCACACTGAACATGGACCAGAGAAAGCAAAGGAGACAGTTGTCTGAGGAGATCAGAAAGAAAATAATAGACAAGCATGGTAAAGGTAAAGGCTACAAGACCATCTCCAAGCAGCTTGATGTTCCTGTGACAACAGTTGCAAATATTATTAAGAAGTTTAAGGTCCATGGAACTGTAGCCAACCTCCCTGGGTGCGGCCGCAAGAGGAAAATCGACCCCAGATTGAACAGAAGGATAGTGCGAATGGTAGAAAAAGAACCAAGGATAACTGCCAAAGAGATACAAGCTGAACTCCGAGGTGAAGGTACGTCAGTTTCTGATCGCACCATCCGTCGCTTTTTGAGTGAAAGTGGGCTCCATGGAAGAAGATCCAGGAGGACTCCACTTTTGAAAGAAAAACATAAAAAAGCCAGACTGGAATTTGCTAAAATGCATATTGACAAGCAACAATCCTTCTGGGAGAATGTCCTTTGGACAGATGAGTCAAAACTGGAGCTTTTTGGCAAGTCACATCAGCTCTATGTTCACAGACGAAAAAATGAAGCTTTCAAAGAAAAGAACACCATACCTACAGTGAAAAATGGAGGAGGGCTGCTTTGCTGCGCCTGGCACAGGGTGCCTTGAATCTGTGCAGGGCACAATGAAATCTCAAGACTATCAAGGCATTCTGGAGTGAAACGTACTGCCCAGTGTCAGAAAGCTCTGTCTCAGTCGCAGGTCATGGGTCCTCCAACAGGATAATGACCCAAAACACACAGCTAAAAGCACCCAGGAATGGATAAGAACAAAACATTGGACTATCCTGAAGTGGCCTTCTATGAGTCCTGATCTGAATCCTATCGAACATCTATGGAAAGAGCTGAAACTTGCAGTCTGGAGAAGGCACCCATCAAACCTGAGACAGCTGGAGCAGTTTGCTCAGGAAGAGTGGGCCAAACTACCTGTTACCAGGTGCAGAAGTCTCATTGAGAGCTACAGAAAACGTTTGATTGCAGTGATTGCCTCTAAAGGTTGTGCAACAAAATATTAGGTTAGTGGTCCCATCATTTTTGTCCATGCCATTTTCATTTGATTTATTATTTACAATATTATGTTGAATAAAAAATCAAAAGCAAAGTCTGATTTCTATTAAATATGGAATAAACAATGGTGGATGCCAATTACTTTTGTCAGTTTCAAGTTATTTGAGAGAAAATTGTGCATTCTTCGTTTTTTGTGGAGGGGTACCAACAAATTTGAGCACGTCTGTATATATATCCCCCCTCCTTGCAACCTTCCAGGTTACTGACCATTTTCACCAGCACCCTGAACTGCACCACGACATCGGTCAGCCCGGCTCCCAAGGTGCTTTTCTTACGAGTCATTAAAATGCCCAGTTTTGTGTGACCCATTATAAAATTAATTTAAAACACACCTGTTTTTCATCTTAAAACTGTAGGGGGTTTTCACTCACAGCTGATAGTCTTGTGCTGTATGCTGTGTGAAGGGTGGTCTTGAACTGTATTAATTTGCAGCAGCGTCCTCCATTTCCTTCATCACCCTCTACTTCCTCACTTACTACTGGAGACACTAGCAGCCCTGGGAAGATGGGGTCCTGACTGTGCCCTGTTCCCCTGGACAGTTCCTCCCTCAAGGCCTCCCTGAGCCTTGGGGAAAGAGACCTTCTCAGCTCACTTGGTATCCTCTCCCCAAGCCTCTCCGAACACCAACCCAGCTGCACAGCCAGGGTGCTACCAGACCACCTCTGCAGCCGCCCCCTTACCTTCCCAGTTCTTCTGCATGTATGTTTTGATTCCAAAGAACACCCCCAGCACTTTAATACCTGTCTTGTCCCATCTCGGTGCCTCGGGCAGGACAGTGGGGTGCCCTCATGCCAGCTGCCCGACAGGAAGGTGCCACACTTTGTCCAGTTGATGCGTGCAGAAGACACTCTCTGAAAGTGTTCAGACTCTGCTGTAGCGTCTGGTTGTCACCATCACTGCACACACCTTCACTGTGATGGGTGAGGAAGGCACTGCCCAGCCAGCCAGCCTGCCCCTCAGCAGGTGCAGCAGGGGCTCTATGGCCAGTGAGTAGAGTATGCCAAACAGGGAGCAGCCCCGTCTAATACCCCTGTACGCTGCGAAGGGCTGTCTCAGCCCATTGTTAATCTTTAAAACACAAAAACATTTGAATATAAAAGCCGAATATAAGAAATAAAAACAAGGCCAAACCTGAAGGCCTCCAGGGTTTTAAAGAGGTATGTGGGGTCAACCCTGTCAAATGCCTTTTCTTGGTTCAGGGAGACCAGCCCTACATATTTGTTACAGATAAAAAGTCACAAATTAAAAACAAACAAGTTATCGAATATGGAGTGTTGCACATTATGTCTGTTTGCCATACATTTTGATTTTTTTTTTAAATCGGAAAATAAAGGTGATACAGGTCTCCAGTTTTTAAGCAGGGACCCATCCCCCTTCTTGGGCAGCAATGTGATCACTGCCCTGCGGCAGCTGAGGGTTCCTTGTGTGTGAGGCTCTCTGTCAGTATGTGGAGAAAGTCTTCACCTGTTACATTCCACAGTTTTTTTTAAAGAATTCAGCGGGTAGTCCATCGATCCCTGGAATCTTGTCACTGGAGAGCTGTGTGATGCAACGGTGAGCTTCTGGTAGATCAGTGGCTCGTCCAGGTGGTGCTGTTCATCCTCGCTAATGCTGGGCAGACCCTGGAGCAGGGGGTCAGTGTCCTGATGGCCGCACGGCGCATTCTTATATAGCTGGCTGTAGAACTGCACCGCCTCCCTGTTAATCTCCTCCCGACTGTCAGGGAATCCAGGCACAGCTGTCGGCTGTACAGCTCTCTACCGCAGGGCGTCCAGGCACAGCTGTCGGCTGTACAGCTCTCTACCGCACGGCGTCCAGGCACAGCTGCTGGCTGTCTGCTCTCTACCGCAGGGTGTCCGGGCACAGCTGCTGGCTGTCTGCTCTCTACCGCAGGGCGTCCGGGCACAGCTGCCGGCTGTCTGCTGTCTACCGCAGGGCGTCCAGGCATAGCTGCCGGCTGTCTGCTGTCTACCACAGGGCGTCCGGGCACAGCTGCCGGCTGTCTGCTGTCTACCGCAGGGCGTCCAGGCATAGCTGCCGGCTGTCTGCTGTCTACCACAGGGCGTCCGGGCACAGCTGCCGGCTGTCTGCTGTCTACCGCAGGGTACCGCGGAGCGTCCTGAAGCTGAGAGTACAGTACCGACCAGGTGCGAGTCACCGCATGCGGAGCGTCCTGAGGCTGAGAGTACAGTACCGACCAGGTGCGAGTCACCGCTGGTCCAGTACCAGAGGACTTGGTTTGGGTCTTGAACTGCCATCTTTTAGTTGTACTGTTCCAGTGTTTCAGTACTATACACCTTGTTACAATACTGTACAGTGGCATTGCTGCTTGAGCAGACTGAGGCAGCAGTTTTTTACATTACTGTACACTGCACAGCAGGTTTCTTATGCTCTCGGGGGCGGGCATGACTGCGTCACAGGCTCTAGCGTACAGCTTCTGTATTTCATTCAGGTTTCTTATGCTCTCGGGGGTGGGCATGACTGCGTCACAGGCTCTAGCGTACAGCTTCTGTATTTCATTCAGGTTTCTTATGCTCTCGGGGGTGGGCATGACTGCGTCACAGGCTGTAGCGTACAGCTTCTGTATTTCATTCAGGTTTCTTATGCTCTCGTGGGTGGGCATCACTGCGTCACAGGCTCTAGCGTACAGCTTCTGTATTTCATTCAGGTTTCTTAGCTCTCGGGGGCGGGCATGACTGCGTCACAGGCTCTAGCGTACAGCTTCTGTATTTCATTCAGGTTTCTTATGCTCTCGGGGGTGGGCATGACTGCGTCACAGGCTCTAGCGTACAGCTTCTGTATTTCATTCAGGTTTCTTATGCTCTCGGGGGTGGGCATGACTGCGTCACAGGCTGTAGCGTACAGCTTCTGTATTTCATTCAGGTTTCTTATGCTCTCGTGGGTGGGCATGACTGCGTCACAGGCTCTAGCGTACAGCTTCTGTATTTCATTCAGGTTTCTTAGCTCTCGGGGGCGGGCATGACTGCGTCACAGGCTCTAGCAGGCAGCTTCTGTATTTCATTCAGGTTTCTTATGCTCTCGGGGGTGGCCATGACTGCGTCACGGGCTCTAGCGTGCAGCTTTGGTATTTCATTTAGGTTTCTTATGCTCTCGGGAGTGGGCATGACTGCGTCACAGGCTCTAGCGTGCAGCTTCTGTATTTCATTCAGGTTTCTTATGCTCTCGGGAGCGGGCATGACTGCGTCACAGGCTCTAGCGTACAGCTTCTGTATTTCATTCAGGTTTCTTATGCTCTCGGGGGTGGGCATGACTGCGTCACAGGCTGTAGCGTACAGCTTCTGTATTTCATTCAGGTTTCTTATGCTCTCGTGGGTGGGCATGACTGCGTCACAGGCTCTAGCGTACAGCTTCTGTATTTCATTCAGGTTTCTTAGCTCTCGGGGGCGGGCATGACTGCGTCACAGGCTCTAGCAGGCAGCTTCTGTATTTCATTCAGGTTTCTTATGCTCTCGGGGGTGGCCATGACTGCGTCACAGGCTCTAGCATACAGCTTCTGTATTTCATTCAGGTTTCTTATGCTCTCGGGAGCGGGCATGACTGCGTCACAGGCTCTAGCGTGCAGCTTCTGTATTTTATTCAGGTTTCTTATGCTCTCGGGGGTGGCCATGACTGCGTCACAGGCTCTAACGTGCAGCTTTGGTATTTCATTTAGGTTTCTTATGCTCTCGGGAGTGGGCATGACTGCGTCACAGGCTCTAGCGGGCAGCTTCTGTGTTTCATTCAGGTTTCTTGTGTTGCAGTGCAGACTCGGCTTCAGGCTCCGCTGCCTCCGGCTCCACTGGCTCCGGGTCAGGGGGCTGCTCCATCTCCCTGATCGCTCCCCACCAGGAGCTCCCTGATCCTGCTCTGCTTCAGCCCTATCCCTCTTTATCGGTCAATGTTTCCTTTGATGTCCCTGAGCTCCACAATTAAAACACCCCATTGTATCTGAATTGGCAAAAACAACGCAATTTGTCCCATCTGCATTAAAATCTCATGCTACCTCAATAATTGAATTTGTATCATTTTGTATAATAAACGCTTGTCTCTAAATGACAATACATGTTTTACATGTCACCTTGACTATTCTGCAGATAAGTCATCGTTCTCCTCTAGTATGTCCCCTTGTGAGTTCTGTAGTGGAGGGGCTGGTCTCCTGATGCCCGGGCTGTGTTCTCCTCCAGTACATCCCCTTGCGAGTCCTATAGTGGAGGGGCTGGTCTTCTGATGCCCGGGCTGTGTTCTCCTCCAGTACGTCCCCTTGTGAGTCCTGTAGTGGTGCTGGTCTCCTGATGCCTGGGCTGTGTTCTCCTCCAGTACATCCCCTTGTGAGTCCTGTAGTGGAGGGGCTGGTCTCCTGATGCCCGGGCTGTGTTCTCCTCCACAGGCACTTGGAATGGCACGACGCGGGTGGCAATCAAGACCCTGAAAACAGGCACCATGTCCCCCGAGGCCTTCCTGCAGGAGGCACAAGTGATGAAGAAGCTGCGGCACGAGAAGCTGGTGCAGCTGTACGCCGTCGTCTCAGAGGAGCCCATCTACATCGTCACAGAGTACATGAGCCAAGGTGAGAGCAGCAAGCCAACACAGGCTCAGTGCAAGGTTCCACTCACTGGTCTAACCTGAGCTTGAACCAGATATCTATGTATTACCATTAGATTAGTCTAAATGAAACCCTACTCCCACGAGAGGGAAGAGGGATCTGCGGGTGAGAGTGGGGAAGGATAAGAATCTCCAGGCTGACTCTTACTCTGTCCCTCCCTCATTCACCCCTTCACAGGCAGCCTGCTCGATTTCCTGAAAGGAGACACAGGGAAGTTGTTGCGGCTCCCCCAGCTGGTGGACGTGGCCTCTCAGGTGAGTCCCAGGCTTCAATGTCTAATTCCCTTAATTGTGCTTAACTTGATTGAACTTAACTTGGCTGACCCCTGCAGCTATGTAAACACCGAGGCTGACCCCTGCAGCTATGTAAACACCGAGGCTGACCCCTGCAGCTATGTAAACACCGAGGCTGACCGCTGCAGCTATGTAAACACCGAGGCTGACCCCTGCAGCTATGTAAACACCGAGGCTGACCCCTGCAGCTATGCAAACACCGAGGCTGACCCCTGCAGCTATGTAAACACCGAGGCTGACCGCTGCAGCTGTGTAAACACCGAGGCTGACCGCTGCAGCTGTGTAAACACCGAGGCTGACCCCTGCAGCTATGTAAACACCGAGGCTGACCCCTGCAGCTATGCAAACACCGAGGCTGACCCCTGCAGCTATGTAAACACCGAGGCTGACTGCTGCAGCTATGCAAACACCGAGGCTGACCGCTGCAGCTATGCAAACACCGAGGCTGACCCCTGCAGCTGTGTAAACACCGAGGCTGACCCCTGCAGCTATGGCCAACAGTTTTGAATCACCTAGAAATTAAGATTGAGACATAATAAAAAATATATGAACATAATTTAGATGTTTTATTTAACATCTAATCTAATAATCAAATAAACTACAAAATGATATCGCAAGAGTTTCCTGGAAGCTGCAATAGTCGTACAGTATTTATTGTTAGATTTCGAAATATCACATTTAAGTTTTTGTTAAGTAAATGGAAAACTACAAAGCGGTATATAATTCAGTATGTTAATGTAACATTATTCAGCAGGTTAATCGACTTTATGAAGCTAAATTTGTTAATTCTATTGGGTGATGCAAAACGTGTTGCCATAACTGTAGGGTTTGAAATGCCTATTTTTGACAACGGAAAAACTTTCAGACAAAATTGAAAACATTTAACAGCTGACTAACTTTGAAATGTTTACTATGACTAGTTACCACTTTAAATAAATAAATCCCCTAATCATGTGTTTGCTGATGTCTTGGGCTCTGTTTGTAAATGCCCTGCTTGTTCGCTATATTTTAGAACTGCATTGAATCTTTTAAAACAATTGATTAATGTTTAAAGGTCATTTTATGTTAAACGCTTCTTCTGTCAATCTGAACCTGCATGCTTTACAATGACTTTGTTTCAATTCAAACAGCTGAATACAATTCCAGTATTGACATTGCTAGTTCCCCAGTAGTAGACCCTGTAAACACACAGGAAGGTGATGCTGTTGTTCAGGGTATCGTCTTGCTGGTAAGAAAAGGGTTTGAAAGTGTAGCGTGTGATTCGTCGCCTTTCTTTTCCAGTCCACTGTGTGCTGCTGCCCCTTCTGTACTCTTCCCTCTGTGCTCTCAGATTGCAGCAGGCATGGCCTACGTAGAGAGGATGAACTACGTTCACCGGGACCTGCGGGCGGCTAACATCCTGGTCGGGGACAGTCTGGTGTGCAAGGTGGCTGACTTCGGACTGGCTCGCCTCATAGAGGACAATGAATACACTGCCAGACAGGGTGAGCATGCAACCTCCCTGGCGACCATTGGGGGGCACCAAATCAAACACACAATTACACTGCCAGACAGGGTGAGCATGCAACCTCCCTGGCGACCACTGGGGGGCACCAAATCAAACTAAAGCATTCTCAACAAGAACACCCCTCAACTGCTGAGATCCATTGACCATTGGAAACAGAGCCCTGAAACGTTTCTTTGTCTCTCGATCAGGTGCCAAGTTCCCAATCAAGTGGACAGCCCCCGAGGCAGCTCTGTATGGCCGCTTCACCATCAAGTCAGACGTCTGGTCCTTCGGAGTCCTTCTGACTGAGCTCGCCACCAAGGGCCGGGTGCCCTACCCAGGTAGGAGGCTAACACAGCACTGAGGAATCAAGAGAGGGTGCTCTACCCAGGTAGGAGGCTAACACAGCACTGAGGAATCAAGAGAGGGTGCTCTACCCAGGTAGGAGGCTAACACAGCACTGAGGAATCAAGAGAGGGTGCTCTACCTAGGTAGGAGGCTACACAGCACTGAGGAATCAAAAGAGGGTGCTCTACCCAGGTAGGAGGCTAACACAACACTGAGGAATCAAGAGAGGGTGCTCTACCCAGGTTGGAGGCTAACACAGCACTGAGAAATCAAGAGAGGGTGCTCTACCCAGGTAGGAGGCTACACAGCACTGAGGAATCAAGAGAGTGTGCTCTACCCAGGTAGGAGGCTAACACAGCACTGAGAAATCAAGAGAGGGTGCTCTACCCAGGTAGGAGGCTACACAGCACTGAGGAATCAAGAGAGGGTGCTCTACCCATGTAGGAGGCTAACACAGCACTGAGGAATCAAGAGAGGGTGCTCTACCCAGGTAGGAGGCTACACAGCACTGAGGAATCAAGAGAGGGTGCTCTACCCAGGTAGGAGGCTAACACAGCACTGAGGAATCAAGAGAGCAAGCAGAAGTGAAGTGCAGCTCTTGGTCTTGGGTAAATTCCTCTGAGAATACTGGGATTGCAATAAGAGCCAGTCTGAAAGATGGCACCATCCTGAAAGGTAAGAGAACAGAACAGAACAATGAAAGACATTTAAACGTTCATTATCATCTGGTCCTGGTTTGGGGTACAGATTGTATTAAACACATGTTTACAAGTGCACGTTCCACTGCACTATAAGGTCATTTTCCAGGAACTGTTAAGAACATAAGAACATAAGAAAGTTTACAAACGAGAGGAGGCCATTCAGCCCATCTTCCTCGTTTGGTTGTTAGCAGCTTATTGATCCCAGAATCTCATCAAGCAGCTTCTTGAAGGATCCCAGGGTGTCAGCTTCAACAAAACTGGGGAGTTGGTTCCAGACCCTCACAATTCTCTGTGTAAAAAAGTGCCTCCTATTTTCTGTTCTGAATGCCCCTTTATCTAATCTCCATTTATGACCCCTGGTCCTTTTTTCTTTTTTCAAGTCAATGAAGTCCACCGGGTTGACACTGTCTATACCTTTTAGGATTTTGAATGTTTGAATCAGATCGCTGCGTAGTCTTCTTTGTTCAAGACTGAATAGATTCAATTCTTTTAGCCCGTCTGCATACGACATGCCTTTTAAACCTGGGATAATTCTGGTTGCTCTTCTTTGCACTCTTTCTAGAGCAGCAATATCCTTTTTGTAACAAGGTGACCAGAACTGAACACA
The DNA here is from genome assembly GCF_902713425.1 of Acipenser ruthenus. NCBI lineage: Eukaryota > Metazoa > Chordata > Actinopteri > Acipenseriformes > Acipenseridae > Acipenser > Acipenser ruthenus. The sequence continues at coordinate 12,383,224 of NC_081206.1, read as the reverse complement.
ATATTCTAGGTGAGGTCTTACTAATGCATGGTAGAGTTTTAACATTACTTCCCTTGATTTAAATTCAACACTTCTCACAATATATCCGAGCATCTTGTTAGCCTTTTTTTATAGCTTCCCCACATTGTCTAGATGAAGACATTTCTGAGTCAACATAAACTCCTAGGTCTTTTTCATAGTTCCCTTCTTCAATTTCACTATCTCCCATATGATATTTATAATGCACATTTTTATTGCCCGCATGCAATACTTTACACTTTTCTCTATTAAATTTCATTTGCCATGTGTCTGCCCAATTTGAATGCTGTCTAGATCATTTTGAATGACCTTTGCTGCTTCAACAGTGTTTGCCACTCCTCCTATTTTTGTGTCGTCTGCAAATTTAATGAGTTTGCATACTATACCAGAATCTAAATCATGAATGTAGATTAGGAATAGCAGAGGACCTAATACTGATCCCTGTGGTACTCCACTGGTTACCTCACTCCATTTTGAGGTTTCTCCTCTAATCAGTACTTTCTGTTTTCTACCTGTTAACCACTCCCTAATCCATGTGCATGCATTTCCTTGAATCCCTACTGCGTTCAGTTTGAGAAGTAATCTTTTATGCGGGACTTTGTCAAAAGCTTTCTGGAAATCTAAATAGACCATGTCGTATGCTTTGCAGTTATCAATTTTCAATGTTGCATCCTCAAAAAAGTCAAGTAGGTTAGTTAGACATGTTCTCCCTTTCCTAAAACCATGCTGGCTGTCTCCCAGGATATTGTTACCATATAGGTAATTTTCCATTTTGGATCTTATTATAGTTTCCATAAGTTTACATATAATAGAAGTCAGGCTTACTGGTCTGTAGTTACCTGGTTCGGTTTTGTCTCCCTTTTTGTGGATTGGTATTACGTTTGCTATTTTCCAGTCTGTCGGTACAACCCCTGTGTCAAGAGACTGTTGCATGATCTTGGTTAGCGATTTGTAAATAACTTCTTTCATTTCTTTGAGTACTATTGGGAGGATCTCATCTGGCCCAGGGGATTTGTTTATTTTAAGAGCTCCTAGTCCATTTAACACTTCTGCCTCTGTTATGTTAAAGTTATTTGAAATTGGATAGGAACAGGTCGACATGTGGGGCATGTTGTCCATGTCCTCCTTTGTAAAAACCTGTGAAAAGTAATCATTTAATATATTTGCTATTTTTTTTTCTTCATCTATGATTTTGCCATTTGTGTCTTTAGACATTTAACCTCCTCTTTGAATGTTCTCTTGCTGTTATAATATTGGAAAAACATTTTGGAATTGGTTTTAGCCCCCTTAGCAATATTGATTTCTATCTCTGTCTTGGCCTTTCTAACTTCCTTTTTGACTTGTGTTTGCAGTTCCAAGTACTCTTTCTGTGTGCTTTGTTTTTGGTCCCTTTTAAACGCTCTGTAAAGTGCCTTTTTTCG